>NW_004443968.1:15649400-15715228 GCF_000243295.1 Trichechus manatus latirostris
TCATCTTTCATGATATCAGGGAAGTTTTCTGTCAACAAATCTTCAACAATTTTCTCTGTATTTTCTGTTATCCTCCCCTGTTCTGGTACTCCAATCACTCGTAGGTTATTTCTCTTGAAAGAGTTCCACATGACTCTTAGAATTTCTTCATTCTTTTTAATTCTTTTATCTGATTTTTCCTCAAATAAGTTGGTGTCAAGAGCTTTATCTTCAATGTCACTAATTCTAACTTCTACTGTCTCAATTCTGCTCCTATGACTTTCTATTGAGTTGTCTAATTCTGAAATTTTTTTGTTAATCTTATGAATTTCTGATTGCTGTCTCTCTATTGATTCTTGCAGCCTATTACGTTCGACATTGAATAACTTTTTTAAGTTCCGCTACTACTTTGTCTGTATGTTCCCTGGCTGTTACTGCATTCTGTGGAATTTCATTTCTAATTTCTGGAAGAGTTCTGTATATTAATCTTTTGTATTCTGCCTCTGGTAATTCCTAGAAGTTCTCTTCCTCTGGAGAATTTATTGATTCTTTATTTTGGAAACTTGCTGAAGCCATTATGGACTGCCTCTGTATGTGACTGGATATTGATTGTTTTCTCCGAGCCTTCAATAATTTATTATAGTTTTATTTTGTATTTGTTTAGTGAGACCTAGCTTCTTATTTTGTTTTGTTTTGATATGCCCAAATAGGTTGCTTGTGTGCACTAGTTTGATTTTTGACATCTTTGAATCTCTAACGTCCTGTCACCAGGTCGTTAGTTCCCTAACCTAGTATGTGCACACAGGAGTCCATTAAATTTTCCTATATGGGTTCAGCTCGGGTGTTCGGGCAGTCGGTCACCAAGTGCGTGATGAAGGCTCTCACCCCCAGTCCTAGAGAGGCATGGGTGACTGGTACAGGCACTGGACTCTGGCTGTGGTAGGGGATCACGTGCTGAGCCAGGCAGGGGTCTGACTGCTGCCCCTGAGAGTCTGAAAGGAAAACGTGTCCTTATTCTCTAGAGTGACTAGGTAGGTGAGTTTTGCAGCCGTAATATGAGCACCCCACTCTGTTGGCTGTAAAGACTCAAGGGCACCACTTTTTCTTGGACTCCTGTAGCAGGTGACTAGGAGCTTTATGTGATACCACCAGTCCTCAAGCCCCTGCTGCAGATTGATAAAATTGCCTACTTAAGGGTCAGGGCTTTTTGAAGGTCACAAATCTGCCACTTCACAGCTGAAACAGTTGAAGTTAAACTTCAGGTGTTTGCCCTGTTGTACGTGGTAGTGAGGTCTAACACTGTTGAGATGTGTCCCCACAAGTCTATACAGGGGTGTAAGGTGCTCAGAGTCTGCAGACCCCTTATACCTGTGCTTAGCAAAGGAGCTGTGCCAACTGTGTGTTCCTGGCTTAGGGGAGCCAGTAGTTTATTTGTTCCCTCTCCAAGGCCAGGAGAATGGGTCAAGGTGCCTTTTGGGATCTACTCCTGGCCCAGCAGACTCCCGGTGCAGAGCGGAAGGAGGAGTTAAGAGGGAGAGAGGTTTTTCCCAAATGGGCTTTTTTTTTTTTTAATCCCTGCGAAAGGGTGCACGCATGTACTTATCTTAGCCACTTGGGAGCTGCTTTTCACTGGTTCAGAGTGTCCAAGCAGAATCTCTGCTGCCAGGTCTCTCTTGATGTGGAAACTGCTTCCTGAGCACATGCACAGCACAGCTGTTTGCCTGCTTCACTGTGGACCGGCGTGGCTGCAGCAATGTAGTTTTGCCGCCGTGGCTCTGGCGCTCTTCGCTTCTTCCAAACCGTCTCCCTCTCCCCTATCACTCAGTCAGATTCCTCAACGTTGCCTTGTTCAGGGCTCCTAGATATTCATATAGAATCAAATCACTTGTTTTTCCAGGTCTTTGTTGTAAGAGGGGTATAGGAAGAGTCTAACTACTCCGCCATGTTGGCCATACCCCTCGATGTTTTCTTTTTAAAAAGACCCTTCTCCAGCTTGGGCTGAGAGTCAGGGTGTTGAGGGACAATGTCATACTTTTGTGTAGGAAAAGTATCTATGAGAGAAACCTTTAAAGTTCTTAGAGATGTTCTTGTCTGGTTGAGCCAGTCTTAGATCCTCAACATTTTGTGAAGCCTAGTAGCCATGCTGTGTAATCTTAATGAGGACTTACAGAAGGTCAGATAGTTCAACTATTGAGATCTATACCTTGAAGCTGTACTTTCCTTGTATCCCTCTATATTTGATATTTGTTCTGAGGTGATTTTCTTTTTTGAGAGTCTTTTGCTGGAAGAGACTGTGGAAGAAAAGCAGTTTTATTTTTTAACCTAGCAAGTTGTGCCTCTTTTGTATTTCCTTTAAATTTGTTCTAAACTTAAAACAGTTTCTTCTTTAGTTTATCTCTCTTGTCATATTTTAACATAGGCAGGTAGAAGAAAGAAGATGATTGATAATTTTGACATCTGTCTAGAAATCTCTATTTCCAGATCATGACAATTTTCCTTATTACCTAAAGCAATAATTTTCCTAATTCTTCTGTCATCAGATAACTTGGGTGCCATTTTCTCCATCCACTAATAACCTTTTCCTTGCAGACCTTCAAGCCTTCCCCAGAAGTTTCCTCAAGGCCCTTCTAGCTTCCACCTGCTACAGGCTCCCAAAACCAGTGTCATATGTTTCAGGTTTTTGTTATGCCAGCATCCCACTTCCAGGTAGCACAGTCTGTTCTGATTACCTATTTCTGTGTAACAAACCACTCTCATGATTCTGTGATTCTGTGGCTTGGTTGGGCTCAGGTGAGTGATCTTTATTTGAAGTTTACCATATAGTTGCAGTAAGATATTGTCTGGGACTGGAGTCATCTGAAAGCTTGATTGAAGTAGATGCCCAAGATGACTATAGCCATGAATATAGGTTGGTGCTGGCTATTGATCTGGAGTTCAATTGAAGCTATAGGCTAAAGTTCCTATACATTATCTATCCATGTGACTTGATTTTTGAACATCATGGTGGCTGGTTTCTGTAAGGGATCATTCCAAAAGCATGTCCTCCCAAATACTCAGGTAGAAGCTACAAGGCTTCTTACGACTCAGCCTCAGATGTCTCTATTACTGCATCCTATTGGTAAAGCAATTCACAAAGAACAGTCCAAGTTCAAAGGATGGGGAATTAGACCCACATCTTAAAATTAATCTTAAGGACTCTGTGACCATCTTTAGACTGCTACCCTAATGAGACTCCAAATCTTTAGGCATAACTGTTTTATAAATTCTGTTATACAAATGTTTTAGTTATACCTAACATATATAATGTTTTACAAGAGTCATGTATGTATAACCTAGTTATCAATTCCACAGCAAACTTTAAAAATGAATTCTAACCAGAGATGAATAAGGACAAATAATATATTAAAAATATTGTCCTTCACAGAAAATAAGAGAAAAAATAGTAAATTAAATGAAATACTTCAAGTCAAAACTGAAATCACTATTGAATTAAATTATTTCATGAAATGATTTGAGATTTTTGAAAGTTATTTTTCCTTTTAATACTGCCTAGCTTAACATTTGTTTTACTTTCAAAAACTGAATATGTATCACTTTCCATATTTGGAAGGTAGTCCATGAGCTCTATGAATTCTGAACTAAGATCATATCATTGAATGCCCTAATTTTAGAACTTGATTTATTGCAAAAAAGAGATGGAAAATGATTGAAGTGCACTTCCACTTCTGGCAGCATGACAGATTAAACACTTTTAGTTGAATTTAAAAAAATAGTTAAAAATACAGTAGAAATATTTAAGGATGCTGCTAAATTCATATAACAGTAAGGAACATTGAGACCCTCTACTGAAATGAACCATGAGAGGTAATTGAGTACTAAAGCTGGTTTTGGCCCTGAAATGTGAATGAGAAAAGAACAGAAAGCTTGCCTGTCTTGATCTTGGTTTTGGGTGAGGGCGTGGGGTGAAGAAAATATCTGAAGAGAAAATGGCTTAGAACTTTCTGAAACTTTTGATAGACATTATCCCCGATATTCTGGAAGTCCAGTAAAATCCAGTTAGGATGCATAAAAATAAATCCACACCTAGACATATCATAGTTAAACTGCAGAACACCAAATAAAAAGAGAAACATTTTCAAAGCAGTCAGAGAAGAAACACAGATCAAACATAAAAGAATGGTAACTGATAATCAATTTATATTCACCAGTGGTATTAGGAGACAGAGATAATGGAATAAATTCTTCAATGTGCTGAGATAATATAACTGTCAATATAAAATTCCATATGCTGAATAAAATTTTCCAATTCTGCAGGAGAAATAAAAATATTTTCTGGAAAACAAAAATCTAGAGTTTACTACCAATAGACGCAGATGAAAAGAAATTCTGAAGAATGTACCTGGCATAAAGGAAAATTACTTCAAATGAAAGGTCTGAGATGGAAGAAAGTATGAAAAGAGAGTTGGTGAATATATGAGTAACTATAAACAAACATTGACTGGAAAAATTAGTATGTAATTTATGAAATGAAAAGGGCTAGAATTAAAATATTGAAAAAATAGAATGTGCATCAGGAAGAGATTAGTCAGTGGCCCTTTTATATTTTTTTGGAAAAGTTACATAAATATTGAAAAATCTAAGGCTTTTTTCAGTTAAATAAGCATATTAAAATATAAAGGATAACTATTAGCAGAATAAACCTAAATCTTATAAATTGGAAACAAGCAGAGGAAAAAATAGGGTTAAGGAAAAAATAACCCTGGATAATCTAAAGGAAGGAAAGGAGTAGGAAAAAACAAAAAAGGGCAAGGGGAAGGCTGAAAATATTATTGTAGAAATAAATCCAAATACATCAGCAATCATTTTAGTGAACATTTATTAAAAAAAATCTGACTATATTTTTCCTCTTTAAAAAAACTTTTATTTTGAAATATAGTCAATCCTAATTATTTGTGTATTCCGTATTAGCAATTTGCTACTTGCTATCAAAAGCAATACTTGTGGCACTTTCCTGGTGATTCATAGACATAAGCAGAATGGTGAAAACTTTGAGTCCCCCAACACACATGTTCCCAGCTGAGGTTAAACAGGTGACAATTTAACTTCTTGTTTCAGCTCTCATACTGTAAAGAAGTGTTCTTTTCAGTCTATTTAATGCCATAATTATTACATTTTGGTACTTTTTGTTGATGATTTCAGTGGTTAAAATGGCTCCCAAACATAGTGCTGAAGTGCTGTCTAGAGTTCCTAAGTGCGAGAAGACCGATCTGCTTTACAGAGAAAACACACGTGCTAGATAAGCTTAGTTCGGGCATGAGTTGTAGTGCTGTTTTAAGTTCAGTATTGACTCAACAGTATATAGTAAATAAGGTGTCTTTAAACAGAATCACACATAAAACAAGGTTATGTATTGATCGGTTGAAGAAAATGTTTTGACCAGAAACTTACAGGAACCTAATCCTGCATTTCCGTTAAGAACAACGGTTCAGTATTCTCTAATTCAGTGTTTGCGGCAATTTTATAGTACATAACTACTGCTGCAAATAATGAGATTTGACTGTCTGAGAGCTCCAAAACGAGGCCCTTGACTTTGTCAAAGTGACTGCCTGGGTTTGAGCCCGACTGCATTTTAGCCTTCTCTGTTCCTCAGCAACTGTTAACGTTTGTATAGACTTAATCCTGCAACTAAGGAAATGTTTTTCTCTGCGGTTAAAATAACGATATGGAAACAATGTTTCTAAAGGGAGGGTCAGAAATCTCCTTCACAAGCAACTCTCAGAGAGTTTTTGCTAAAAATGCTATCTTGGCAAAACGTTCTCAGAAGGGAATGTTCCCCTGTAAACCCCTCCCCCTTAGTCACGAACGTCTGTAATTATGTGAGATAACAAATCTAAGACGTCCACATATACACTTTGAACTAATCCATACTGATTTCCACTTTGAATTATCCCGCCTCTTGCCTTCTTAAATCACTGATCACCAATCAGAAATTTTACATTATTAGCTCCTGATTTAAGCATATAAATATGTCCTTGTAACCTCACCACCTTGGAGGGTTCAGTTTCACTTTTCTGACAGCAGACACGTCTGGGTTTGAAATGTTTTAAATCTTCAATAAGTCTCTTATTTTTAAATTTTAACAGAGAATACATTTTTATACTTTGATACTACTGTAATTATAAATTCAGAGGAAGCTGAAAATGTTCCCTTCTATTTCTAGTTTTCTGAGAGTTTTCATCATGAATGGGTATTAAATTTTGTCATATTATGCATCATTTGATATATCTTGTGATTTTGTTATTTAACTTGGTTATATGATAGATTATATTGATTTTCAAACATCAACTTTGTCTTGGATTTTTAGAATAAACTGCATTTAGTCATGGTTTATAATTATTTTTATATATTGTGGAATTCTATTTGCTAATATTTTGATAAGAATATTTCCATCTATATTCATGAAAGATATTGATCTGTAGTTGGTGCGTATATGTGTGTGTTTTGATACTGTTTTTGTCTGATTTTGGTATCAAAGTAATAATTGCCTTCTAGAAACTAGTCAGGATGTGTTCCTCTGCCTCTCTTTTCTGGAAGAGATTGTATAGAATTGGTGTTAATTTTAGTAGAATTCTGTAGTGAAATGATCTGGGTCTGGAGAATTCTTTTTTGTGAGTTTTAATGTCACTAATTCAATTTACTTAATAGTTTAGAGGCTATTCAAATGACCTATTTCATACTGGGTTAGCTGTTGTAGTTCACATTTCTGGAGGAACTGGTCCATTTCATCGAGTTTGTCAAGCTTATGTGTGTTGAGTTGTTCGTAGTATTTACCTTTTTTATTTTGGTAGGATGTTTAGTAATAAGTCATGTTTGGTTACTAATAGTAGTAACTTCTATCTTCTCTCTTTTTTTCTTTTGGTCAGTCTTGCTACACCTTTGTTAGGTTTATTAAACTTGTCAAAGAAGCAACTATTTTCATTCATTGATATTTTCTCTTGTTTTGTTTGTTTATAATTTATTTCTGCCCTTTATTATTTCTTTCTTTCTGCTTGCTTTTGGTTTATTATAATATTCTTTTTCTAGTTTCTTGAGGTGAGTGCTTACATTATTGATTTGATAACTTTTTTCTAATTATCTAGTGTGACAGATTTCTTTCTTAACATGTCTTTGTTGAGTACCATAAAGTTTTAAATGTTATATTTTCATTCAGTTCAATGTATTTTTTTAATCTCCTTGAGACTTCTTTTTTGACCCGTGAGTTATTCAGAAGTGTGTTGTTCACTTTCCAAGTTTTTAGAGATTTTTCTGTTATTATTTTCTATAATGGTCAAAGAACACATCCTGTGTTGTGGATTGAATTGTGCCCTCCAAAAAGATATGTTGAAGTTCTAACCTCTGCACTGGTGAATGTGATCTTGTTGCATGAAACAGGGCTTTCCTTTTGAAGATGCTATTAGTTAACAAAGTCATAACAGAGTCTGGTGGGTCCTAAACCTAATCCCTCTGAGTGGTTTCTTATAAAAGAGGACAGACATGGAAACAGTCATAGACAGAGGGAAGACACTCTGTAAGAATGCCAAGAGGTGTCTGGGGCTACAGAAGCTAAAAGAGACTTGGAAGGATCTTTCCCTAGAGCTGGTAGAGAGACAGCATAGCCCTGCTGCTGCCCTAAATTGATACTTGTAACCTCCAGAACCATTAGAAAATAAATTTGTTCTTTAAAGCTACCCACTTCGTGGTATTTTGTTATCACAGCTCTAAGAAACTAACACACTGTATAATTTCAAGTATCTTAAATGTGTTGAGGTTTGTTTTGGAGCTCAAGATTATGTTCTATCTTTGTATAAGTTTCAAGGACATTTGAAAACAATGTGCATTCTTCTGTTGTTGGGTGGAGCGTTCTGCAGATGTCAGTTAGATCTTGTTGCTTGTTAGTGTTGAGCTCTTCTGTATTATTGTAAGTTTTCTGTTGAGTTGTATTCATTGCTGGTAGGAAGATGTTGAATTGTCCAACTAAAATGCAAATTTTTTATTTCTTTTTCTCAGTTCTATCAGTTTTTGTTTCACATATTTTGAAGCTCTATTGTTTGATGTACACACATTTAAAATTGCTATGTCTTTTTGGTAGATCGACCCTGTTATGATTATGTAGTATTCTTCGCTGACCCTGATAATTATTTTTGTCCAGAAGTCTACTTTTTTGATATTAAAATAGACACACCTACTTTCTTTGGATTAATGTTTGCATGGTATACCTTTTTCCATACTTTTAACTTTTTGATTTACCTATATGGCACACTGGTTAAAGCACTTGGCTGCTAGCCAAAATGTTGGCAGTTCAAACCCACCAGCTGCTCCGGGGGAGAGAAATATGACAGTCTGCTTCCATAAAGATTTACAGCCATTAAAACCCTATGGGCAGTTCTATTCTGTCTTATAGGGTCACTATGAGTTAGAATTGACTCAACAGCAATGGGTTTCATTTTTGGTTTATATTGTTATATTTCAAGTGACTTTCTTTAGGCAACATTTGGTTCGGTAAATTTTTTTTTTTTTTTTACCCACGCTACTAATCTGTCTTTTAGAGACTGCTGCTATTTATTATAATTATTGATATGTTATGTATTATGTTTGCCTTTTTATGTATTTATTTTCTTGTTTGCTCCCATAATGTTTTCTTGGCTGTAATTTTTATGGAAGCAGATCACCAGGTCTTTCTCCCATGGAGCCAATGGGTAAGTTTGAACCACCAACTTTTTGGTTAGCAGCCAAGTGCTTAAACATTTGCCACCAGGGATCCTTTTGCATTACATAGACATCACATATCACAGTTTACTGGTGTCAATAGTTTATCCTTTCAAATGAAGCGTAGTATGCTTTCTTCATACCCTCCTTTATTTAAAATATTGTCTTAAATATTTCCAGCACATACATAAAGAACCAAATCAGTGTTAAAATTTTTGTTTCAACCATTAAACACAATTTAGATAACTCAAGAGAAGAAGGAAAGTCTATTGTACTTATACATATTTTTGTTTTTTAGTTTCTGTTTTTTTCTTTTTGATGTCACAAAATTCCTTCTTTTATCATTTCCTGTCTCATTAAATAACTTATTGTAGCCCTTCTTTTAAAGTAGGTCTGTTGGCCACAAATTTCTTAACTTTTCCTTCATCTTAGAATGCCTTTATTTCACCTTCTTTCCTGAAGGATATTTTCACTGGATATAGAACTTTGAGTTGACAGTTGTTTTCTCTTGGCACTTGAAAAATGCTGTGCTAGAGTCTTCTAATCTCCATGGTTTCTGATAAGAAGTCCACTTTCATGTGAATTGTTTTCCCCAGTAGATAATATAGCATTTCTCTGACTGCTTTCAACATTTTTCTTTGTCTTTAGTTTTCGGAAGTTTGTGATGTGTCTTTGTGTGCATCTCATCAGCTTTATCCTGTTTATAGGTCATTCAGCTTCTATAAGTCAGTAAGTTTATGTATTCTGCTAAATTTGGGAAATTCGCAACCATTATTTCTTTGAATATTTATTCAGCCCCACCCTCACTCATCTATCCTTTTGGGACTTTAGTGATACAAATCAAACTTTAGGTATAGTCCCACAGGTCCTTGAGGCTCTTCTCATTTTATTTTTCAATATCTTTTCTCACTCTTGTTCAGATTACATATTTCCATTGTTTGGTCATCAGGGTAACTATTTTGTTTCCTTTGCCCTCTCCATTTTGCTGTTAAGCCCATTGATGGCGTTTTTTATTTCTGTCATTGTATGTTTCAGTTCTAAATTTTCCTTTTGGTTTTTCTTTGTCATTTTTTTTCCCTGAGATTTTTGTTTGTTTCAAACATTTTTGTGATCATTAAGGTTGTGTGTCAACTTGGGTTGGCCATGATTCTCAGTGGTTTGGCAGCTATGATATGGTTTGGCAGTTGTGTAATGATATAATTACCTCCATGATGGAATCTGATATAATGTGATTACCTCCAAGATGGGATCAGCTGTGAGGAGCCAATCAGTTGAAAGGAAGTTTCCTTGGGTGTGTGGCCTGCATCCAATATAGTTGGACTTTCTGGCAAGGCTCACAGGCTTTTGCTCACTCAGGGTCCTGCAGCTGGCTCCTGTTCATCTGACCTTTGGTTCTTGGGACTTGAGCTAGTAGTTTACCTGCTGATCTTGGGATTCGTCAGCCTCTGCAGCCTGTGAGCCAGAGGCCTGTTGTCCGACCTGCTAATCTTGGGTTCTCCAGCCTCTGAAGCTCCAACCTGACCCACAGACCTGGGCCTTTCCAGCCTATACAGCTCCATGAGCCATTTCCTTGATATAAATCTCTCTCTCTCTTTCTCTATACATATATACATATGTATGTAGAGAGATGCTTCACTGATTTTGCTTCTCTAGAAAACCCAGCCTAAGACAATTTTCATAATTGCTATTGAAGCATTTTTGTGATGGTTAATTTGAAATCCTTGTCAGATATTTTTAACATTAGTGTCATCTCAGCGTTGGCATTGACGGTCTTTTTTATATATACACAATTTTATTTATTTGTTGTTGTTGTCAATATACACAGCAAAATATACACCAATTCAACAGTTTCTACATGTACCATTTAGTGACATTGATTATATTCCTCGAATTATGTAAACATTTTCACTCTTCTTTTCTGAGTTGTTCCTCCCTCATTAACATGACCGCACTGCCTCTGAAGTTTCCTATCTAATCTTTTGAGTTGCTGTTCTCAATTTTATCCTGTACAGATACTTCTTAAAAGAACATAATGCTCAAGACAGATCTCTTTTACTACTTATACTAAACTATTGTTTGGTTTTAAGAAGACTTTAGGGGCTATTTTTAAGTTTTAAATATTATCTCAGGACAATAGTTTCAGGGGTTCATCCAACCTTTATGGCTCCAGAAAGTCTGGAGTCCATGAGAATTTGCAATTCTGTCCTACATTGTCCCCCTCTTGATCAGGATTCTTCTATGGAAATTTTGATCAAAATATTCAGTAATGGTAGCCAGGCACCATCCAGTTCTGCTCTCATGGCAAAAGAGGCAGTTGCTCATGGCGGTAACTAGCCACACATTCCATATCCTCCTCCTATTCCTGACTCTCCTTCCTCTGTTGTTCCAGGAGAACAGAGACCAATTGTTGTGCCTTGAATAGCCACTTGCAAGTTTTTAAAACACCATGTACTACACATCGAACTAGGAGGTAGAACAGAGGCAATAAACATGTTATTAGTCCAATTAACTGGGATGTCTCATGAAACCATGACCCTAAACCTCCAAACTAAGAAACCAAACCCCCTGAGGTTTTTGGTTGTACATAAGCAGACTCAGCAGCTACTATTTCTTTTTATTTTTTATTTTGTCAGTGTTGTAAATATATCTATCACACAATTTTTGCCAATTCAACTTTTTCAATTCAACTTATTGGCAGCAATTACAGTAGTTAGCTGTGCAACCCTACCCTTAATCAATGTGATATTTCCATCACTGTTAACCCCTCCCTTTCCCCTTCTTTCTCACCCCTGGTAACCACTAATAATCTTTGATTTCTATATATTTGTGTTTTCTCATCTTTTTATGTAAGTCAGGTCATATAATATTTGTTTTTTCTAATTGACTTATTTCACGCAGCATACAGTCTTCCAGTTCTGTCCATATTGTTGTATATATCAGGACTTCATTTCTCTTGCTAAGTAGTATTCCATTGTACATTCCATTTTGTTTATCCATTCATCTGCTGATGGGTATTTAGGTTGTTTGATTGTCTTTTTTCATTTAAGCTGAGATCTTTCCGGTTCTTAGTGTGATATGTGATTTTCAGTTGATGCCTGGACATTCTGGGTATTATGTTAGAGTCTCTGGATCTTATTTAAATCTTACGTTGTAGTATGCCTTCTTTGACACTCCTCTGGCTGGGTAGAGAAGGTGCTGCCTCATTATTGCCAGGCGGGGATGAAAGTCCAGATTCTCCACTTGACCTCTGTGGGGTAGGAGACTCTGCTGTTACCATCCTGGCTGGGAGGGGGAGGAATAAGTGATTAATGTTCCCTATGTGGCCTCCACTGACACTGTGGGGATGAGAGGGTGGCTTCATTACCACGGAACAGTCCTGAAAGTCTTGTTAGACATTCTCTGACACCACTCCCCTGAAGTAGGGGAATGGTGCCAGGTAGCAGTGGAAGTCCAGGTACCCTACGTGATTTTCACTGACACTGTGGTTTGGGATGGGGTGGGGGAGGGCTCACTATCACCCACTGGGATTAAAGCTTCCTACTGAGCCTTCTCTGACATCACACCATAGGGGAGGTTGCATGCCTGTTACAGCTTGGCAATGGTGGAAGTCTAGGCTTTCCATAAGTCTTTGCTAGTGGGAATGAAGATGAGACTTATTTTTTTTCTGTGGTATCTGGCTGGAGTAAAGTGTTTATTATCCAAAAGTTTTCAGTCCAGGCTCTTTCCTTGTGCTTTGTTTAGAGACAGTAGGCTTTTCTTGAGGCTTTTTTTTAATCTTTACCCTTTGGTGTTGGCGAGTTGCCAACTTCTGCAGTACCCAGTCTGCAATACATGAGGTAAAAAGAAAACCCAGGGAACTTACCACATGTCATTCCTTGGGTCCAGATGACCCCAGCCTGTCTGCCTTCTTTATTCCACACTTCAGATTCTTATTATGTTTCTTTTACATGTAATACTCAGGGTTATTGGGAGAGCAGTCTGCCTTTATGCTTCCCATCTAGGCAGCCTAAGCTGCGGCCTTGGGCTCAGAGCATTCTCCAAAAAGTAGGCTGGGAATTAAGTCTATCTGTCTCTCCCAGTCTCTTCTCTTTGTCAGAGAAGCCCTCTTTCCTGTTCTGAAACCACAATAACTTTCTCTGTCTCTATGACTACCTATAAGTACTTAATTGTACTAAAGTAATTAATCTTGTAGCTAGTAGGGGAAGAAATGTTCTTTCTGGTCACACACCCATGGTTACAGGACTACCATGCTGTTTGAATTTAAAGAAAGCTTGGCAAAAGGACGGACAGGCCAGATACAGCTGTTCCCGTGAACTCTGAGGTTAAAACTCCTAGATCCTTTTGCCTAGAGGCCTTTCACCTGCAAGGTAAACTTGGAGCCTTATGTGTGCAGAAGAGATTTCCTGTGTCAACTCACCTTAGGACTGGGTCTGAGGGAGGCTGACCCCACACTAAGCCTTATCCCATTCATCTGCGGCCTAACCACTGTGTATGTAAATAAAAGCTTGTAAAATGCCACTGGGTAATATCGATTAATTACTGAGAGTTACAACCCTCTCTGAGCCCATTTTTCATTGGGGCTCATTGCAAGGGTTTTTGGCTGTTCTTAGTGGAGGAAATAGAGAAAAGTATGTCTGCTTTATCTTTCTGTAATTGGAAGTCCTGGCTACTTTTAAAATATGAAAACAAACAAATCCAGCAATATGCTGTTTATAAAGTTGCCATAAAACTTTATGATATCAGTGAAGGGAAGGACAATATGCAATATAGGGGAAGTCAGCGCATCTGTACCAAAGCAAAAGCTAAGAAGTTTCCTGGACACATCCAAACACTATGAGGGACAGAGTAACTGGGACTGGGGCCTGGGGATCATAGTTTTAGGGGACATCCTGGTCAACTCACATGACAAAGTTTATTAAGAAAATGTTCTTCATCTCACTTTGGTGAGTAGTGTTTGGGGTCTTAAAAGCTTGTGAGCAGCCATCTAAGATACATCAATTAGTCCCATCCCACTTGGAGCAAAGAAGAATGAAGAAAACCAAAGACACAAGGAAAATATTAGCCTAAAGGACTAAAGGACCACATGAACCAGAGACTCCACTATCCTGAGACCAGAAATAGATGGTGCCTGGCTACCGCCAATGACTGCCCTGACGGAACACAACAGAGAGTCCCAGACAGAGCAGGAGAAAAATGTAGAACAGAACTCAAATTCACATAAAAAGACCAGACTTAATGGTCTAACAGGGACTGGAGGAACTCCCAAAGCTATGGCCCCTGGATGCACTGTTAACCCAGAACTGAAGTCACTCTCGAAGCCCACCCTTCAGACAATGTTAGACAGGATATAAAATAAAAAATAATACACATGAGGAATGTGCTTCTTAGTACAATCAGATATACGCGACCAAATGGGCAACTCCTGTCCAAAAGCAGGATGAGAAGGCAGGAAGGAACAGGAACTGGTAGAAAGGACACAGGGAACCCGGGGTGGGGTGGGTGGGGGGAAGCCGAAGTATGCTGTCACATTGCAACTAATGTCACAAAATATTATGTGTATAAATATTTGTACGAGAAATTAACTTGAGCTGTAAACTTTCAGCTAAAGCACGCACGCGTGCACACACACACACAAACCTTATGATAAAAAATAGCAGTTAATAAAGTGATGAAAAATCATAGACAAATAATAATAAAAAAATGGCAGCAATATATTTATATGAGACAAAATAGATTTTAAGGCAAAAAGTTTTACTGGTGATAAAGAAATTCCCTATTAGGATTTACTTAGCCAGGAATGTGTGATAAATCTAAGCATGTGTGCAGCTAATAATATTTCCTAAAATGTGCAGAGTAAACAATGATAAAACTAGAAAAAGAAAAATGCAGTTTCATCATATTATCTACAATTTTATACAATTCCAGCAGTAATTACATCAATCAAACAATAATAAGGATAAATAAAATTTGAATAGTTCTATTAAGCTTAATTTCATAGATATTAGTGGTACATTGCTCACAATGTTTTGGAAAATATATATTATTTCCAAGCACACATGAACACTTAGGAAAATTAACAATATTAGAAGCCATAAACTAACTGTGACAAATTTAATAGGGATAACATTCTTTGATCAAAATGTAGTTACATTAGGGAGGTAGGGACAAGATGGTGGAAGAGTCAGACACTTCCTGAGGGCCCTCTTACAACAAAGACCCGAAAAAACAAGGGAATCGATTATCGATTATATATGACAACCTAGGTGCCCTGAACATCAAAGACAAAGTTGAGGAATTGGACTGAGCAGCAAGGGGAGGAAGAGACAGTTCAGAAGCAGCGAGGAAGTGTCAGACCTGACCTGGCTGGCACCCTGCAGGCTGTATTGGCTAGTGCATGCAGGCTGAGGCAAGCAGTAGCACTCAGGATGCATTTTCCATGTTGGGCGAAACTGAGCAGTGGAGAGTCTGCAACAAGCCTCTGGAGCTACAAGGAAGCGGTGTGGAATCTGCAAAAGTTAAGTGCAAACTTTAACCTAACACACAGGATCAAAATAACCCTTTCCCCTCTAGGAAGTGCCTCCCTTCCCCTCACTTGCCCCCTTCCCACTCTACTCCATCCTGGTCTGGCAGTATTCAGTGGTTGCCGTACCCCCTAGGCTGAAAGTGGGACTCTTTGTGCCCAAGCCAGTCTCTCAGCTTTGGGGAGGGAACAAATAAACAAAGCAACAAGCAGTGAAAACGAAACCACCAGCTCTCTTAAGTTGGGAACTCAGGGCAGGCACTACCCCTTGGCCTAGGCACAGGCATAAGGGGGTCCATGGACTTCGAATGCTTTTCACCCCTGCCTAGGCCTATGTGGGCCCACTGAACAGCATAGGCTCTCATTAGTGTAGAACAACAGGGTATATACCTGAAGCCTATTTTCAACTGCAACAGTTAAGGGGGAGTGGCAGATTTATGACATTTGACACAGCCCTGCCCGTTAAGCAGGGTCCTCACTGTCATGGATTGAATTATATCCCCCCAAAAATGTGTGTATCAGTTTTGCTGGGGCATGATTCCCAGTATTGTGTGGTTGTCCTCCATTTTGTGATTATAATTTCATGTTAAAGAGGATTAGAGTGGGATTGTAACACCACCCTTACCCGGGTCACATCCCTGATCCAATGTAAAGGGAGTTTCCCTGGGGTGTGAGCTGCATCACCTTTTATCTCTCAAGAGAAAAAAAGGAAAGGGAAGCAAGCAGAGAATTGGGGACCTCATACCACCAAGAAAGCAGTGCCAGGAGCAGAGCACATCTTTTGGACCTGAGATTCCTGCACTGAGATGCTCCCAGACCAAGGGAAGACTGATGACAAGGACCTTCGCCCACAGCCAACAGAGAAAGCCTTCCCCTGGAGCTGACACCCTGAATTTGGACTTGTAAACTGCTAGACTGTGAGAGAATAAATTTCTCTTTGTTGAAGGTATCCACTGGTGGTATTTCTATTATAGCAGCACTAGATAACTAAGACAACTCACCCACATCAGGGGCCTGAGGACTGCTGGCTCCACCCACTCCACCTAGCCACCCATGACAGAAGTCCAAGAATAAGTGGTGCCTCTCAGTCCTTACAGCCAACAGCATTGGGTGCCCAAAGTACACCTGCAAAACCCACACACCTATGTGCTACAGGGAACAAGGACAGCCTTCCACTTAGGTACTCAGAGGCAGCCATCAGCCCCCTACCTTGCTCAGCACATAAACCCCTACTGCAGCCAGATAGCTGTACCTGCTCCAATCACCCCTACATAGCCCTGCCCATCTAGGACTGTAGGTGAGAGCCTGCACCACACACTTGGTGACCGATGACCTGGACACCTGAGCTGAATCCACGCAAGAAAAGTAAATGGACTGTTGGGCTCACATACCTTATGACAGCTCTAACCACCTGGTGACAGGACGTAAGTGCTTCAAAGATGCCGATAATCAAAGTAGCTCACACACCCAGCCTATTTGGGTATATCAAAACAAAACAAAATAAGAAGATAGGACACAGTAAAAAAACATACAGTAAATAAATATAATAACTTATTGATAGCTTAGAGACAACAGTCAATATCAAACCACATAAAGAGGCAAACCATGATGACTTCAGCAAGTGACCAAAACAAAGAACAAGGATACCTCCCAGAGGACGAAAAGGTCTTGGAATTACCAGAGGTGGAATTCCAAGGATTAACATACCTAACTCTTCACAAGATCAGGAAGGAGATCAGGTAAACCTCAGACCATGCCAAGGAACATACAGACAAAGCAGTAGAGGAACTTAAGAAGATTATAGCAGAGCACAATGACAAATTTAACAGGCTGCAAGAATCCATAGAGAGACAGTTAACAGAAATCCAGAGGATTAACAATAAAATTTCAGAATTGGACAACTCAATTGAAAGTCATAAGAGCAGAATTGAGGCAATGGAAATCAGAATTAATGAGATTGAAGATAAAGCACTTGACACCAACTTATTTGAAGAAAAATTAGATAAAAGAATTTAAAAAAATGAAGAATACCTAAGAGTTATGTGGGACTCTATCAAGAGGAATAATCTGTGAGTGACTGGAGTACCAGAACTGGGGGATAACAGAAAATACGAGAGAATTGCTGAAGATTTGTTGGCAGAAAACTTCCCTAATATCATGAAAGATGAGAAGATATCTATCCAAGAAACTTATCAAACCCCACACAGAGTAGATCCCAAAATAAAGTCACCAAGACATATTATAATCAAACTTGCCAAAACCAAAGATGAAGAGAGCATTTTAAGAGCAGCTAAGGAAAAAAGAAAAGTCATCTACAAAGGAGAGTCAATAAGACTAAGCTGAGATTACTCAGCAGAAACCAGGCAGGCAAGAAGGCAATGGGATGACATATATAAAGCTTTGAAGTAAAAAAAAATAAAATTGCCAGCCAAGAATTACATATCCAGCAAAACTGTCTCTCAGATAGGAAGGTGAAATTAGGGCATTTCCAGATAAACGAAAGTTAAGGGAATTTGTAAAAACTAATCCAAAATTACAAGAAATGCTAAAGGGAGTACTTTGGCTAGAGAATCAGTAATATCAGATAACAACCCAATAACAGAACACAGGTCAGAACAATCAGATATCAACCCAGATACGGAAGGCACAAAAATAAGTCAAAGTTAAAACACTGAAAATAGGGAAACAGAGACGTCAATATGTAAAAGATGACAACATTAAAACCAAAAACAAAGAGGGACTAAATAGTGTAGTCATAGAACTTTCATATAGAGAGGAAGTTAAGGTGATATCAAGAAATAAAACATTAGTTTAAACTTAGAAAAACAGAGGTAAATTTTAAGATAACCACAAAGGAAACTAACAAACCTACACATCAAAATAAAAAAGAAGAAAAACATAAAGACTCAGCAAATACACAATCAACAACAATGAAAAGAATGAAAATACATAAAAAAAAGACTAAGTACAGAAATTTAAGAGGAGCAAAGAAACTGTTAGCACCACAAAAAATAAAAGTAAAAATGACAGCACTAAACTCACACCTATCAATAATTACACTGAATATAAATGGACTAAATTCATCAATAAAGAGACAGAGAGTGGCAGAATGGATAAAAAAACATGATCTGTCTATATGCTACCTACAAGAGATACATCTTAGACTCAAAGACACAAACAAACGAAAACTCAAAGGATGGAAAAAATATATCAAGCAAAAAACAACCAAAAAAAAGTAGGAGTGGCAATATTAATCTCTGACAAAATAGACTTTAAAGCAAAATCCACCACGAAGGATAAGAAGGACACTATATAATGATTAAAGGGTCAATACACCAGGAGTTCATAACCTTAATAAATATTTATGCACCCAATGACAGGGCTCCAAAATACATAAAACAAACTCTAATGCATTGAAAAGAGAAATAGATAGTTCCACAATAGTAGTAGGAGACTTCAACACACCACTTTCAGTGAAGGACAGAACATGTAAAAAGAAGCTCAGTAAAGACATGGAAGATCTAAATGCCACAATCAACCAACTTCATCTCATAGACATATATGGAATACTCCACCCAACAGCCACCGAGTATGTTTTCTTTTCCAATGCACATGGAAAATTCTCCAGAATAGACCACATATTAGGCCACAAAGCAAGCCTCAACAGAATCCAAAACATCGAAATGTTACAAAGCATCTTTTCTGACCGTAAAGACATAAAAGTAGAAATAAATAACAGAAAAAGCAAGGAAAAAAAGATCAAATACATGGAAGCTGAATAATGCCTTGCTCAAAAACTACTGAGTTATAGAAGAAATCAAGGACAGATTAAAGAAATTGAATAGAATCAAATGAGAATGAAAACACCTCCTACCAGAACATTTGGGATACAGCAAAAACTGTGCTCAGAGGTCAATTTATATCAATAAATGCACACATCCAAAAAGAAGAAAGGGCCAAAATCAAGTCATTAACCCTACCACTTGAACAAATAGAAAGAGAGCAGCAAAAGGACTCCTGCAGCACCAGAAGAAAGGAAATAATAAAAATTAGAGCAGAATTAAATGAAATAGAAAATAGAAAAACAATTGAAAACATCAACAAAATTGATAAACCATTGGCCAAACTTACAAAAGAAAAACAGGAGAGGAAGCAAATAACCCAAATAAGAAATGAGATGGGCGGTCTTACAACAGACCCAACTGAAATTAAAAGAATCATAACAGAATACTATGAAAAACTGTACTTCAACAAATTTGAAAACCTAGGGGAAATGGACAAATTTCTAGAAACATACTACCTACCTAACCTAACACAAGCCAAGGTAGAAAAACTAAATACACCTATAACAAAAAAAGAGATTGAGAAGGTAATAAAAAAAACTCTCAACAACAATTAAAAAAAGCCCTGGTTCTGACGGCTTCACTGGTGAATTCTACCAAACTTTCAGAGAAGCGCTAACACCACTACTACTAAAGGTATTTCAGAGCATAGAAAAGGATGGAATACTCCTGAACTTATTCTATGTAGCCAGCATAACCCTGATACCAAAACCAGGTAAAGACACCACAAAACAAAGAAAATTACAGACCAATATCCCTCATGAATATAGATGCAAATATCCTCAACTAAATTCTAGCCAGTAGAATTCAACATCATATCAAAAAAGTAATTCACCATGAGCAAGTGGGATTCACACCAGGTATGCAGGGATGGTTCACCATTAGAAAAAGAATCCATGTAATCCATCACATAAATAAAACAAAAGATAAGAACTACATGATCTTATCAATTGATGCAGAAAAGGCATTTGACAAAGTTCAACACCCATTCATGATAAAAACTCTCAGCAAAATATGAATAGAAGGGAAATCCTCAACATAATAAAGGGCATTTATACAAAGCAAACAGCCAACATCATCCTAAACAGAGAGAGTCTGAAATCATTCCCCTTGAGAACTGGAACTAAACAAAGATGCCCTTTATCACCACTCTTATTTAACATTGTGCTGGAAGTCCTAACCAGAGCAATAAGGCAAAGAAATAAAAGGTATCCAACTGGTAAGGAAGAACTAGAAGTATCCCTATTTGCAGATGATATGATCTTTTCCACAGAAAATCCCAAAGAATCCACAAGAAAACTACTGGAACTAATAGAAGATTTCAGCAAAGTGTCAGGTTACAAGATACCAAAACCAAACCTGTTGCTGTTGAGTCAATTTTGACTCATAGTGATGCTATAGAACAGAGCAGAACTGTCCCATACGGTTTCCAAGGAGTTCCTGGTGGATTTATACCACTGACCTTTTGGTTATCAGCCATAGCGCTTAACCACTACAGCACCAGAGTTTCTGGTTACAAGACAAACATAAAAAATCAGTTGGATACCTCTACACCAACCCAGAGAACTTTGAAGAGGAAATCACCAAATTAATACCATTTATAATAGCCCCAAGAAGATAAAATACTCAGGATAAATATAACCAGAGACATAGAAGACCTATACAAAGAAAACTGCAAGACACTACTGCAAGAAACCAAAAAGACCTACATAAGTGGAAAAACATACTATACTTATGGATTGGAAGATTCAACATAGTGAAAATATCAATTCTACCCAAAGCGATCTACAGATACAGTGCAATCCTGATCCAAACTCTGACATTTTTTAATGAGATGAAGAAACAAATTACCAACTACGTATAGAAAGGGAAGAGTCCCTGGATAAGGAAAGCATCATTTAAGAAGAAGAACAAAGTGGGAGGCCTCATACTACCTGATTTTAGAAACTAGGATACTGCCATGGTAGTCAAAACAGTCTGGTACTGGTACAACAACAGATATATAGAACAGTGGAACAGAATTGAAAATCCAGGTAGAAATTCATCCACCTATGAGCAGCTGATATTTGACAAAGGCCCAAAATCTATTAATTGAGGGAAAAAATAGTCTCTTTAACAACTGGTTCTGGCAGAACTGGATATCTATCTGCAAAAAACTGAAATAAGACCCATACCTCACACTATATAAAAAAGTAGCTTGAAATGGATCAAAGACTTAAATATTAAAATCTAAAATGATAAAGATCATGGAAGAAAAAGTAGGGACAACGCTAGGAGTGTAAATATAATACAAACCATAAGTAACAATGCACAAACACCAGAAGAGAAAATAGATAACTGGGATCTCCTAAAAATCAAACGCTTACGCTCATCAAAAGACTTCACCAAAAGAGTAAAAAGACAACCTACAGACTGGGAAAAAATTTTTGGCTACGACAAATCTGATCAGCATTTAATCTATAAAATCTACAAGATACTGCAACACCTCACCAAAAAAAAAATGCAAATAACCCAATTAAAAAATGGGCAAAGGATATGAACAGGCACTTTGCCAAAGAAGACATTCAGGTGGCTAACAGATACATGAGGAAATGCTCACAATCATTAGCCATTAGAGAAATGAAAATCAAAACTACAATGAGATACCATCTCACCCCGACAAGGCTAGTACTAATACAAAAAACACAAAATAATAAATGTTGGAGAGGTTGTGGAGAGACTAGAACACATATATACTGCTGGTGGGAATGTAAACTGGTACAACTGCTTTGGAAATCAATTTGATGCTTCCTTAAAAAGCTAGAAATAGAAGTACCATACGATCCAATAATCCCACTCATTGGAACTTATCCTAGAGAAATAAGAGCTATCACAAGAATAGATACATGCACACCCATGTTCATTGAAGCACTGTTCACAATAGTGAATTGATGGAAACAACCTAGGTGCTCATCAGCAAATGTATGGATAAACAAATTATGGTACATACACACCATGGAATACTATGCAATGATAAAGAACAATGATGAATCTGTGAAACATCTCACAACATGGATGAATCTGGAAAGCATCACGCTGAGTGAAATTAGTCAGTTTCAAAAGGACAAGTATTGTATAAGACCACTATTATAAGAACTCAAGAAAAGGTTTAAACACAGAAGAAAACATTCTTTGATGGTTACAAGAGTGGGAAGGGAGGCAAAGGGGAATTCACTAAGTAGATAGTACATGAGAATCATCTTAGCTGAAGGGAAGGACAACACACATTACAGGGAGGTCAGCACAACCGGACTAAACCAAAAGCTGAGAAGTTTCCTGAATATAACCAAACACTTCGAGGGACAGAATAGCAGGGGCTGGGGTCTTGGGGACCATGGTTTTGGGGGACATATAGGTCAACTGGCATAACAAATTTTACTAAGAAAATGTTGTACATCTCACTTTGATGAGTGACGTTTTGGGTCTTAGAAGCTTCCGTGCATCCATCTAAGATGCATCAATTGGTCCCAACCCACCTGGAGCAAAGGAGAATGAAGGCCACCAAAGACACAAGGAAAATACTAGCCCGAGAGACAGAGGAGCCACATAAACCAGAGACTCTGTCAGCCTGAGACCCGAAGAACTAGATGGTGCCAGGCTACCACCAATGACTGCCCTGACAGGGAACACAACAGAGAGTCCCAGACGTTGCAAGAAAATTGTGGAGCAGAACACAAATTCAGGTAGAAAGACCAGACTTAATGGTCTGACTGAGACTGGAGGAATCCTTGAAGCCATGTCCTCTGGACGCTCTGTTAACCTAGAACTAAAACCATTCCTGAAACCCACTCTTCAGACAAAGATTACACAGGCCTATAAAACATAAAATAATAGTTGTGGAGAGTGTGCTTCTTAGGTCAAGCAGATACATGAGACCAAATGGGTAGCTGCTGTCCAGAGGCCAGATGACAAGACAGGAAAGGACAGGAGCTGGTTGGATGGACACGGGAAACCCGGGGTGGAAAGGGGGAGTGTGCTGCCATATTATAGGGATTGCAACTAGTGTCGTGTAACAATATGTGTATAAATTTTTGTATGAGAAATTAACTTGAGTTGTAAACTTTCGCCTTTAGCACAATAAAAAAAAATGTAGTTACATTAGCTATTATGAATAATAACAATTAAAAATATAATTAGAGGATTCCATATGTTTGCAACTAAAAAAATATTTCTAAAAACCTCATGTGTCACAAAAGAAATGATAATGTAATTTAGAATTTTAGTAGAAGTATATGATAATAAAATACTAAAATTAAGCTTGGGGGATACTGCTTAAACAATAGTTAGAATTTTATATTCTTAACTGCATTTTACAGAGAGAAATATTCAAAACTAATGAAGAAAATGGCGAAATAATAAGTTAGAAAATGCATAAATTTAATGAAAGGAGAAATAAAAATAATATAGCTAAAAGTAAAATTAAAGAGATAGAAACCTAAAGTATATCAGCTGAGTGTAAAAGTTGGTTCTTTTAAAATACAAAATAATAAATATCTAGCAAGAAAAATTAAAATAGAAGACACAAATTAATGATACAGACAGAAGACAGGATAACTGCAAATGGTGTAAAGGGTAAATAGGTAGTTACAGAATATTGTTATTGTGTCAATAAAATGGCAGTGCAGTTTTCCTGAATCAGTAGTTACATGTTTTCCTCACAAAAAAACATACAAACAAACAAACAAAAAAACCCACAAGCCTAGATGGGTTTACAGGCAAGTTCTACCATGCATTCTAGGGACAAATGATTCCACTCTTATACATTTCTTTCAAGACTTTTCTTTTTTTTTTTAAGGGAAAATTCCCCAACTCATAATTTAAGTCTACCATATGCTTGATGCCAAATCAGACAAGGCAGAGTTCAAAAAGATAAAAATTATCATCATTTTCCTTCATAAACATAAATGCAAAATTCCTGAACAAAATATTATTTGGGTTTATCCCAAAAATACATACCTGTTACTCATTCCATCGAGTTGATTTTGACTCATAGAGACCCTATAGGACACAGTAGAACTGCCTCATGGGGTTTTCAAGGCTGTAATCTTTGCGGAAGCAGACCCACATCTTTTTTCCTGCAGACCCACCGATGGGTTCAAACCCCGGACTTTTCCTTTAACATCCGATGGCTTAGCCACTGCGCCACCAAGGCTCCTTCCAAAATATAGAGTTGATGTAATATTGGAAAATAGTCAATAAACTTACAATATAGAGACAGATTGAAGAGTTTTTTTTACTAGATAGTGAAAAAGTAATTATGTCACATTCACCATCCATTCATGATAAAAAAAAAATAGTAAATAAGGATAGAAAATTTTCTTAATCTTATGAAAAGCACAACAATCTATAGAAAAATATAATGGGGAAATATTGAAAGCATTGCATTTAACGTCAGGATACAGAAGAAAATGCCTTCTAACACCATTTTAATTTAATACTGAAACAATGAATAGAGGTTCAAGTGAATGCAGTAAAATGAGAAAGAAAAAGAGAGGGATTAGAAAGGAAGTACAACTGTTATAAACTGTTCCAAATTTTACTTAGTTATTGTCATTTTGTACACAATATTTTAGTTTATACTTTTTCACTCAACATTATTTCAAGAATGCTAATTTCACAGAATTTATGTATTTATTGCTTTTATGTGAGAACTAGTATCCCATATTAATAGTATTTCACAGGAGAGCTCTTAAATTGCATTTCTGTAAATCCACTATGCATAATCAGGCCACAATCAATTCTATTTGCCATCCTTAACTTTTGGTCACACAGTCCAAACAAATTTACTAAGGCAGAATTATTAAATGGCAACATACTCAAACTAATGTAATTCCAGCAATATTAAAATATCTGGATTTTGATTTTTTTCATTATCAAATTAAATCCTTAATCATACTTAGAAATTTAGAATTCTTCAATCTTCCTTCTTATTCTACTACAAAAACAATGTTTCTATGTTTTTCAAAAAATTACTTATTCCTATCCCACGTTCTTTTTTTTTTTTCTTCCAGTTTTTAAAGTTTCATTGGATGTGAAAGGATACCACTATGGCAACTTCCAGGAATTGCTTTTATTATCCATATAAAGATGATAAGGAGCCCTGGTGGTGCAGTGGTTAAGAGCTATGGCTGTTAACCAAAAGATTGGCAGTTTGAATCCACCAGCTGCTCCTTGGAAACCCTATGTGGCAATTCTGTTCTGTCCTATAGGGTCCCTGTGAGTCAGAAATGACTCAAAGGCAATGAGTTTTTTTAATGATAATAATGATGCCTTGCCCGCTTAATAGGGTTCAAGAGTCCCAGTAAGATGATGGATATTAAAGTTTTATGCAAACTGAAAATCACAATGTAAAAACAATTTGGTTTTAGATAAAGAAATAAAAATACAGATAAAAAAAAATCACAAAAATTTAATTAGCAAAAAAAAATTTGTAAGTGGAAAACCCAATGTTGGCAGAGTCTCTGAGCTTGAGCTGTCAAGAGCAGTGGATATTGGTTGAAAGCTTTTGCTATAGGGCTGCTATTAAAAACAAACAAAAAAACCCAAGCTCGTTGTCATCGAGTCTATTCTGACTCATAGCGACCCTATAGGACAGAGTAGAACTGCACCACAGAGTTTCCAAAGTAGGGCTGCTGTAGTGAAGACAAATTGAGAACTCATGACATCAGTTTATTCCTTCCCTTGTATTGTATCCTTTGAAGCTTTACTATAGGGTAAGTGTGGAGACCTGTTTGCTCTGTGATTCTGGGTTGGGCTGAGCCTCTTTGCGTCCTTGTGCTCATTAGCTACCAGCGAAGAACACAGGTACAGAAATTCCCTAGCAGACCATGGATGATTGATATTCAGCATATGTATAATTTCGTAGGTAATTCGATTTCTGCTCAACCACCCTCGTGGCTCAGATTGTCATTTTTTATGCTGTTATCCATAACATAATTAACAGGACTAACGTTCAGCTGGTATGCACTATTTGACAAAATATTTTAAGTATATTATTTTGTTGTTGTTATCCTGTATTTGTTGCTAAATCGTCCCTAAGCCCCACTCCCAGCCCCACCCCATCACAACTGTGTCTGCTACACTGGCCTATCCCAAGGACCCTTATGGAACTTCCCACAATTTATTGTCTAACGGATTATTTTCTTGCACAACAGGGGCCCTCTAGGACACTGCTCCGGTGCTATGGCCAGGATCTGTTCTGATTGGGTATTGCTATAAACATATACATTTAGCTCAAATTTCTCCTGCCCTTCAAGTTTATTTATCCAACTGAGTATTGAACATATCTGTTTGGATAATCAATCTGTTAAATACACACACGTACACACACATTAACTTTCAAAGAAACCTACCTCTCATTCTGTATACAGAGCATGTTTGAACAGCCCTGCCATTCTGACATTTATCTCACTGCTTAAGCTAGAAATCGCAGGTCATCCCTGACCTTTTTCCTTGTCACCAGTCACTCCTACTAAATGATAAAATTTCACTAGTTCCTGTACTTTAGTAGCTCGCAAACTTACCCATTTCTCTTTACTGTCTTGGCTTAGGTTACCATGACCTCCTGCCTAGATTAATGCAGCACACTGTTGACAGTATTCCTACCCCTCTATCACACCCAAATCATTCTCCAAGCAATAACTCATTTTAAAAATTGCAAGAAGTCTAAGATAAACCTTCTAAGCTGTCTCCATATTTCTACCTTTGACCCTGTGCTGTTCAGCAGGCAGAGTAGTCTTGATCATTTAAAAAATAAAGCACAATATACCGTTTAAAATGGTTACCTGTTCGCAAGCATTGTTAAAACGCTAAGAATTTTTAGCTTTGATAAAGAATGGAAAACCTCACACATTATATGTAAATATTAATAGACAGTGATTTTAGCATGTTCCACACATGGGACACAAATATTCCAACACATTTTATTTTTCCTTTGAAAAATAACTCTGAGATTTGAGTGTGGCCAGCTAATAGCTTGGGCATTGCCAACTGATAAATCAGAATTGCAATTACCAGAGACAGATACAATCAAGAAGAGGAAAGAGTTTACAAAGTTTCCATCTCCTGAGAAATCAGTGGCAGTTTATTTGGAAAAGTCCAGATCCATTGGTTTGAAGAACAGGCTTAGAGAAGTTTCTTTAATTAGAAAGTTCATATGCACAAAGCAAGGAAAATAATTTTCTCTCAGCCCGATGACGTTCAGAAAGGTAAAGAATCAGACTGTTAACTCAGCTCCTCTTATATGTTGATAGAGAGTCAAAGCTGTTACCATTTGATGTGTAGCATCTATAGCTCTTCTGTGCATGTGCCAATCCTCTCTGCTGCCAGAAGACTTGCATAAATCCTAATGGAGAGGGTGGATGGCAGATTGTTTCTTACAGCACTCAATAACTAACAAATTACTGTCCCTGGATGAAAAACGAGGTCATGAAGATTTAAATGTGGCAAGAAAGAAGGTGCTGTCTGCTCAGGAAAGATACTTAGTGTGAACTCATCTGTGGTAATAGATTAATTGCCTTCATTAGCAAAGATGAATATCTCACACCAACCATCAATACACCTTTCAGATCCCCTCAGGAGTGATTGTTCTGCTGATACAAAAAAAGAAAAAAAACCTATTCTACAACAAAAGTTAAAGTAAATGCATTTCTAAATTTTCCACGATCTGAAACATAGTTCCATAATAAAGAATAATTAATATATCAACTAAAGAAATGGAGATGAGGATAACCTAAAGGGAGAGAAGAGTTGCTTTAATAAACTACATTAGTTCAAATGAATGGTTTTTATAAAGCTCTACAATTGTCTTAAGAGATTATGCTGGTTGAAAGAAACTATCCTCACAGGGCTTGCGTTAGCTTTGGCCTTTAAGAAAATCAGACTTTAAAAAACAAAACAAAATCATTTAATACAGCTATGCCTTATTTTAGCTCATAAATTTCCCCCTTCCCTCTGCCTCACCTCAGTTCAAAAAGATGACTCCTGCACTTTCTTCCATTAGTATACCATTATTATGTATGATGCATGGTGGAGAAAAATACCTCAGCTAGATAAAATATATTCTTAGGTAAATTTTCATTTTTTTCTTAAGGGATTCCAGAATAGATGGAAGGGAATTAAGAGGTTAATTAGAGATAGATATCCACATAGCTCATGAAATATTTTAAGCAACTTATAGGCTTAAACATAGTGGAAAATCGGACAATTATTGATGGATAACAACACTCAATCTAAAGTAGTCAGAGGAGAAAGCTATCAAGCCCCCAGGATAAATATATTTGGATACTGGACATAGATTTAGGTTGCTTAATTTAGATAAAGCAAAAGAGGAAATGCGTGAGCTGTATTTTCTATCAAAAGAAAATTTCTGCATTCCTTTGCATACAACAGATGATCTTCTGGAACTAAATATAACATGGAAACTTCCCTGTAGGGGCTCTATATAAAGGGGCATTTATTGTTGTTAGGTGCCATAGAGTTGGTTCCAACTCATAGCAAACTGATGTACCACAGAACAAAACAGTGCCCGGTCCTGTGCCATCCTCACAATCATTGTTATGTTTGAACCCCTTGTAGCAGCCACAGTGTCAATCCATCTCCTTGAAGATCTTCCTCTTTTTGCTGACCTTCTACCTTACCAAGCATGATGTCCTTCTCCAGGGACTGGTCCCTCCTGATAACATGTCCAAAGTACGTGAGATGAAGACTGGCCGTCCTTGCTTCCAAGTATCCTGGCTGTACTTCTTCCAAGACAGACTTATTCGTTCATCTGGCCGTCCATGGAGTATTCAATATTCTTCACCAGTATCATAATTCAAAGGCATCAATCCTTCAGTCTTCCTTATTCATTGTCCAGCTTTCACATGCATATGAGGTGATTGAAAACACTATGGCTTGGGTCAGGCACACCTTAGTCCTTAAAGTGACATCTTTTCTTTTTAACACTTTAAAGAGATCTTTTGCAGCAGATTTGCCCAATGCAATACATCACTTAATTTCTTGACTGCTGCTTCCATGGTTGTTGATTGTGGATCCAAGTAAAATGAAATCCTGTACAACTTCAATATTTTATGTTTATCATGATGTTGCTTATTGGTCCAGTTGTGAGGATTTTTGTTTTCTTTATGTTGAGGTGTCATCCATACTGAAGGCTTTAGTTTTTCATTTTCATCAGTAAATGCTTCAAATCCTTTTCACTCTCAGCAAGCAAGTTTGTGTTATATGCATATTGCAGGTTGCTAGTGAGTTTTCCACCAGTCCTGATGCCATGCTCTTCTTCATATAGTCTAGCTTCTTGGATTATTTGCTCAGCATACAGGTTGAAAAAGCATGGTGAAAGGATACAACCCTGATGCACACATTTCCTGACTTTAAACCATGCAGAATCCCTGTCGTGGATTGAATTATGTCCCCAAAAAATGTGTGTATCAATTTGGCTGGGCCATGATTCCCAGTATTGTGTGGTTGTCCTCCATTTTGTGATCGTAATTTTTATGTTAAAGAGGATTAGGGTGGGATTGTAACACCCTTACTAAGGTCACATCCCGGATCCAATGCAAAGGGAGTTTCCCTGGGGTGTGGCTTGCACCACCTTTTATCTTACAAGAGATAAAAGGGAAGCAAGCAGAGCTGGGAACCTCATACCACCAAAAAAGCAGCATTGGGAGCAGAGCATGTCCTTTGAACCTCAGGTTCCTGTGCTGAGATGCTCCCAGACCAAGGGAAGACTGATGACAAGGACCTTCCTTTGGAGCCGACAGAGAGAGAAGGCCTTTCCCTGGTGCCAGCACCCTGAATTTGGACTTGTAGCCTACTAGACTGTGAGAAGATAAATTTCTCTTTGTTAAAGCCATCCACTTGTGGTATTTCTGTTACAGCAGCACTAGACGTCTAAGACAGAATTTGGTACTGAGAGATTGGGGTGCTGCTCTAACAGATACCTAAAATGTGGAAACAGTTTTGAAACAGTAAATGAATAGAGGACTGGCAGTGGCAGAGGACCAGCAGCAGCAGAGAAGCAGTGGTGACAGAGAACCAGCAGCAGCAGAACCAGGAGATCAGTGCAAGATGGCACTAGAGCTGACCCACAGAGCAAGAGAGCTGAGTACCTGTTCACAGGAGGCTTCCTGGCGGAGTGAGGTGCCACCGGGAAGTTATCAGTGGAGCTACAGAGCTTTGGAACACTTGCCCCAGCAGCACAGATGCGGGCGTGAGGCCCGAAGGCTGAGAGGCCACAGGAAGCAGAAGCTGAAGAGACAAGGGACACAGGAAGCCAAACTGCCTCAGTCTCAAAGGGTATGGCCATGACCTCAGGGGTTTCAAAGGGTGGAGCCATGGCCTCTGGTGTTTCTAAGAGTGGAGTCACCACTCAGATGGACTAGGAGAATGGTGCACCTAAAGCTGAGGGAGCAGAGTTGCTGTCCCAGTGGGACTGGAAGTCAGAGCTGAAGCCCAGGGCCTAAGGGCCTCCACTTAGAATCCAGAGAGTGTGGCCAATACCTATAGTCTGGAGGGCAGGGCTATTGCGTGAATAGTCTCAGAGAACAAAGGATTATTTTCAAAGTCTTGAGGGCTAATGTAATGTTTTCTGCTGACTTACTTGGTGCTTGTTATCCCTTCTTTTCCTCCAGTTTCTCCCATTTTTAATAGAAATATCTAGCTTGTAACTGTTCTGCCATTATACCTTTGGAAGCAGATAACTTGTATTCTAGATTTCACAGATGAAGAGGGATTTTTGGATTTTGGACTTGGAGTTAAGACTTTTGCTATGATACAATGGGATGAATATGTTTTGCATGTTGTAAGGATGTGATTTTTTGTGGGGCCAAAGGGTAGAATGTCATAAATTGAATTATGTCCCTCCAAAAATGTGTGTATCAATTTGGCTGGACCATGATTCCTGGAATTGTGTGGTTGTCCTCCATTTTGTGATTGTAATTTTATGTTAAAGAGGGTTAGGGTGGGATTGTAACACCTTTACTAAGGTCACATCCCAGATCCAATGCAAAGGGAGTTTCCCTAGGGTGTGGCCTGCACCACCTTTTATCTTACAAGAGATAAAAGGGAAGCAAGCAGAGAGTTGGGAACCTCAGACCACTAAGAAAGCAGCACTGGGAGCATCCCATGTCCTTTGGACCTGAGGTTCCTGTGCTGAGATGCTCTCAGACCAAGGGAAGACTGATAACAAGGACCTTCCTCTGGAGCCGACAGAGAGAGAAGGCCTTCCCCTGGAGCTTGCACCCTGAATTTGGACTTGTAGCCTACTAAACTGTGAGAGAATAAATTTCTCTTTGTTAAAGCCATCCACTTGTGGTATTTCTGTTATAGCAGCACTGGATGACTAAGGCAATCCTCTTCTTCTGTTCGAAAGACTGCCTCTTGATCTAAGTACAGGTTCCGCATGAGCACAATTATGTATTCTGGGATTCCCACTCTTCACAACGTTATCCATAAATTGTTATGATCCACACAGTCAAATGCCTTTGCATAGTCAAAAGAATACAAGTAAACATCTTTCTGGTATTCTCTGCTTTAAGCCAAGTTCCATCTGACATCCACAATGATTTTTCTTGTTCCAGGTCCTGGCTTGAATTTCTGACCGTTCCTTGTTGATGTACTGCTGCAATCCCTTTTGAATGATCTTGAGCAAAATTTTACTCATGTGTGGTTGTCTTAGTCATCTAGTACTGCTCCAACAGAAATACCACAAGTGGATGGCTTTAACAAAGAGAAGTTTATTTCCTCACAGTCAAAGTAGGCTAAAAGTCCAAATTCAGGGCGTCAGCTCCAGGGGAAGTCTTTTTCTCTCTGTTGGCCTTCCCTTAGGTGTTCCCCTTGACTAGGAGCTTCTGTGCACAGAGACCCGGGTCCAAAGGACGAGCTGTGCTCCCAGCACTGCTTTCTTGATTGTATGAGGTCCCCAAACTCTCTGCTTGCTTCCCTTTCCTTTCATCTCTTGAGAGATAAAAGGTGGTGCAGGCCACACCCCAGGAAAACTCCCTTTATATTGGATCAGGGATGTGACCTGGGTAAGGGCAGTGTTACAATCCCACCCTAATCTTCTTTAACATAAAATTACAATCACAAAATGGAGGCCAACCACACAATTCTCGGAATCATGGCCCAGCCAAATTGATACACACAATTTTGGGGGGACATAATTCAAACCATGACAGTGGTATTAATGGCATTGTTTGATGATTCTCGCATTCTGTTGGAACATCTTTATTTGGAATGGGTACAAATATGGATCTCTGCCAGTCAGTTGTCCAGGTAGCTGTCTTCCAAATTTCTTGGCTTAGATGAGTGAGCAATTCCAGTGTTGCATCCATTTGTTGAAATATTTGAATGGTATTCCATCAGTTTCTGGAGCCTTATTTTTTGCCAATGCTTTCCGTGCAGGTTGGACCTCTTCCTTCAGTACCATTGGTACTTGATCATATGCTACCTCCTGAAATGTTTGACCATCAACTAATTCTTTTTGGTACAGTGACTCTATGCATTCCTTCCATCTGCTTTTGATGCTTCTTGTGTCATTTAGTATTTTCCCCACAGAATCCTTCAATATTGCCACTCGAGGTTTTAATTATTCTTTTCAGTTCTTTCAGCTTCAGAAATCCTGAGTATGGTCTTCCATTTTGGTTTCCTAACTCCAGGTCTTTGCACATTTCATTGTAATACTTTACTTTGTCTTCTCGAGCCACCCTTCAAAATCTTCTGTTCAGCTCTTTTACTTCATCATTTCTTCCTTTCACTTTGGCTACTCTACATTCAAGAGCAACTTTCAGAGTTTCTTCTGACATACATTTTGGTCTTTTTCTTTCTTTCCTGTCTCTTTAGTGACCTCTTGCTTTCTTCATGTATGATATCCTTGATGTCATTCCACAGCTCTTCTGTTCTTCAGTCATTAGTGTTCAATGCATCAAATCTATTCTTCTGATGGTCTCTAAATTCAGACAGGATATACTCAAGGTCATACGTTGGCTTTCATGGACTTGTTCTAATTTTCTTCAACTTACACTTGAACTTACATATAAGCAATTGATGATCTGTTCTCCAGTCATCCCTTGACTTTGTTCTGACTGATGATATTGAACTTTTCCATCATCTCTTTCTATAGATATAGTCAATTTTATTCCTGTGTATTTCATCTGGTGAGGTCCTCATGTATAGTTGCTCCTTATGTTGTTGAAAAAAAGGTATTTGCAATGAAGAAGTCATTGGTCTTGCAAAATTCCGTCATGCTATCTCCAGCATTGTTTCACCAAGTCCATATTTTCCAACTACCAATCCTTTGTTTCCAACTTTTGAATTCCAATTACCAGTAATTGTCAATGCATCTTGACTGCATAGCAATGATTTAAATTAAATCATCTTTGGTCGCTATTTGGGGGAACTAATGCCATTTAATTCAGTGGAAATGAATGCTGAAATATGAAGGCATTATTCCAGTTCCCCACATATGTCCATATAACAAATGTTTAATTTTTTCTTATTTTAGTCATTGAATATTAAAAATTAGTGAGAACAGAACAATATGCCTTCTAATACTGACTGAAGTTGCATGTGTATTCCAGTTGCCAACTTATTCCCACTTGCTTGTGTTCAACCTATACACGGCAGGCTTTTGATAAAACAATGTAAGTGTAAGGAAGGACTCAGTTCCTTCAAAGTCAATAAAACAATTGGGTAGCCTGGTTAAGGAATTCAGTAGATGGACTAAAATTTTATTCAGGAATACACAAGCTTTCTAAAACGTTTTCATTTTGTCCCATGGTTTACAAAGTTAATTGATAAATATATTTCCTATACAAAATAATGATTGTAATTAATTTTTTTTTTTTTAAAGTTAGTGTTAAACAAAATCTTTCTCCAAGTTGGACACTGAGTGGTTTGAAAATATTTTTAGTAGAGGTCATTTGGTTTGGAAACTATTGCTGAGATACTTGGGACTGCTGTAGGAAGTATGGAAAATTTAGTAGCTTGTGACTCCTGGGAAATACATAAAAACATACTTCCCCTCATCCCCAGTAGCCTGCCACTACAGACCTTTCCGAGCCCCGGTGGCACAGTGGTTAAGAGTTCAGCTGCTAACCAAAAGGTCGGCGGTTCTAATCCACCAGCTGCTCCTTGAAAACCCTATGGGGCAATTTACTGTGTCCTGTAGGGTTGCTATGAGTTGGAATCGACTCAAGGGCAATGGATTTGTTTGTTTGTTTTTTTAAGTATCTTTAGAACTGTATTATCTTAATATGATATCAGGAGGTAGATAAACACACCACCACACTTCTTTCTTTAAAATTTGGTTAATTCTAGAATAAAAAGCTGATTATCTGAGAGAGAATGTATAAGTTTTTCACATACAACAGCCCTTGTTTTGACTGATTACTTAAACCCAGTTATTGCTACATATTCTCTTCATGTACTACATAAGAAAATACAAAACTTGAATTAACATTTCTCTACTTTCTTATTTGTTATGAAAGAGAATAACTTTTTTTTGGCTTTGCTTTTATCTTGAAGAGCTAATGTGCCTATTACCATTTGTTGGTTAATTTGGAAGGATGACTTATCTTTTGTACAGATCTTCTCAATCATTAAAGCCGTAATTGACTTGTTGCTAAGTAGTAAATGAACCAGGCTTCTTAGTCACTTTCTGACCCTGGAATGATGGAGTGGTCTTTCTAGCGAACTGACACAGCTTGGAGTAACTAGAAGACAAAGGTAAGTTACAGTAACATTAGAAATACTGAGTTTTCACAAATGAATCTGCCTAACAAAGTCATGCTTTCTGCACTTAAATATATTTCTGGGGATGTTTTTTCATCATATCTGCCTTAGCACAATCATTCAATGACTTCCCTAAAATATCCTAAGATTGTAAAATGGGTATTTAAGGTAGATAGTATGGATTACACTTCAACATAAAGAAAACAAAAATCCTCACAACTGGAGCAATAAGCAATATCATGATAAACAGAGAAAAGATTGAAGTTGTCAAGGATTTCATCTTACTTGGAACCACAATCAACACCCATGGAAGCAGCTGTGAAGAAATCAAAAGACACATTGCATTGGGCAAATCAGCTGTAAAAGACCTCTTTAAGTGTTGAAAAGCAAAAACGTCACCTTGAAGACTAACGTGCACCTGACCCAAGCCATGGTGTTTTCAATCACCTCATATGCATGTGAAAGCTGGGCTATGAATAAGGAAGACAGAAGAAGAATTGACGCCTTTGAACTGTGGTGTTGGAGAAGAATATAGAATATACCATGCACTGCCGAAAGAACGAACAAATCTGTCTTGGAAGAAGTACAAGAATGCTCCTTAGAAGCAAGGATGGCAAGACTATGTCTCACATCCTCTGGACATGTTATCAGGAGGGATCAGTCGCTGGAGGAGGACGTCATGCTTGGTAAAGTAGAGGGTCAGTGAAAAAGAGAAAGACCCTCAATGAGATGGATTGACACAGTGGCTGCAACAAGGGGCTGAAGCATAGCAATGACTGTGAGGATGGAGCAGGATCAGGCAGTGTTTCCTTCTCTTGAACATAGGGTCGCTATGAGTCGGAACCAACTGGACGGCATCTAACAACAGTAGTATAAAGGTGAGCACTCACTAAGAACTGCATTTTCCCATTTATTTACTTATTTATTCGTTTAATTATTAAACTAATATTTACTGAGCAATGATTTATATTCAAGGCATGGTGCCAGGTATGGGAATGAAGCTATAATAAAAGCATAGCTCTGACCATCCAGATTTTTACCAGTTAGTGGAAAATAAAACACAAATTGAGGGACATTGGGCCACAAGAAGAGAAGTTCATAAAGGATCAAATTTTATTTAATTCATAAGAAAGAAAAAAAAAAACTCACTGTTGCTGTCAAGTTGATGCCAACTCATAGCGACTCCATGTGTATCAGAGTAGAACTGTGTGCCATAGGGGTTTCAATAGCTGATTTTTCATAAGTAAATCACCAGGCCTTTCTTCCAAGGTGCCGCTGAGTGGACTCAAACTGCCCACCTTTTGGTTAGAAGCTGAGCATGTTAACCGTTTGCATCACTTAGGGACTATTTAATTCACAGGAAAATATTAATGTCAGAGATTTATAACTTCAGTAAAAAGGTAACACTATCAAATTCTAATATAGTTCACATAATTTTATTTTAAAAAATGTTATTTTTTGAGTTCCTGTTACTGTAACACTGGTAGTTATCCTACAAAACTAAAACATGTTTTGGTTAAATGACATATGAAACATTTTAAGGAAGCAAATGTTTGAATGATCTTTATAAATTTAAACCTCTGTGTTCTTCTGATTGCAATAATAATTTAAAAAAAAACCCTTTTCATTCGGCTTTTCTCAGGCCTCTGTTGAATGATTTCTTTTTGCAAAGGTATAAAATGGAGGGAGAGAATAGGAGAAAAGGCTACTCTTGACCTTCACATCAGTTGGTATTATGCCTCTGTAACCAATCAAGTGAAGAGTGAAAAGTGCTCTGTTAAGTATACATCCATGCTAACCAGAAGAGACAGAATTAGAGTTTTACTTATTTTTTGTGCCCATGTTTTTATGTAGGCAGACAACCCCAAAACCCACTGCCATTGAGTCGATTCTGACTCATAGCCACCCTACAGGACAGAGCAGAACTGCCCCACAGAGTTTCCAAGGCTGTAATCTATTTGGAAGCGGACTGCCACATCTTTCTCCCTAGGAGCAGCTGGTGAGTTCGAACTGCTGACCTTTCAGTTAACAGCCAAGCGCTTAACCACTGCACCACCAGGGCTCCTTTGGAGGCAGGCACTGCTTATGATTTTTCTATTGCCAGGTATTTTATTGTCTGTTCTTTTTATATATAAAACAGGTCTTAGAATGTTTAATTCATTTATTTATTCAAATTAGAAATAAATACAGTATGAACAAAAAGAGAATTGAATTTTCAGCATTTTGTAGAAACATGGCTTTAATGATTTCAGTTCTATAGAGAAAATGTTTTCAAATCATTTTGTCTATAAAGTATCTTTTTCAAGAGAAACATTGTATGGAAATTATATATAAAAGTGAAAAAAATAAGATCTCCAACTTTATATGGCATTTGTCCATATCCCCTCAACTTCCCACGTGTAACAACTGCAGATGTACTAAACTCCGCAAGTGACACAGAAACACTCGAACTATTAACAAAACATTCATTAACCCTGATGCCAGCAACAAAATCCTAGAAGAAGCAGATAGAATCTGGGACCAAGAAACATGATGCGATGGGAAGCACAGTGAATCTTTGGCCAAGTGAAAACGAGAAATCAATGAATACGTACATGGCAGCAGCCAAATATTACCTGGCTAAAATGCACCAAAGAGTTAGGACACGGAACTGAAAAGCAGAGAGACATGGGAAATCTCTGAGGCATGCAGTAGCACAAAAAATGGAGCATCCAGGTTAGGGTACTCACACGGCACCAGAAAGCTTTTACTGTGCTTTCATTCTTCTCTTCATGAGTGAGAATTTATTTTAAAAGAACTAGGGCAGCAGGTGGTTCTGGTGGAGAAAATATCAGAATGCCAGTTCAACGTGTGGTGAACGAGGTGGCAAAAGGAGTGTGCAGTCTTTTGAAAGAGAGGCATGTCCTTGACATTGTTGCCTAGTACAGGTCCACCAGGGCCTGCTTTAATGAAGAATGATTCATTGAGGTTTTTATATTAATTATCCATATGTAAATGGATACTACTAGAATACTTATATTTTTTATTCAATATGTGATTCAGTCATCACATTTGTTAAGACCTTGTTATGCCAAAGTAACAAAGAAGGATAAATAATTTTCCTTCTTCTTTCAAAAATGTCAGTAAGAGCTCTGATCTTATCAACTCCAAAGTTGTCTAATTTAAGACTTGGAAACAGAATCTAACAAAGACCATGAAACCCAGATAAGCCCTGGTGGCACAGCGGTTAAGAGTTCGGCTGCAAACCAGAAGCTGGCAGTTCAAATCCACAAGCTGTTCCTTGGAAACCCTATGGAGCAGTTCTACTCTGCCCTATAGGGTTGCTATGAGTCAGAATCGACTCGAAGGCAATGGGTTAATGGGTATTATAGATGATAGGAGCCCTGGTGGTGAAACGGTTAAGTGCTTGGCTGCTACCCAAAAGAATGGCAGTTTGAACCCACCAAGCATCTACCAGGGAGAAACACCCAGCGATCTGCTCCTGCAAAGATTACAGCCTAAAAAACCCTGTTGGGGAATCCTACTCTGTCACACGGGGTTGCTATGAGCTGGAAATCAACTCAATGCCATCTAACAACAACATTATAGATGAAGCTCAGAGAAGACCTGTGCAACTTGTGTAGTTAAAAAATTACTAGTCAGAGACACATGAGGCATGGATTTCAGTATTAGATTTCCAGTAAAGAACTGGCCCTACCTTCCTAATCTATAAAATGTGAAGGTGCAATTTATTATTTTTGACGTGTCTTTCAGTTCTAATAACTTACAAGAATAACACACACACACAAACTTATTTAAATATTACTTAGAAATAGAAATCAAGTTGTGTTTGTTTTCAGTAATAGAGTGCTCCGGCTGAGCGCAGAGCCCAAAATTGTTTGTTTCAGTATCTGAGGAATTGAGACTGACATCTTAGAGGTGCAAACAGTTTTTCTTGTTTTGCTATTGTTTTTAATTTCTCTAAGGATGGAAGTTTCAATTCATTGAAAACAGATGGTTTCTTTGTTTTAGAAGCATTATTTTTAATAGTTCTTTTAATTATGCACCAGTAAAACAAAATTCCTGATATGGAATAAACATTCCCAGGTAATATGGAAAAGCTAATCTACATAACACAAAAGATAGATTAGATTCTAGGAGGAGTTATATTTTGCATATAATGGTGTTTGCAGGTAAACTCTGGGAGTCTTGGAAAAGTAGGGGTTCTGGATTCTTTGTATGAAAGACTAGTATTGGTGGGAGGTAGGCTCCAAAACCAAACCCATTGCCGTAGAGTTGATTCCTACTCATAGCGACCCTACAGGACAGAATAGAACTGCACCATAGGGTTTCCAAGGCTGTAATTTTTACAGAAGCTGGCTGCCACGTCTTTCTCCCGAGGAGCCGCTGGTAGGTTCAAACTGCCTACCTTTCAGTTATCAGCTGAGTGCTTAACCACTGCACCACCAGGGCTGCTTGGAAGTAGGCTGACCCTTGTCAAATGTCTAGGTTCCAAAGTATAAAGAGCTTGGACCAGCTTTCTGATTTAAAATCTTCTGTATTAAAATTCTGTTCTGTTACTCTCGAATAGAGTTGGCGAAAAAAATTTACATCATAAGTATGTTCCATGCAATTGTTTGAGACATACTTAGACTACAAATATTTTTGTTATTTATCAAAAATTATAATTTAACTTGGCATGTACACATATAGTGTTCACTAACTGCTAGATAAATGCTAAATATTTCTCAAAGAGTAAATTCTTTGATCCCCACAAAAACCCGATGAAATATGTATTATTATTATCTCCATTTTCCAGATGAGTAAATGTATTTATCTTAGATGGAAAGAGTAAATAATTTGCCCAAAGTCACAGAGCTAGTAAATAGTAGAATTATAATTTAAACCCAGGGTTTTCAAGAAACAAGTTTTCAAAGCTAACCACTATACTATCTTGAAAGAATGGAAACATCACTAGGTCAAGAAATCTTTGTTTTATTCTCTGATATGTTCTAAATGCCCAGAACAGTAACTGACTCATTGTAGGTATACAATAAATATTTGCAAAATTAATGCTTTCTTTTTCTCTCTTTCAAATAGAGACCATCATATCTGTCATCATTATTATTTTTTATTGTACTTGAGATGAAGGTTTACAGAGCAAATTAGTTTCTCATTAAACAATACACATATTGTTTTGTGACATTGGTTGCCAACCCCACAACATATCAACACTCTCCCCTTCTTGACCTTGGGTTTCCCATTACCAGCTTTCCTGTCCCTTCCCGCCTTCTCGTTCTTGCCCCTGGGCTGGTGTGCCCATTGAGTCTCGTTTTATGGGCCTGTCTAATCTTTGTCTGAAGGGTGAATCTCAGGAGTGATTTCAGTACTGAGTTAAAAGTGTCTCCGGGGCCATAGTCTCAGAGTTTCTCCAGTCTCTGTTAGATCAGTAAGTCTGGTCTCTTTTTTTTGTGAGTTAGGATTTTGTTCTACATTTTTCTCCAGCTCTGTCCATGATTATTTTTTTAATTTCATGTATTAGTATATACTATTAATTATTATTTACAGTTCTTATATAACCTTGGTGGCACAGTGGTTAAGAGCTATGGCTGTTAACCAGAAGGTCAGCAGTTCGAATCCACCAGCCGCTCCTTGGAAACCCTATGGGGCAGTTCTACTCTATCCTATAGGGTGGCTATGAGTCAGAATCAACTTGATGGCAACGGGTTTGTTTGGTTTTTATATAACCTTACTGACCAATCTTTACTGAATGATATGATACAACCATAAGAAAGAATATATTTCCTCCTTCAAAACTTTAAGGATCATGTTTGTCTTAGTTATCTAGTGCTTTATAATGAAGTACCACAAGTGGATGGTTTTAACAAACAGAAATTTATTCTCTTACAGTCTGGGAGGCTAGAAATCTGAATTCAGGGTGCCAGCTCCAGGGGAAGGCTTTCTCTCTCTGTCAGTTCTAGGGGAAGCTCCTTGTCATCAATTTTTCTCTGGTCTAGGACATTCTCAGCGTAGGGACCCCAGGTCCAAAGGATACATTCATTCCTGGCACTTTTTTCTTGGTAGTATAAAGTCCCTCTCCTCTCTCTTCAATTCTCTGTTTTATATCTCAGAAGAGATTGACTCAATATACAACCTAATCCTGTAGCTTGAGTCCTGCCTCATTAACATCATAGAGTTTAGGATTTACAACGTATAGGATAATCACATTAGATCACAAAATGGTGGACAATTATACTGGGAATCATGGCTTAGCCTAGTTGACACCTATTTTTGGGGGACACAATTCAATCTATGACAATGTTCATGAAAACCTTTAAAGTGAGAAAGTTTGCACTTGAAGAACATAAAAGCTTATGAGAAAAGTAAGTTAAAATGATTAAGGTCACAAGTGAATTTTGAAACCCTATATAAACAGTTTATGTTTCTTAAAATAAAACAACAAAATCTACCTAATTAAATTCATTTATAATCTCTCAAGATATTTGTCCTCGGCAACGTTAATACTATGAGAATTTGTTTTGCTTTGTTATAACTAATATGCGTAATAAGAAGTTTTTGTCCCCCATGCCTAATCCTCATTAATTCATTTCTTATTTTATGGCTTAAAATGTTTGACTTCTATCTCAGAGAACCCAACTGGGGGTTCAGAATATCTTCAAAGCTAAGCAACAACATTCAGAAAAGTTTATTTACTTGGTCAAAACAACATAACCAATAAATTATGTTGAGAATCCTTCCTCATACACAGTTACAGAGCCATGGGAACTTCATTTCAGCACACATGAGGATGACTGAAACACTCTGACTACACTTTTAAGTATATATAAAATACATATATGTATGTGTATATATAATATATATATCACATGTACATGGACAGAGAGCACGAGCGAGAGAATGTGAACATGTCATAATTGCACAGTTTGAAAAATTTTCTCAAATTGAATACCTCCATTTACACAGCAGCCAGGTCAAGAAATAGCACCCCAGAAACCCCCTCTTGCTGCCTTCTGGTTACTACTCCCTTTCCTCTCTCCAACAAGAGTAACTAGTATCCTGATTTCTTACATTATGGATTATCCTTACCTGTTTTAGTGCTTTATATAAATAGTCATATGGTATGCACTCTTTCTGTTTTTCCCCTGCCTTCTTTCACTCAACATCATGCCTGCGAGATTCATGCATGATGCAGTGAGTAGCTGTAGAATGTTCATTCCCGTTCATATTTTAGTGCCCTATTCCTAAATAAACTACGATTTATTGATCATACTGTAGTTTGACATTTGGGTATTTTTCAGGTTTCGACTATTACAAATAGTACTGCTAGAATATTTGAGCACATGCTTTTTGATCAATAAATGTACACAGTTTTGTCAGATATGTACCTATTAGCGGCAATGCTGAATCAAGGTATGTGTATGTTCCACTTCTACTGCCACACACTTTTCTGAAGTGACTGTAGCAATTACCATGGGCAGTTTATGAGGGTTTTTGTTGCTCCACATCTTAACAGTTGGCATCTGTTGTGTATAATATTGATTCTGAAAGTTATTTAATGATATCAAATTACAGTTTTGATGTGTATTTTCTGATGACTAGTTTGCTATCTTTTCATATGTTTATTGACAATTTGCATATTCTCATTTGTTAAGTGTTTGCTCAACTTTTTTGCAATTCTATTTTTGAAAATATATTCTTACTGGTCTGACAGAGGCTGGAGAAACCCTGAGAGTATGGCCCCTGGACACCCTTATAGCTCAGTAAGGAAGTCACGCCTGAGGTTCACACTTTAGCCAAAAATTAAATAGGCGCGTAAAATGAGACTAAATGAGACCAGCCCAGGGGAAGGATGAAAAGACAGGAGGGGACAGGAAAGCTGGTAATGGAGAACCCAAAGTCAAGAAGGGGAGAGTGTCGACATGTCGTGGGGCTGGCAGCCAATGTCACAAAACAGTATGTGTATTAATTGTTTAATGAGAAACTTGTTTGCTGTGTAAACCTTCATCTAAAGTACAATAAAAAAAATTTTTTTTTAAATATTCTAGATATGACTCCTTCATAGGATATATGTTTTGCAAATACCTTCTCTCCCTTTGTGGGTTGCCTGTTCACTATGTTAGTGGCATCTTCAGATAAGCAAATGTTTGTAATTTTAATATATTCAAATTTATTTATTTTATTTTTATGGTTAGCATTTTATTTGTGTCTTAAAACAACTTTCCCCTAGTTCAATGTCACAAAAATGTTCTCCTGTATTTTCTCCCCAAAAAGGAAAATTGTTTTGCCTTTCACACATTTAGATCTTCAATCCTTCTGGGATTGATTTTTATACCTGGTATAAATACAGGTCAAAATAAAATTTTGTTTTTTTTATATATATCCAAACGACCTAGCACCACTCATCAAAAATACTATCCTTTCCTGCTGGCGCTATGACTTACCTTTATCTTATCTCTTTTCTTCCTAACAGCCACCTTTTTCATTTTATCTTTCTATTCTTTTCTCAACACCTTTCTTTATTCCTTTCATTACCAAGGTGGGTGGTTTAAAACCAGCTCTTTTCCAATTTTAATGAAAAGACATATAACATAAATATTGCATAAACACTGCATTTTAAAAAAAAATAGACCTTGTCAGAGAGTATGGAATACTATATTATAATTACAATGGCTATATGGTGAGCCCTGGTGGTGTAATGGTTAAGAGCTTGGCTGCTAACCAAAAAACATCTGTAGTTCGAATCCACCAGCCGCTCCTTGGAAATCCTATGGGGCAGTTTTACTCTGTCCTGTAGGGTCGCTATGAGTCCGAACTGACTTGACAGTAACTGGTTTTGGATTTTGATGACTATATGGCACCTATCTCAAAATGCTTATCACAGGTGGCCCCATAGAAGGTGGAGAGGAACGTGAATAGACAATCACCATCTACTCTGCCCTTGTTCTTGCATGTCTTCCTGTTCAGTGGAACCTGGAAGTATAAAACAGAAATAACACACACAAAAAAACTTTTTTCTAACACCCGTTATAGCTAGGATTCTGAGTGTTAATTAGCTGTGCTCCTACAGCCTTTGAAAGACAGAAAACAGAAGAGGGTATCTTTCTGTAGCTTTCATTATTTCTCTTCTCAAGCACTGACGAGCTCACTTTTTCTCTAGCACCGCAGTGTCCTGTCTCAATTTCGAGTACTACAACATAGTTACGGCTATTTTCTGATTCCTAGACCACAACCCATTATCTATATTAACCCCATCTTTCTAGTTGTGACAGAAGTAATAGTTTCTCTGATCAACCTTATCTGCAGTTCATTCTGGAAGCTTTGCCTCAAGACTTAATCCAGAGCCCACTTTTTCAATATTTCTGACCATTGTGTAGGCATCTGATTTCCCATAACAAATCCGTTGGTGCCTAAAATAGCTAGAGAAGCTTATATCCTGCAACTGAACCCTGAATAATGAAGGAGGGATCATGCAAAGTTTTACAGATGGGTGGAAGTACTTAAGGGAAGAAGGCCAAATAGCAAGTTACAGCCATTGATTCCAGAACAGAAGTCAACCTCTCATAGGCAAGGTTAAATAATTAAAACATATATTGGGGGCTATTAAGGCAGTGTGGCAATAGCACTGGTAATAAATAAATGTTACTATTAGAGTAAAAGGCTCTCATTAATCACATAATATAATTTGTAAAAGGCCTTCCGTGAACACAAAGCACATTTCAGCTTCTTATTAATAGTTAACTCTGTTCATGTATTTGCTAATGGCACTGTTCTGATTTTCATTACCCAGTTCAAGGTTAGTTCATAGTGAACACATTTAGAAACCTAAACTCCATCTTTGCTCCATGATCCAGTTTTACTCGTCCAAATTTCCAATTTTGTTATTTGCAAGAGAGATGATTTTCTAAGGGAAACAAAAGAGAATTAGTCGATTCCCTCTCTTTTATTATAATTCATAATCCTCCTAATTCCTTATTCCTTAAAGGATCTTGGGTACTTTATATAATAAATTATTAAAGTAAAGCTAAAACAGTATGAGTCATGTTAAATCAAAGTTAATGCTCGTTGGAAAAAAAAAAAAAAAATTGCCAGAAGCAGCAACTGAGTACAAAGTTTGACTTTAAGCTTCCTAGAAACCAAGTTAAAACAGAAAACTCAATAAGCTGCCTAGATTTCATTATCTAAGAAAAGGGAAAATTTAAGGTTATCAGAAGATACAAAAATTTTCCCAGTATAAACTATAAGAAAAATTTAGAGAAACAGTTGCCAAAGTCTGTTAAAAATGTAATAAAATTTAAAATTGTTTTAAAATTTAAAATGCAATAAAATTTAATCAAACACATTTCTCTATTTGAAAAAGATTAATGGTAGGCACACTAATAGGTCAAAATATATTAAATGCCACTCCAATTTTCCAATAACATCCAATATTAATCATTTTCTAAAATAAAAAAGATTATAAACACTAAATTCAGTCAATATGGTGTTATAATCTACTAAGTTACATTATGTCCAGAAACTTAATGAAAGATCATTTATTGCATTTTTCATAAGGCATTTTGTCAATTTGCTGACACACAATGATTTATGGGAAAATAAATACATGTTTTGAAAATATAAAAGCAGAGATATACTTGAAAATAAGTGTAAAACTAAATCTTTCTTAGCTTTTAATTTTGATTTTCTTAGCTATTACTTCAAGAAATCCTTACTGAGAACCTGCCCTGTTTGGGGCACTATACGAAGCCCAGGTAATATAAAAATGTTTCAGACAGCACACTTGCATGATACAGTTTTGATTCAAATACTCTGACTTACTTTTTCAATATAAATGAAGAAGAACAAATTAAACACTTTTAATATCTCTGATCTTAAAAATTAGATCCTCTCCTGGTGGATGTAATAGTAAAACTTCAAAACTTAGTATGGTTCTCTCATTCCCTTTATATATTCCTCACCTCTCGAGATTGAGTTTCCCATAGGTAGGAGTCCCTTAGAATAGTAGTCCCCTTCCTGCAGGAACAAGTGGATGCCCTAGATCAAGCTTTTCTGGGAGTTTTAAATACCTATCAGAACTCTGCTATGCTCCCAGGATTTTCAGAGCCAGGGAGACATGGACAACTTGGGTGACACTGTTGTCAATGGAAACATTGAATTATCAGTTGCAATGGCCCTGCCTGCCTGACCAGGGCCTTTTCCCTTCACTCCATGTTGAAGAAGAGTGAACCACTGATGATTTTCTCATAAAGACTGAGAGAAGAAACTAGGGGTACCAGATCTAGGAGGATGTTTATCAATCAGAGTGAAGTTTCTTGATCAGAGGCTTCCCCTCTCGTACGTTGAGGATGGCAGAATGCAAGAAAACTGCCCACATGTGCAAATGATGCATACTGGTTTATCGGCACTTACGGGGTAATGCAGCCAAGAAGTTGGATCATGCAGCATAAGGGCACAGGCATAGGCAGCATTCTGACTGTCTGGGAGGTTCCTCCAGGGAGGAGTGCTCAGGGGTGATTTGAAAGCTGCTCCTTCTTATAGCAAAGTTCAGTTCAAGGCATCACCAGCTGCATCTTTCATGTCCTCAGAGAAGCAGATATGTTTGGAGATGCTTATCCCCGTGGTGGACGACAGTGTTCCATCTGGTACTTATGTGTTCTTTATCCACCACACTTGCAAAGCTAAATTTGGCTTTGTGACAGGTATTAGACTTCAGGCCATGTGAGACGCTTCCTCGGTCATAGTGTCAAGTCATCCCAATGAAGGCTATTTACTCAAATTTGATATTGTAATTCACCGTCTGACTGTTATCAGGATGGTGTGAGCATTTGTTGCCACTGGAGATCATAGAGAACAGAATTACAGATTTTTAGGCCAAAATAAAACAAGAGGAGTAGGATCCCTATCTGCACCATTCCTACTATAAAGTCCCCCACAATATTGGGGTTTATTCAGGAAAATAAGTCCTTAATGCTGTTTACCTTAATTTCCTTAATTTGCTGCACAATGTTAGTGATGCTATGGGTTCCAGTTTTCATTTGTTATACTGCCTTTCAGACTTGGTAGGCATCATCAACCCACAAACAGTAGGAGATGTTAGCGATGGAGCATACTCCTCCTTTGGTGGCTAGCAAATAGTCCAAGACAATGCAATTGTCTAGAACCACAGTCCCCAAAGTTTGATGTGAGTCAGTAAGGGATTCAGGCCTTGGGTGATGGTGGCTACTTGCCATGTGAGTTCTTCAGCCATGGCCAACAGGACCTTTTGAAAATGTTCTTGGGTTTCCTGGACATACGCGACACCAACTACACTGAAAATTAATGTCCCCAAAATGGCAACTACTACAGCTCCTGCTATTTGCCACTGTCATATTTTGGAAGTGGGTGTGGGTGTATCCCCAACCTGGAATGTTAAGGGGACTTCTAATCACACCGGGATGTAAGTGAATGAATGGAGGAATGATTGAGGCAACAATGGGTACAGGAGTAGAGTGGTGTGGCCTGTACAGGCCCACCAGGATCGCAGTGGTCCCTGTAGGTGTTGGTCTCTGAGTGTTTGGGCATTGGTTTTCCATATATGAAGGGACCCTCCTGTGGGCAGAGGGTCAAGATGAGGCACTAGTCTATGTTATCTTGGTTGTGCCCTGGCAGAGTCTACCAGCTTAGACTTCCTCTGGTAAAATTAGGCTTAGGTGTTGGGATGGTGTAGATCTCTGGTCCAGGGAGAGTATTGTTGGTAATGAGAATTGATGTAAGTTCTTCCCACGTTTTGCTACTATCTGGGATCCTCTGGCCCAAGGTTTTTGAAGGCAGGCCCAGCAGGCAGTTAGACTGGCCACACAATGAATTTTTTGGATGATGGTCTTGTGACGGTTTCCATTGGGGTCATTAGTTGAAGAAATTTTCACTTATGTTTTGGGGAGCATAGATACTGGAGTTTTGACCCAGTTTGACAATTTGTCAGCAGTGGGATTGTGTTTGGGAGCTATATAGTTGGCCAGGGAAGTTCTAGAAATTCAGATATGGAACAGCCTTATGCACACAGTGCCATGTTTGGATGTTGCAGGGCTCCTGTAAATAGGCTGATGGCATTCCCCCCGTGTCCTTCCAGGTGTTTGACTAGATCTAGGAGGAGTACTTCTGGCCGTACGTTCTGTTGGAGACATTGTTCTGTGGCTTTGGTTCTGCTCCAGTCTCCCCAGACCTTGACTGGCTCCCCATTTGTATGGCCTACCACTGCAGGTGCAGATGTAGCTGCTCCCATGTAGTGCAGAGGGTAGTGAAGGTGCTCCGACTAGCCCAGGTAAGTCTGTGACAGATGTGTTAATAGATGTCCTTCCAAGTGGGATAATAGGACAACTTGGGGCATTGTCATTCCCCAGCATGTAGTTACAAGAGGCTTATGATAGTGGCATTCTGGGGACAGCAGGCAGTGATATTGATCTGTTGTAGACATTTTGCTGAGGAGGGTCATAGCTCCACATAGGGCCCCTCATATACTTGATAGGTGCATGTTAGAGGGTAGTGGACTTGTGGGTAACTTGGGAGATAGGTCATAGCTGCATTTGGAGATGTGAAATATGCTATCTTCAAAATCCAAAAAGTCCAGTGTGGTACTGTGCCTCTTTGATGTTCGTGGGTGCATGAAAGCTGAGAAGCTTGTTTCATTTTGGCTTGGGTTGTGCCTCCCTTTTGTGTTCCAGATGTACCCTAGGAACTTTTTGGTTTGGGCTGTACTCTGGATCTTATGGGGATAATGATCCATCCTCTGTTGACAAAGCAATCAGTGGTGATGGAGAGTGATGTCTGAATGGCCTCTTGAGTGGGTCTGGCTAATAAAATGTGATTGACCTAGTGCCAAAGGTGAGCATCATCTGGCAGGGAGAGGCCCTCTAGATCTTGTCGGCATAGGCCATGGGTGATGGCTGCACTATTAAGATATCCCATGGAGAGTCTAGTGAAGGTGTACTGGTGGCCCTTGAAGGTAAAGACAAATTGGGATGGGTCTTTAGGAATGATGGACACAGAGAAAAATATGTTAGCCAAATCAATGTCTCAGTATCATTGTGCCCGGAAGTTGTGAATGGCATCCAAAGTGGATACAGTATCAAATAGGGGCAGCTTAATGGAGGGAATTGTCTTGTTTAAATTGTGATGGTTCATGGTTAGGTGCCATTCTTTTCCCTCTGTCTTGAGGACGGGCCAAATTGGGGAATTAAAAGGGGAGATTGTAAGAATCAGGACACTTTTTTTTTTTTTTTTAACACATCATGGATGATAGGCTCTCTGCCCCTTGTTGCAGCTGATACTGGGGAGCACTGGTGACTCATTAGGCTTGAGCTAGGAGGCTGGAGACCATTTGGCACTCCTGACAGTTAAGGCAAAAGACTTGGGTTAATGCACTGGCATAACTGCGCTGTCAGCATGTTCGTGCTGATGATGCAGAAGGGGATGGCTGAAGTTGGTACCATGACCACAGGGGCCTGGCCAAAAAGGTGACGCCAACAATGAGTGGTAAGGTAGGCTTAATGCTGGTAATTAGGCCATCCCCCACTCCTTTGTCATCAACCTGGACACCATGAATTCGTTTAGAAGAACCAGGAATCAATGTCACCTGGTCCCCGGTGTCTAAGAGGGCCATAAAATGTTGCTTGTTATGGGGCCCCCAAATCATTGTTAAAGCAGTTAGGGGCAACTATCATCCACAGGAGCCTGTGGTGGATGAGCACCTCTTTTGGGGCATCAACCCCTGCCATTGTGGGAGGTCAGGGGCTGTCCCAGGTCACTGTGCTGTGGGACGTGTGGCTGTATTGTTTACATCTGTATGCAATAAGCAAAAATCCAAAACTTCTTTGCCCTGGAGTCAATTCTGACTCATAGTGATCCTATAGGACAGAGTATAGGAAGCTGACTGCCACATCTTTGTCCCGCCCACGGCTGGTGGAAGCTATCGAGCTTCCAGTTGAGGGCTTTACCACTGCGCTACACAGGCTCCTTAGGGTTTGGAGAAATGTGACTGGCTTACCAGAGATGAGTTGGAATCGATTTGACAGCAGTGGGTTGTCCTAGATGAAGACTGTTTGAGTGTCCTCTTTTGTGAAGGGTCCAGTAGAGGGCACTCTGAGGATTCTTTTTTTTTTTTTTTTCCTTGCAGGAGGAAGGAAGTTGCAGCTTGGAGCCAGCATGGATTGGAGAGGCAGGGACATCACTTCCACAGGGTGACATGGTCCTTTGCCTGCACGCTGGCAAGTGTGCTCTGGCAAATACTTGGCTTGTGAGAAGGTTTTCACTGTTTTTCAAGGTGGAGAGGGCCTGCAAGGCCTGCTGGACAGTGGGCTCAGATGCCGTCGTGACTTGAAATCTGGAGAAATAACTGGAGGCATCAGGACTGATGCATGCTTTCTCCAGGCCGTGCCATTGGTGCCCAGGGCAAGTGGGGCTGCCACAGACATACACCCATTACAACATACCCAGCTGGTGCAGGAGATCTCATCTGTCCTGAATGGTTTTCTAACAGCAGTCTGTGCAGGAGGTAAGGAGGCTTACGCTGGGGTTAGCCACTTGCCAGGCCATGAACACCCATTGGAGGAGGGAGTAAATCTGGGTGGGCTGGGCATGTCCAGCGCCCTCAGGCTGAGCAACTTGGATGAGACTCATGGGATATTTGCTGGTGATGGCTGCTAGCTGACGGAACTCCATACTGGTGAGGGCTAGCTCACTCTTGGCTAGGTAGATATAATACAGTCAGGCAGCTCCTTCTTGGAAGGCCCCTGCAACAGGCCTTTTTTAGAGCGATTGGGTCTCCACTCAAGTGAGGGGCAGAATCTCTTCATGGATCTCCTGGGGATTGGAATTTCTCCCCCTGGCATGCTTCCCACTTTACCATGTTACAGGTTGTTACTGGGAGTACTTGTGTTAGTCCTGGTCATAGTGCGGGTCTTCCAATCCAGGATCTCAACAATACTGTCCATGAACAGCTGCTAGAAGAACCCAGGTGGTGCCTCTGGAGTGGGACAGCCCCGTAGAAGTTTGGAGGTCTCATCTGAGGTTTGGGGAGGGACAAGATGGGTCTGAGTAATTTAGTGGACTTCTTGAGAGGCTGAGGTCCAAGGGTCACTAGGTGGGTAATTATTGAGAGTCTTAGACTTGGGACAACAGCAACAACAGCAAAGACCCTGGTGCAGCCTCACTGTGAGAGGCGGCACAATGCCTTTTTGAATTTGGAGTCTGAGGTTGAGGAGGCCATGCTGAGGGGAGTTACTCTGAATGTGGTGGTTGTACCCTACCCTGCACTGAGCTCCTCTAGCATATCCTCATGGCTCAGACAACATACCTGGACCTAGGGAAGAGGATGTCTAGGTGTCCCCGGGCGTAGGAATGGACCGATCCCACAGCATCAGGTTGCAGCAGGGGAATGTAGGGAACAAAACTTCCATTGTTGCTTACCAGTGACAACAGTGATTTTTGACAAAAAGTGAAAAATCCCCTAATGATGGTGAAAATTAGTAATATGAAGGCTAGCAGCCTCCTGAACCAGACAAGGGCATCCAATAAACTTTGAGAGGTGCGGGCAAGGGTGTCAAAAAACCTGGACCACAAGAAACCCCGGAAGTTGGTGTGGGAGTCATGCCAACTGCCATCCCATCCTCCTTGCCAGTTGTTTTATACATCAGGGTAGAGCTTCCTGATCAGAGGATGTCCCCTCTTGTGGGTCGTCGAGAATTGCAGAAAGCAGGACGACTGCCCACATGTGCAAATGATGCACAGTGATTTATTGGCACTTATGGGATAAAGAAGAACCCTGGTGGCAAAATGGTTAAGTGCTCAGCTGTTAACTGAAAGGTTGGCAGTTTGAACCCACCAGCTGCTCTGGGGGAGAAAGATGTGGCAGTCTGCTTCAATAAAGATTTACCGCCTTGGAAACCCTGTAGGGCGGTTCTGCTATGTCCTGTTAGGGGTCGCTATGAGTTGGAATCAACCCGACAGCAGTGGGTTTGGTTTTTGGTTTATGGAGTGGAGCAGCAAGGCCAGGGTACAGGCAGTATTCTGACAGTTGGAGAGGGGCCTCCTTCCAGGATCACTGAGGGGTGGTTGGAAGCCCACCTCCTCTAATAGCAGAATTCAGTCTAAGTCATGGGATGCATTTTTCATGTCCTCAGAAAAGCAGCTATGCTTGGAGGTGCTTATCACTTTGGTGTAGAACAGTGTTCCCTGGGGTACTTAGGCATCCTTTAACCATCACACCTGCAAAGCTAAATTTAGCTTTGTTACACATATCATTCTTCTGTCCTTGTGAGATACTTCCTAAGCCATAGTGTCATGCTATGTTAATGAGGATCATTTACTCTAATTCGATATTGCAGAGTATCTTGTTCTATTCACTGTCTCCATAGCTCTCTGCATGTTGTGCTCTTCAGGCTACCACTCCAGCCTCGCTGTGTATTGGGATAATTGCATCTACCTGGTATCTGATGTTTAAGTGCCACCACCTGGTCTCTATTATTATGGGGCTCTTATTAGCCTCATTGTTCTCAAGGAGTTCTGAGACAGCATCTCCTCCATCAGGTCTGACTTTGCAATGATGCTAATGCCCTTCTCACCAGAGTTCCTTATGACATTGGTTAAGAGTGTTCTCTGGGCTTTCTTCTAGAACACAGTTGGCTGGTGGGTTTTTGGGCTTGTGTTGTATATGTACTCTAACAGAGCCACTTCTCTGACTCTTCATGCCTTCTTCCTCTGCCAGCCATGGCAGTTCTTACCTTTCTATTTCACTTATTCTGAACTTTTTTTTATTTTCCTCTCATACTTCCAGCAGCTAACCTAGCACTGTGTTTGATCCATATCCTGGGGTTCTTGCCAGGCTGTTAAAGCTTGATTATAGGAGATTGCTTCTATATTGACAAACTCAATTTTATAAAATTTGTTATAAACACTCAAATTCCAGTTTCATACATAGTCTCTCAGTTCTTGCCAGTACATGCTGTCGAGATCTTGCAGCTCCTTCAGAATGTACTCTCTTTTATTTACTGTGAAGCTGTGCTGTGCTGGGACTGAACCCTCATTATTTGTTGGATTGTCAGAGGGGATTCTGTAAGGTGGCTGCCTCATTTAAGGCCTCTACGTTATTTTCAGGCATTGTTGTTGTTAGGTGCTGTTAAGTCAATTCTGACTCATAGTGACCCCATGTGATAGAATAGAACTGCCCCCTACCATAGGGTTGTTTTTGGATGTAATTCTTTACGGAAGCAGATCACCAGATCTTTCTCCCACGGAGCAGCTCGGTGGGTTCAAACCACCAACCTTTCAGTTAACAGTCAAACACTTAACTGTTTGTGCCACCATGCCTCCTTATCTTCAGGATAGAGAGTTATAATCTTCTAAGAAGGATGGACCACTTTTGTAGGTCCAATGGGCTGAGGGGAATCTAAGAGTTCAAGTTTCAGAACTAAATCTCCTCATTTGAGCATGAAGGTCTCACTCCTTGCTTGTCCTTGGCTTAGGACATTTCCTGAGACTCAAAAATTCCAACTTCTCTGAAGCTCTTATAGTACAAGTAATTTCTAAGCCTGGTCCTCTGCTCTCTTTGCATTCTAAATACAAAGGATTAAGGTTTTCATACATGTTGTGAAGTAGTTACTCTGGCTTTCACATTGTGCCTTGAATTGGTAATTAATCACCCTAACCCTGTTGTCATCTCTCTTCAACAAATCAGTGGAACTTCACAGCAGATAACAATTTCATGGTCTTTATGGTTACCCTTCCTATCATACTTCTGCAGAGGCAGAGATATCATACCAGCCAGGATGTCCTCTTCCACTGGTATCGCATTCCAGTTAACTGTTGGCCATTTTTTTTTTTTATTGTTGTGCTTTAAGGGAGTGTTTACAATTCAAGTTAGTCTCTCATATAAAAATTTACACATAGTTTTGTGACCCTACTTGCTCTCTCTATACTGTGACAGCACACTCTTCCTTTCTACCCCGGATTTCCCATGTCCATTCAACCAGATCCTGACCGTCTCTGCCTTCTTATCTGGCCTCCAGACAAGAGCTGCTCATTTAATCTCACCTATCTACTTGAACTAAGAAGCACACTCTTCACGAGTATTATTTTATGTCCCATAGTCCAGTCTAATCTTTCTCTGAAGAGCTGGCCTCAGGAATTGTTTTAGTTTTTGGCTAACAGATCCCAGGGGCCACATGTTCCAGGGTCCCTCCAGTCTCAATGAACCATTACCGTTGACAAATTTAAATTTAACAGTTGCATTGCTATACCATGCCAGAGACTATCTATATTGATTTTCAGTGCAAGCTAGCTGGCAAGTGATACATTTCCCAAATCATTATGTCTTAGTTTCTTCATGCTGCTACAACAGAAATACCACAAGTGGGTGGTTTAACAAACAGAAATTTGTTTTCTCACAGTTTGGGAGGCTAGAAGTCCTAATTCAGGGTCCTGGCTGTAGGGGAAGGCACTTTTCTCTGTTGGCTCTGGGGGAAGGTCTCAGTCTCTCTTTAGCTTCTGTTCCTCAGTTCCCTGGGGATTTTCATGTGGCATGTATCTTCCCCTCTATTTGTGCTTCCTTCTCTGTGTCTCAAGGAGACCTGGGTAATACAGAGGTCCCCAGCCTGCAGAAAATTCCACTGCAGGTTGCTTGGCCTGCCTCACAATTTTTGCATCAGAATTCCAATCCCATTGCTTGGCCAGTCTCGCCATTTTTTGTGTTAAAATCCCAGCTCCTTTGCTTGGCCAGCCTTCCAATTTTACATTAAAATTTCAGTTCCTTTGCTTGGCCTGTCCTATGAAAATCCTGGCACCTATGTGGTATAATTAAGAATGTTGCTGATGTAACTTGTATGAACTCCCTATTTGTAAACCCCTTAAAAATAACTTTTTTCCCAAGCCCTCTTTGAGCAGACTTGGTGGCAATAGTCTTGATTGCTTTTTTTCCTTGCGCAATGAAATAAAGACACCTTTACACTCTGCCACCTTGATCTCTCATTTATTGGCCAATACAAGTCACCTCAAGCAAAACCTGGGGTTTCCACCCAGTAACATGGTGATGCAATGGTTAAGTGCTTGGCTGCTAACTGTAAGGTCAGAGGTTCAAACCCATCAGCCATGCTCAGCAGGAAAAAGATGTGGCAGTCTGCTTCCATAAAAATGTACAGCCTTGGAAACCCTATGGGACAGCTCTGTCCTATAGGGTTGCTATGAGTTGGAATTGACTTAATGGCAAGAAGTTTGGTTTGGGGTTGAATTATTGAATATCTACTATGTGAAGGCCACTGTTCTATGCACTTTGTATATATTTTTACATTAATCCTCAATACAATTTTGAATAGTAGACATTGTTTCTACTTGTAAAACTATTGTTACTGTTTGTTGTAAAATAGTATTTAACTTATAATACCTATAAGATAATGTAGTAATCTTTATGACAGACAGCTTGTTAGTGCCTCAGAATGATTTAATGATTGTCCAGAGCAACAGAATTTTTAATTTATATTTTATTGTATTTTAAGTGAAAGTTTACAGTTCAAGTCAGTTTCTCTTAACAAAAATTTATACACACATTGTTATGTGAGCCTAGTTGCTCTCCCTATAATGTGACAGCACACTCCTCCTTTCCACCCTGTATTTCCCGTGTCCATTCAACTAGCTCCTGTCCCTTTCTGCCTTCTCATCTCGCCTCCGGACAGGATCTACCCATTTAGTCATATGTATCTACTTGAGCTAAGAAGCACACTCTTTACAAGTATCATTTTATGTCTTATAGTCCAGTCTAATTTTTTGTCTGAAGAGTTGGCTGTGGGAGTGGTTTTAGTTTTGGGCTAACAGAGAGTCCAGGGACCATGTCCTCTGGGGTCCCTCCAGTTTCAGTCAGACCTTAAGTCTGGTCTTTTTATTAGAATTTGAGTTCTGCACCCCACTTTTCTCCTGCTCCATCAGGGACTTTCTGTTGTGTTCCCAGTCAGGGTGGTCATTGTTTGTAGCTAGGTTCCATCTAGTTCTTCTGATCTTGGGCTGGAGGAGTCTCTGGCATTTTGTCTCTTGGGCTAATAATTTCCTTGTGTCTTTGGTGTTCTTCATTCTCCTTTGCTCCAGGTAGGTTGTGATGAACTGATGCATCTTAGATGACCGCTCGCTAGCTTTTAAGGCCCCAGGTGCAACTCACCAAAATGGGATGCAGAACATCTTCTTAGTAAACTTTGTTATGCCAGTTGACATAGATGTCCCCTGAAACCATGGTCCCCATACCCAACCCCTGCTACTCTGTCCTTCAAAGTGTTTGGTTGTATTCAGGAAACTTCCCAGTTTTGGTTTAGTCCAGTTGTGCTGATTTCCCCTGTATTGTGCGTTGTCCTTCCTTTCACCTATGATAATTCTAGTCTATTATCTAGTAGGTCAGCATTTCAAATCCACCAGGTGTTCCTTGGAAACCCTATGGGGCTATTCTACTCTGTCTATAAGCTTGCTATGAGTTGGAATCGACTCGATGGCAATGGGTTTTTATCAAGTGAATACCTGTCTCCCTCCCTCCCCACCCTCATAATTGTCAAAGAATATTTTCTTCTGTGTTTCAACCTTTTCTTGAGTTCTTAAAATAAAGGTCTCATACAATATTTGTCCTTTTGCCACTGACTGATTTCACTCAGCATAATACCTTCCAGATTCATCGAAGTTATAAGATGTTTCGCAGATTCATCATTGTTCTTTATTGTTGTGTAGTATTCCACTGTGTGAACATACCACAATTTGTTTATCCTTTCATCCATTTATGGGCACCTAGGTTGTTTCCACCTTTTCACTGTTGTGAACAGTGCTGCAATGAACATGGGTGTGCATATATCTATTAATGTGATAACTCTTATTTCTCTAGGGTATATTCCAATGAGTGGGATTGCGGGCTCGCATGGTACTTCTATTTCTAGCTTTTAAAGGAAGCGACAAATCGATTTACAAAATAATTGTACCATTCTATATTTCCACCAGCAGTGTATAAGTGTTCCAGTCTCTTCACAACCTCTCCAACATTTATTACTTTGTGTTTTTTGGATTAATGCTAGCCTTGTTGGGGTGAGATAGTATCTCATTGTAGTTTTGATTTGCATTTCTCTAATGGCTAATGATTGTGAGCATTTCCCACGTATCTGTTAGCCGCCCGAATGTCTTCTTTGGTGAAGTGCCTGTTCATATCCTTTGCCCATTTTTTTTATTGGGTTATTTGCCTTTTTTTGTTGAGGTGTTGCAGTATCTTGTAGATTTTAGTGATTAGACCCTTATTGGATATGTCGTATCCAAAAACTTTTTACCAGTCTGTAGGTTGTCTTTTTACTCTTTTGGTGAAGTCTTTTGATGAGCATAAGTGTTTGATTTTTAGGAGCTTCCAGTTATCTGTTTTCTCTTCTGGTGTTTGTGCATTGTTACTTATGGTTTGTATTATATTTATGCCATGTATTAGAACTCCTAGCATTGTCCTTATTTTTTTTTCCATGATCTTTATCATTTTAGATTTTATATTTAGGTCTTTGTTCCATTTTGATTTAGTTTTTGTGCATGGTGTGAGGTATGGGTCTGGTTTCATTTTTTTGGAGATGGATATCCAGTTCTGCCAGCACCATTTGTTAAAGAGACTGTTTTTTCCCCAATTAGTGGACTTTGGACCTTTGTCAAATATCAGCTGCTCATAGGTGAATGAATTTATGTCTGAATTCTCAATTCTGTTCCATTGGTCTATGTATCTGTTGTTGTACCAGTCCCAGGCTGTTTTGACTACCATGGCGGTACAGTAGTTTCTAAAATCAGGTAGTGTGAAGCCTCCCACTTTGTTCTTCTTCAGAAACGCTTTACTTATTCAGGGCCTCTTCCCTTTCCATATGAAGTTGGTGATTTGTTTCACTATCTCATTAAAAACTGCCATTGGAGTTTGGATCGGGATTGCATTGTATCTGTAGATTGATTTGGGAAGAACTGACATTTTCACAATGTTGAGTCTTCCTATCCATGAGCAAGTATGTTTTTCCACTTATGCAGCTCTCTTTTGGTTTCTTGCAGTAGTGTCTTGTAGTTTTCATTGTATAGGTCTTTTATGTCTCTGGTTAGATTTCTTTCTAGGTATTTTATCTTCTTGGGGGCTATTGTAAAAGGTATTAATTTGGTGATTTCCTCTTCGAAGTTATCTTTGTTGGTGTAGAGGAATCTAAGTGATTTTTGTATGTTTATCTTGTATCCTGATATGTTGCTAAAATTTTCTATTAATTCTAGTAGTTTTCTTGTGGATTCTTTGGGGTTTCCTGTGTATAAGATCATATCATCTGCAAATAGGGATACATTTACTTCTTCCTTACCAATTTGGATGCCCTTTATTTGTTTGCATTATTGCTCTGGCAAGGACCTCCAGCACAATGTTAAATAAGAGTGGTGACAAAGGGCATCTTTGTCTGGTTCCAGTTCTCAAGGGGAATGCTTTAAAACTCTCTCCATTTAGGATGATGTTGGTTGTTGGCTTTGTATAAATGCCCTTTATTATGTTAAGGATTTCCCTTCTAATCGTATTTTGCTGAGAGTTTTTATTATGAATGGGTGTTGGACTTTGTCAAATGCCTTTTCTGCATCAATTGATAAGATCATGTAGTTCTTATCTTTTGTTTTATTTATGTGATGGATTACATTGATTGTTTTTCTAATATTGAACCATCCCTGCAAACCTGATATGAATCCCACTTGGTCATGGTGAATTATTTTTTTGATATGTTGCTGAATTCTATTGGCTAAAATTTTGTTGAGGATTTTTGTGTCAATGTTCATGAGGGATATTGATCTGTAATTTTATTTTTTTGTGGTGTCTTTACCTAGTTTTGGTATCAGGGTTATGCTGGCTTCACAGAATGAGTTTGGGAGTATTCCATCCTTTTCTATGCTCTGAAATACCTTTAGTAGTAGTGGTGTTAACGCTTCTCTGAAAGTTTGGTAGAATTCTCCAGTGAAGCCATCAGGGCCAGGACTTTTTTTTGTTGGGAGTTTTTAAATTACGTTTTCAATCTCTTCTTTTGTTATAGGTTTATTTTGTTGTTCTACCTTGGTTTGTGTTAGTTTAGGTAGGTAGTGTGTTTCTAGAAATTTTTCCATTTCTTCTAGGTTTTCAAATTAGTTACAGTAGAATTTTTCATAGTATTCTGTTATGATTCTTCTAATTTCAGTTGGGTCTGTTGTGATATCACTCATTTCATTTCTTATTTGGGTTATTTGCTTCCTCTCCTGTTTTTCTTTTGTCAGTTTGGCCAATGATTTATCGTTTTTATTGATCTTTTTAAAGAACCAGCTTTTGGTCTTGTTAATTCTTTCGATTGTTTTGCTATTCTCTATTTCTTTTAATTCTGCTCTAATTTTTATTATTTGCTTTCTTCTGCCGCCCGAGGGCTTCTTTTGCTGCTCTCCTTCTATTGGTTTGAGTTGTAGGGTTAATGTTTTGATTTTGGTCCTTCTTCTTTCTGGATGGGTGCATTTATTGCTATAAACTGACCTCTGAGCACTGTTTTTGCTGTCTCCCATTGGTTCTGGTAGGATGTGTTTTCATTCTCATTTGATTCTATGAATTTCTTTATTCCATCGTTAATGTCTTCTGTAATCCAGTAGTTTTAAAGCAAGGTGTCGTTCAGTTTCTATGTATTTGATTTTTTTCTTTGCTTCTTTTGTTATTGATTTCTACTTTTATGGCTTTATGGTCAGAAAAGATGTTTTGTAACATTTCAGTGTTTTGGACTCTGTTAAGGCTTGCTTTGTGGCCTAATATGTGATCTGTTTTGGAGAAAGTTCCATGTGCATTGGAAAAGAATATATACTTGGCTGCTGTTGGATGGAGTGTTCTGTATATGTCTATGAGGTCAAGTTGGTTAACTGTGGCATTAGAGCTTCTGTGTCTTTACTGAGATTCTTTCTGAATGTTCTGTCCTTCACTGAAAGTGGTGTGTTGAAGTCTCCTTCTATTATTGTGGAGCTGTCTGTCTCTCTTTTCAATGCCATTAGAGTTTGTTTTATATATTTTCGAGCCCTGTCATTGTGCACGTAAATTTTTATTGTGCTTATGTCTTCCTGGTGTATTTACCCTTTAATCATTATATAGTGTCCTTCCTTATTCTTTGTGGTGGATTTTACTTTAAAGTTTATTTTGTCAAAGGTTAATATTGCCACTACTGCTATTTTTTTTTATTGTTGTTTGCTTGATATATTTTTTTCCATCCTTTGAGTTTTAGCTTGTTTTTGTCTTTAAGTCTAAGGTGTGTCTCTTATAGGCAGCATATAGACGGATAGTGTTTTTTTATCCAATCTGGCACTCTTTTCTGTTTCTTGGTGCATTTAGTCCATTTACATTCAGCATAATTATTGATAGGTATGAGTTTAGTGCTGTCATTTTGATGTCTTTTGTTGTGTGTTGTTAACAGTTTCTTTGTTCCACTTAAGTGTCTGTGCTGTGTCATTTTTCTTTAAGTATTTTCTTTTCATCTTCTTCATTGTTGTTGATTTTTATTTGCTGGGTCTTTATCTTTTTCTTGTTTTTCATTTTGATGTATAGGAATGTTAGTTTCCTTTGTGGTTACCTTAATATTTACCCCTATTTTTCTAAGTTTCAACCAATCTTTTTTTTTTATATCTTCTTGACTTTCTTCCGTATGAAAGATTTATGACTACATTTTTTAGTCCTTCTTTTTTGTTTTAACATCGTCGTCTTTTGCATATTGACATCTCTGTTTCCCTATTTACAGTGTTTTAGCTTTGATTTATTTTTGTGACTTCCCTATCTGGGTTGATATCTGTTTGCTCTGTCCTATGTTCTAGTCTTTGGTTGTTATCTAATGTTATTGGTTTTCTAACCAGAGGACTCCCTTTAGTAGTTCTTGGAATTTTGGTTTGATTTTTGCAAATTCCTGAAACTTCTGTTTATCTGAAATGCCCTAATTTCACCATCCTATTTGAGAGACAGTTTTGCTGGGTATATAATTCATGGCTGGGTTTTTTTTTTTCCTTCACGGCTTTATATATGTCATCCCATTGCCTTCTTGACTGCATGATTTCTGCTGAGTAGTCCGACCTTATTCTTATTGACTCTTTTTTGTAGGTGACTTTTCATTTTCCTTAGCTGCTCTTAAAATTCTCTCTTTACCTTTGATTTTGGCAATTTTGATTATAATAATGTCTTGGTGACTTTCTTTTGGGATCTACCTTGTGTGGGGTTTGATGAGCAACTTGGATAGATATCTCCTCGTCTTTCATGATATCAGAGAAGTTTTCTGCCAACAAATCTTCAACAATTCTCTCTTATTTTCTGTTATCCCCCCTGTTCTGGTACTCCAATCACTCATAGGTTATTCCTCTTGATTGAGTCCCACTTAATTCTTAGGATTTCTTCATTTGTTAATATTATTTTATCTGATTTTCCCTCAAATAAGTTGGTATCAAGTGCTTTATCTTCAGTCTCACTAATTCTGACTTCCATTGCCTCAATTCTGCTCCTATGACTTTCTATTGAGTTGTCTAATTCTGAAATTTTATTGTTAATCTTCTGGATTTCTGTTAACTGTCTCTCTGTGTATTCTTGCAGCCTGTTAATTTGTCATTGTGCTCTTCTATAATCTTCTTATGTTCCTCTGTTGCTTTGTCTGTGTTTTCCTTGGCTTGTTCTATGTTTTGCATGATCTCCTTCCTGATCTCTTGAAGGGTTCTGTGTATTAATCTTTTGTAGTCTACCTTTGGTAATTCCAAGAAATTCTCTTCCTTTGGAAGATTTCTTGCTTCTTTATTTTGGGAGCTTGCTGAAGCCATCATGGTCTGCCTCTTTATGTGATTTGATATTGACTGTTTTCTCCAAGCCATCAATAAGTTATTGTATTTATTTATTTTATGTTTGCTTACTGTGTCCTAACTTCTTGTTTTGATAAGCCCAAATAGGCTGCTCATGTGTGCTAGTTTGATTATTGGCGCCTTAAAGCCCTAATGTCTTGTCACCAGGTGTTTAGATCTGTTACTGTGTATGTGAGTCCAGGAGTCTGTTTACTTTTCTTGTATGGATTCAGCTCAGGTGTCCAGGTAGTCGGTCACCGAGTGTGTGGTGCACGCTCTCATCTGCACTCCTAAGCAGGCAGGTGTGATTGGTGTAGGCACAGTTATCTGTCTGCAGTAAGGTGTCATGTGCTGAGAAAGGCAGGGGGCTGATGGCTGCTCCTGATTGTTTGGGAGGAAAGCATATTCCTGTTCCCTAGAGCTCCTAAGTGGGTGGGTTTTGCAGCCAGACTATGGGCAGCTAATGCTGTTTTGCTGTAAGGACTGGGAGGCACCACTTATTCTTGGACCCCTGTCGCAGGTGGCTAGGTGGTGTGGGTGGAGTTACCAGTCCTCAGGCCCCTGATATGGATAGGTAGGGACCCTGCTTAATAGGTAGAGCTGCGTCAAATGTCATGAACCTGCCACTGTACTGTATAGGTGATACATTTGAAGTTAGGCTTCAGGTATATACCCTGTTGTACTGTGCTAATGAGGGTCTATGCTGTTGAAATGCATCCACACAAGTCTATGCAGTGGTGAATGGTATTCAAAGTCCCTGGACCCCTTATGCCTGTGCCTAGGCAAAGGAGCTGTGCCAGCCCTGAGTTCATGGCTTAGGGGAGCTAGTAGATTATTTTTTCCTGTTTGTTAATTTATTCCCTCTCTAAGTCCAGAAGAATGCCTCAGGACATGTGACGGGTCGTACTTCTGGCCCAGGGAACATAGCAATCTCTGAAGCCTGCCTGGGACTGGGTGCAGAGTGGGGATGGGGCAGGTAAATGAGAGGTTTTTCCCAAAGAGCTGTTTTTTAATCCGTGCGGTAGGTTAGACACATGTAATTTTCTTTTGCCTATTGAGTGCCACTTTTCACTGGTTCTGGAGGCTTGAGTAGACCCTTCGCCACTCGGTCTTTCCTGATGTGGAAAACACGTCCCAAGTGCCACTGCTTGGCTCACTGTTTGCGCCAGCCGTTATATCCTGCAGGGTGTTGGTTCCCGCAGGGTCAGGTCTGGGAACTCGTTGCTGCTTCTGAACCATCTTTCCCTCCCACTCCCACTCGGTCTGATTCCTCAACTTTGCCTTTGATGTTCAGGGCTCCTAGATTGTCATATATACTCGATTCACTTGTTTTTTTCAGGTCTTTGTTGTAAGAGGGACCACAGGAAGCATCTGACTACTCTGCCATCTTGTCTTCACTTCTTTTTTTTTGTTTGAGAAAAACTAAAAATCTCTTATATCTCATCTCTTGTGACACACTTTTTGTGGAGGTTGGTAAATAAAAATATATCTAAGACATCAACAGGCCCTCAGAAATACTGCTATTTTTCCAGGCACTAACCTTATGTCCTTGACCACATAGATTGTCTAACTTTTTTGGTGTTAATTTTTACAGGAACATTGTAGAATTTCACAGAAGTATTTATTAGAACATAGAGATTATATTGTAGGATTTTAGACACATTTAACTTTTTAGGAAGAAAATGTGCATCAAGCCTGAGAATAGATTTACCTCTTATTTAGAATTCTCTCTCTGAAGTATTTTCATCTTATCTTTCTGGAAGTGCCAACCTTGGCCCTTGAGGTCTTTTCAGATCTTACAGATGTTCAGCTGCCTCACTTAATTTACTAGCAAAGAGAGAAAATAAAAGCAGCCTAATGGTTAAATTTCTTTTGACAAAATGAAAATATGGTCTGTCAGAAATATTATGGTCTGCTATTCTGGCTTGTAGAACAGTATTAAATGTGAATCTGAGCAGAAGACAAAAAGCATATACACACATACACGTACATATATAAAACAGAAAACTGTCTATATATAAAAAATGAAAATATATAACATATAAGAGAAAGACTATATATACATACATGTATATATAAAACTTTACATATATATAATGTGTGTATGTGTATGTGTGCATATATATGCATGTTTGTATACCTATAAATTTTCATTGTACGTTTACCACATGAAAAAAATAACATGGGAATATATGACTTTCAGACAAGTGTTATCTGAATTTGAAGCAATGTTTTAGAAATGTAAGCTTTAAAATGTTCTCCCAGTTAAAGAAAAAAATATTAATAATAGATTCTTTTAGTCCTTGAATCTTTAGCATATCTCGCTTCCTTTTTTCATTACTTTAGGTAGCTTTTCTCTTTTAAATATTATATTTATATATATAAAGGTTTTGAGCATAGTGACTAATGTAAATAATTTCATGATCACTTTAACAGACTAAGTGCATAGCTTTCATTACAGTCTTTTAATTTTGCAATGTTCTTTTTCCTGAATTTTCAATAAATGTGGCTTTTAGGTGATGGCAATCATTTCATGCTCAATGAAAAGCAAAATACATTTAATGCCCATAGAAGTCAAAAAACCACTAAAAATAGATCTCAATTTGCCTTCATAGCATCCATTGCTCTTTGTGAGTCAAAGAAGTCACACTGGGAAAGAAACAGGTGCTGGAGGGCTGCTCTTACAAGAGACCGTTAGCCTCACGAAATAAGTGTTTAGAAATATTTTCTTTTCCCTGTTTAACATTCAGGTACAAATTTCCCTCCATTTAGCTTGTCAAATGCCTATGTCTACCCACATCCTCTCTTCCTGGTTCCTTATAATTGAAAGACTGATAGAGAAATTTTAGTCTGCTACATGCTATAGTTGAACATTTATTAAGGAAAAAAAAACTTTAGCTTGCTTGTGTTGCTTTTCTCCTGAAGCATTATAATTTCCTTTGTAAAAAGCAAGTATCATTATTTTTTACAGGCCACTAGCTTCTAGTAACATAGTATTTAACATATCACCTCCTTGTAGAAAGGGAAAAAATTTGTTTTTTGAAGAGACTGAAACAGAACTTTATGGAAACTTTTGTTTATAAGAACTGAGGGCAAAAGAATAAAGTAAGTAATTTTTTTTTCTTTTGAATTTTTGTTGCAATAATAATTAAAATGGCATCAATTACAAGGAAAGTTCAATCTGCCTGTAAATATAAAACATCTTGTGAAAATGTAATTATATACTTTCAGGTATCTTTATGATATAAAGAGCTCTAGTGACAAAACCCCACAACAAGTAATAAAAATAATATTTTTATCTTTTACTTATCAGAAATTGAAGAGTTGTTTGAAACAAAATACATGTAATCATCCAGCTCAAAGAAAAATAAAAAAGAACTTTAGATAATTCATCCAGCAAAGATTTTCTTTTGACTGGACTGTGTCTGAAGGAGTTGAACACCACTGGCCAGTGGAAAAAAAAAGCCCTATGCTAGAGTTACTACAGTTTTAAGATAGTTCTTCAAAACCTCTTTCATTTTTTAAAAGTTTTATTTAATTAGTTTATTTATTTATTGTACTTCAGGTGAAGGCTTACAGAACAAATAGTTTCTCATAAACAGTAGCACACACGTTGTTTTATGACATTGGTTAACAACCCCACAACATATCAACCCTATAACTTTTCAACCTTTTTCTTTGGTGAAAATACACATAGCCAAAGATAAACCATTTTAAAAATTTCTACATGTACAGTTCACTGACATTGACTACGCTCTTCCAATTGTGCTGTTATTCTCACATAAGATGAAGGCTTACAGAACAAAATAGTTTCTCATTTAAAAGTTACTACAAATGTTGCCCTATGACAACAGTTAACAATCTCACAACACATCAACAATATCCTTACTCAAACTTGGGTTCCCTATCACCAGCCTCCTTGTCCCCTTCTGCCTTCTGGCCCTTGTCACTGAACTCCTGTACTTCGTTAGTCCCATTTGGTTTTACAGGGCTGTCTACTCCCAGGCTGAGCGGTGACCCTTGGAGGTAACTTCACCACTGAGCTAAAAGGGTGTCTGGGGGCCATACTTTCGGGGTTTCTCCAGTCTCCTTTAGACCAGTAAATCTGGTCTTTTTTTATGAGTTAGAATTATGCTCTA
>NW_004443968.1:15715328-15726898 GCF_000243295.1 Trichechus manatus latirostris
ACTATGAAATGGAGAAAAACAGAAAGGGGAAGAGGAAGAAAAGAAAAGAATGATTAAATAAAAATCAGAAAGGTTAAAGAACCACAAAGTTCCCAGGGATCCCACCAGTGCAGCTATGAGGTCTGGGGAAGTCGCTCTCATGTGTTGCAGTACAGCCTGGCTAGAAGGCATAGAGGTATAAAACTCCAGGTATTCAGGGAACAGAAAGAGAAGGAAGATATGGAGAGACGAGAAACTGAGCAATGTAGAAAGACAAAAAGGGAAAAAGAGGGAAAACAAAATAAATTAAAAAAAAAGAACAAGAAATGCCCCCAAAAAAACAAAAAAGAAAAACCAACAAAAAAAGGAATGCCCTAAGGGATCCCTCTGCATGTCTGTGGAAGCCGAGGGGGAGTCTCCATGCCACGCGGCTCCGCCTGGCCGGAAAGGGCTCCCAACTCAAGAAAAGGAAAAGAAAAGAAACAAACAATTCGAAACAAACAAACGAACAAAAGCCCCGGTATCCCACCAGCGCGGCAGCCCAGACTGGGAAGCAGCTCCATGCTGGAACGGAGCTCCGCAGCCCCTCAGGAAGAAGCAAAGGTGGCACACGGAGCCAGGTACTTGAGCAAAAGAGGGGGAGGTGGCGAGAGGCAAGTAAGAAATCAAAAGGATCAGAAAAAAAAAGCAACACTAGCAGCCAAGAAATGGCACTCAGAGAGCCAGCTAGTGCGGGCTGGTGTTTCTGGACAAGAGACTGTGTCCGTGGGAAGCAGAGGGGGCCGAGTGTGGGTGAAGAAGGGTAGGGAGTGGGAAAGCATATATCACAAATTACTGGAGCTCTGCAGCCCCTCAGGAAGAAGCAAATATGGCGCACGGAGCGAGGTATTCGAGCAAAAGGAGGGGGAGGTGGCAAGAGGCAAGGAAAAAAATCAAAAGAAGGGGAAAAAAGCAACACCAGCAGCCAACAAACAGCACTCAGAGAGCCACACATTCGGGTGTGTGGAATCCAAGCAGCTGGTGTTTCCCGGTCAAGAGATCTGTGGCTGCAGGAAGCAGAGGAGGCCGAGCTGGGGTGAAGAAGGGTAGGATGTGAAAGCATATATCGCAAATTACCGGTTGTTTTGTCTCCCGCTGGACTCTCTGTGAGGCTGTTTTCTCATACCCCCTGTTTGCTGGTCTCCAATAGGTGTCCAAGATGGTGGATCCGTGCAGCATTAGCTGGTAGGGGACCTCTGTGTGAATCTCTCCTCGCTCTCTGTTCTCTCTCAGTGTTCTCACTCCATTTGGTGCTTGGCTGATTTCTTTATCTCTTCATTTGATGTTTTAGGGTTTCAGGATTGTTGTATTCTCTGTTTGGCTTCGTTTTTCGGATCTTTGCTGTGGACGGACAGCGTGGTGCTTCTGCCTAGAGCGCCGTTTTGCCAGAGCGCCCCTCTTTCATCTTTAAAAATTATTTTCCTTTTCAGTTTGATGTAATAACTGAAAACATGGAAAAGAAGACTGGACTTATTGCTTCCTTGGTATATATTATGCCAGTTTACCAGAAGAAATACATCCAAGCTTGCTAGCTGATCTTATTTCACTGGGTTATAATTGTTTATCAACCTGTAATAGGAACTAAAGTACCATAAAGTCATGTGCATGGGGAAATTGGACTTAGACATCAATTACTTAGGAATAAGTCCTTTGGCAGCAGTGTTCAAATTACACTTGACTGTTTGTCTGTACATTATAGTATAAGTGCATTTATGTTTCACTTACATTTAAAAGCCCTGTCTGTATCGGCCTTGTATTAGTTTTAGAATATAGGCAGTCCAGGTTACAAACTTCTGACTTACTGCCAATCCCTACTTGCCCTTTAAAGTTATGTAAATTTGCCCTCACTTTGAAACCTTTGAGCCAACCCGTACTCACAGCAAATTCCTCACCACAATAACCTTCACTTGCTGCACGTGCAGCTTTTAAATCATTGAAACTTTGAGCTTTTTCCTGCACTAAACCAAACCAACCAAACCCATTGCCATCAAGTTGATTCTGACTCATAGCAGCCTTATAGGATAGAGTAGAGCTGCCCCATAGTGTTTCCAAAGCTGTAATCTTTAGGGAAGCAGACTGCCACATCTTTCTTCCAAGGAGCCCCTGGTAGGTTTGAACAGCCGACGTTTTTGGTTAGCAGTCAAGCCCTTAACCACTGTACCACCAGGACTTTTCCTGCACTAAAAAACCCAAAACCAAGCTCATTCCTGTCGAGTCAATTCTGACTCATAGTGACCCAACAGGACAGAGTACAGCTGCCCCATAGGGTTTCCAAGGAGCAGCTGGTGGATTTGAACTGCTGATCTTTTGGTTAGCAGCTGAACCTTTAACCACTGGCCACCAGGGCTCCTCCTGTACTAAAGTAAGGCTAAAGAAGAACCATATACACCTGTTCCTATTTACCTACAAATTCGACTTAAGGACACACTTAGAAACAGATCTCGTTCGTTACCCAGGGACTGCTTGTAATCTATGTTGAAACTCATATTCATAATTATTAATATTTTCACTATTTTCTTCTTTACTCTTAATGGTTGTCTTTGCTTTAGAAAGATGATTTTAGTCCCCCCTTCTTTAATTCAAAATGTCAGAGTGAAAAGAGTGTTGGATTAGTTGTTAGATAACCCATGTTCAAGACTAGCTTGTCACAACAACCTGAGGCTCTCAGTCTCTCTGGATTCAGTTTTCCTACCTGTGTAATGAAAGAAGTAGCCTACATCATTTCATTTTCCCTTCAAGGTATAAAGCAAATGCTTGAGGTTTTAGTGCTATAATTCATCCTGTTTAGCAATGTCAAAACAAGGTCGATGAGGATTTCTTCTTTCTGTTTTCTTTTCTGTAATTTTGCTTCTCTTTTAAAGAAGTGCATTTTAATTCATTTGGAAGTTTCTGAGCCCACCTGCCTCCTGTGACTTACATATATACATATATACACGTGTGTCTGTGCATGTATGTGTGTATTTTTTTCTGTTAAGCCACAGTCAACAATTACTGTATCACTGATGTTGGGAATTTAAGAAAACAAAAATAAAGAGTAATGTAATCATCCAATAGAGAAAATTTAATCTGTACAGTTAGATGCTTCTTAAACTAGTACCCCTTTCCTTTAACTACCAGGCTGTTTCTTCATGTAATGAATAAAGATGATGATAATCAGTACTTGTTGAGCTCTATGTTGTAGGAAGTGTAATTTATCTTAGTAAAATAAGATCTCTAAATAAATTTATTTCTGTCTATTTAATCAACATTATTTGCAAAAAATTTAATCATTTTTATACCACATTGCAACTTTTTAAAATCCAAATACCACCTCTTGTTTGATTTTTTTTTTAAGTAATACATGACTTATTTTTCAACGTAAATAATTGTAGCCTCATTTTAAGCAATAATATTTTGGGAACCATGGATTTGATAGTTAAATTGTTCTAGTACACATTAACATAAATTTAAAACTATTAAAATTAAAAATTGTCCATCTGTAAACTAAGAAGCCCTGGTGGCACAGTGGTTAAAGCAATCAACTGCTAATGAAAAGGTTACTGGTTCAAAACCACTAGTGGCTCCAAGGGAGAAGGATGTGGTCGTCTGCTTCCACAGAGATTTACAGCCTCGGAAACCCTGTGGGTTCCCTATGAGTTGGAATCTACTTGACGGCAATGGGTAATGCAGATGGTAAATTATCTACAATCATCTGAGATGACTTAAGTGCTACATGTATCACTCTTTGTAATGGGTACTTTTTACAAGTTTCTTGTTTTTTTTTTTTTCATTAAAAAAATGAGCTCTGTCATAAAGCATGGAAACTTGGTGTTTTCCGAGCTATCAGAGATTCCCTATTTTACAATGGTTAAGAGCTCAGCTGCTAACCAAAAGGTCGACAGTTGGAATCTACCAGCTGCTCCTTGGAAACTATGGGGCAATTCTGCTCTGTCCTGTAGGGTTGCTATGAATCAGAATCGACTGGACAGCAACGGGTTTTGTTTTGGTTTGTTTTTTTTCCTATATTAAAAAAAAAAGATAAAAAAACTTTCCTTACTCCTTTGAAATTTATTTGGCTTTTATTCTTGATTTAGACACATATTTAAAAGATATGACAGGAAATATTAAATACTGAAATATTTCAATTGCCATCAGTAGAAAATATGAAATAATTTCATAATTTCTGATTGTTTCAAGGAAATGAAAAAAATATTTCATAGTAACCTCAGTTGGATTATACTGAACAGCTACATGGAGGACAGGGAATATTTCATGCACAGAGAGAGTAGAGTTTAATTATCAGATGAGTACCACCCACAAAATGTAAACTTTTTCATGGCAGAAAGGATACTTTACAAGGAAGAGATTAGGAGTTATGATATTGGCAACAAATTTTTTGAAAAGATTTGATGAATCATGCCTACCACATGCAAATAAAGAAAACAAGGTCATAGAAAAATTTGTGTGAGCTAGGTTAATAATTCTAACTATACTGTACTAAATTTCATATTTTCTAAACTCAGTATTCAATAATATACCTTTCAGTTTAATGCAGCACTTTGAAATATCCACATTTTCCCTCTTATATTTCAGATATTTTTCATATTTAAACATTATTTAAACTTTATTTAAACATTATAACGATAGAAGCAATATAAGTCCTTACTGAAAATTAAATTCCCTGTTGCTCAGTGATTAAGTGCTCAGCTGCTAGCCAAGAGGTTTGCAATTTGAACCCATCAGCTGCTGCACAGAAAAAACATGTGACAGTCTGCTTCTGTAAAGATTTACAACCTTGGAAACTTCATGGGGCCATTCTACTCTGTCCTATAGAATCACTATGAGTACGTGTGTGTGTGTGTGTGTGTGTGTGTGTATGTAATATCATATGAAGAAGAATGTGGCATCAGGATTGAAGGAAGACCTATTAACAACCTGCGATACGCAGATGGCACAACTTCGCTTGCTGAAAGCAAACAGAACTTGAATCACTTACTGATAAAGATCAAAGACTATAGCCTTCAGTATGGATTACACCTTATCATAAAGAAAACAAAAATTCTCACAACTGGACCAATAAGCAACATCATGATAAGCGGAGAAAATATTGATGTCATCAAGGATTTCATTTTACTTGGATCCATAATCAGCACCCATGGAAGCAGAAGTCAAGAAATCAAACAACATATTGCACTGGGCAAATCTGCTTCAAAAGACCTCTTTGAAGTGTTGAAAAGCAAAGATGTCACCTTGAGGACTAAGGTGTGCCTGACTCAAGTCATCATATCTTCATTTGCCTCATATGCATGTGAAAACTGGACAATGCTTAAGGAAGACTGAAGAATCGACACATTTGCATTATGGTGTCGGCAAAAAATATTGAGTATACCATGGACTGCCAGAAGAACAAACAAATCTGTCCTGGAAGAAGTACAGCCAGAATGCTCCTTAGAAGTTAGGATAGTGAGACTTCATCTCGCTTACTTTGGACATGTTATCAGGGGGGACCAGTCCCTGGAGAAGGACATTGTGCTAGAGAACATAGAGGATCAGCAAAATAGAGGAATATCCTCAACCAGATGGATTGACATAGTGGCTGCAACAGTGAGCTCAAACATAGCAATGATTGTGAGGAGGCGTGAGACCGGGGGCAGTTTTTCGTTCTGTTGTACCTAGGGTCTCTGTGAGTCAGAACCAACTAGAGGATACCTAACAACAACAGTATGTATATAATTGTATCTATCAGATACATTTATTTAGATTCTTTAGGAATCAGTATGTTCAGGTTTATCAATAAGTTATAATATTCTCATGCTAAAGAAAAACGATGATGATTTTGCATATCTATTATTTGTAATAAAATTTTAAATATCTACTTGGGAAATACATGCAGGAAAATCTCAATGGAATGGAGATGATCCTCGTAGCGCTTTCTCTTTCTTAGATTCTACCTTACCATACCCTCTTACTGTATGCATCCTTAGAGTATTGAAATTTCATTATTCCTCTGATGTGTTCAATTATTTATTGACTTGTGCTTTGATAAATTCTAGTTTCTTCTGCCCTAAAGGCTTGCTTCCTTTTTTTTTTTTTCTTTACATAGCATACTCATAGTCATTCTTCCAGAATCAGTTCAAACTTTGTGAAGTCTTACCCTGCTGGTGAATGCAGAGGTTTTTGTTTGTATATTCTCAATATCAGGTGTTACCATGAAGTTTTGTACATATCATAGCAGTAGCAATTATCATTTTGTGTTGCCTGTTTACGTTTCTGTGTCTCTCACAAGCTAGTGCAGACTAAGGTAGAAATAACATCTTATTTATCTTTGTATAACCTGTGTCTGGCATAATTCTTAACTCATAATAGGTGATAGGCAAATGTGTAGAAAGGATGATCCAAAAGTCACATCTATAGAATACTAAAGAAGGTAGTCAGTGTTTTATTCACTGAAAACAAAAGTTAGACAGGTGTGTTGATTAAATTTTTTCCTTTGCAGTTGAATATTTGGACATCATGAAAACACTGCATTAGAGAGGAGAAATAACTGGATCTTGTAAAATTTTTGGTACTAATCGCTTAATTGCATTATCAGTTTTACTTTTTAAACAGATATATCTCGTGATGCTATGGAGAATAGGCTAGAGGCAAGAGAAGGACTGGCACAAGAAATAAACGAGAAAATCATGACATTAATATAGTTACAAAAATTTGCTGATGAGCTGAATTTGTATGAAGACAAGGCTAAGAAAAATGCAAAATATTTCAGAGGTTAGAAACAAGACTTGGTGTTATGGATTGAATTGTGTCCCTGACCCCTATACCTGTGGTTATAATCCATTTGGGAATGGGTTTTCTTTGTTATATTAACAAGTCAGTATTTTTGTGGTTCTGTCTTGAGTCAATCTCTTTTGAGATACAGAAGGAGCAGGTTAAGTGTGATGGTTAAGATTCTGTGTCAACTTGGCTGGGCCATGGTTCCCAGTATTGTGTGGTTGTCCTCCATTTTGTGATCTGATGTGATTATCCTATGTGTTGTAAATCCTAACCTCTATGATGTTAATGGGAGCCCTGGTGGCGCAGTGGTTAAGAGATCAGCTGCTAACCAAAAGGTCGGCAGTTCGAATCCACCAGCTGTTCCTTGGAAACACTGTGGGGCAGTTCTACTCTGTCCTGTAGGATCGCTATGAGCTGGAATCGACTCTGCAGCAATGGGCATGATGTTAATGAGGCAGGATTAGAGGCAGTTATGTTAATGATGCAGGACCTAATCTACAGGATTAGGTTGTATCTTAAGTGAATCTCTTTTGAGATATAACAGAAAGAATTGAGCAGAGAAGAGAGGGACCTCATTATCACCAAGAAAGAAGAGCCAGGATCAGAGTGCATCATTTGGACCTAGGGTCCCTGTGTGGAGACGTTCCTAGACCAGGGGAAGATTGATAACAAGGACTTTCCACCAGAGCTGAAGGAGAGAGAAAGCCTTCCCTTTAAGCTGGCACCCTGAATTCTGACTTCTAGCCTCTTAACTTGTGGGAGAAAAAATTTCTGTTTGTTAAAGCCATCCGCTTGTGGTATTTCTGTTATAGAAGCACTAGATGACTCAGACACTATTGAAGAGCAGAATGAAAAGACAGGAAACTAATTAGATTGCAATTAGAGAGCACATTATCAACACTTGGGACATAAGAGAGAGTTTTCTTTTCACTCATAGCTATGACACACTTCTTAAAGTAACCCATCAAATTCACTCCATACAGCCAACTGTGTATGGATTAAAATTCAATTTTAAGGGTTGTGATTTAAAACAGAAAATACTTGAACATAGTACTGAATTTACTCTCTCAGATAAATAGAATCAATGGCCTTTCATAATTGCATGGATAGTTTCTTCTGGGGTGGTGGGCAAAACTTCTTGGGATTACTAGCAGGCAGTGATTCTCATGGGGGAATGAAAAGACACTCTTATAGGTGCAAATGTGAAACTCAAAGGGTACATGAGAGCAGTAAAGTATTTAGGTTATAACAAAGTTACATATTGGAAAATGTTACTGGAGAATATATTCCAAGGTTCTTTTGCTGTTATTGAATACATAATTGGGATTGATATTATGTATGAATTGGATGTTGTCTGATTTTAATTGGATATGCTGAATGGGAACTTTTGTATTGGCCAAAAGTTCTCTTCTGTAGGAAATACTGAGCAATATAGAATTCTGAAAGCGCAACAAGAGACCACTGTTCTGGAAATGATTGGAGTGAGAGCATTAAATACCACTTATTCAGCTTTTAATAGTTTCACCCATCTGGTAAGCAGGACAGATGCATCATGGAATGTTATAATAACCATTTGAGGATTTTACAAGGTGATTCTCCTCATTACTAAGCCATACAAATGCAGTAGAGAGCAACAGGCTAAGGGTGATTGGTATGCATAGTAGACTTGGCTAACGCCTTCTTTTCCATACCTACTTGGAGTCCAGTCTGGCATTTGTGTCTCTCTACATTTCTACCTCCCTATTCCCTGTTGCTGTATGTCTATTCTCACAAAATTTTTTGGTTCACCAGTGAGAATGCCTAAACTGAAGGTGGCATTGCAGTTGGAAATTGGCCACAAGGGATTCTGTAGATGGTAAAGGCCTTAGGGGGAAGGTAAGAGTAAGTCTACACAATAGGCAGAGCTGAGAGCCATTTAAGAATGAACAGCAAGAAGAGTAAGACTTGTGTTTAAGTAGAGTGTTTGGATATATATATACTCTTTTGCCATAGTCAAATGACTATGGTCCTGGATAATTGAAAGATAACCACCAATTCTCCACCCTAGATAGAATAGTTACTTTTAAAAGTCTCTATGAGACTTCAGACACAGAATTGAAGTGGGTGAAATAGATACCCACAAAAGAAACAGTTGTCTCAAAAAGGGGTAATAATACTAAGGCAGATGCCTTAGTCAGTCACTAGACAGTCACCTAGAAAGCCAGCTCCCTGTGCTCATGAAGTGAGTTGGAGTGGGGATGTCAGCCCATGCTTATTGGACCAAGGAGGATACATTTCTTTTCTATCGAATTAAGCCAATAATGTGGATAGGGCATCTACTCTGTGCCAACAGGGGGAAAAATACTTGAAGATGGATCTGAGCAAAATTATTAAGTTGGCATTTCCTTTTATAGGAAGCATTGCAGGGCTACAAATGGGTATTAATTTAAACCAACACCTATTCTGTTCTAGGTTTTGTTTATTCATAAAAAGAGGCAACTACAGAAAACACAAAGAAAGATTAGAAATAAATAACAAATAGTTTATCATTTTGGTCTACATAATTATAATTTCTCTGATAAAGGGGTATGCTTCACTGCCACTAATACTGAAAATTGGAGAAGGAAACATAATATAACATACTTATGTCACATTTGGAGCCCTGGTGGCACAGTGGTTAAGAGCTCAGCTGCTAACCAGAATATCAGCAGTTCGAATCCACCAGCCACTACTTGGAAACCCTATGAAGCAGTTCTACTCTATCCTATAGGATCACTGAGAGGTCAGAATCGACTTGACAGCAACAGAATTTTTGGTTGTTGTTTATTGTTGTAGTTTAAGTGAAAGTTTACATTTCAAGTTAGTTTCTTATACGAAAACTTATACATACATTGTTATGTGACCTTAATTGCTCTGCCTATACTATGACAGCACACTCCTCCTTTCTACTCCTGATTTCCCATGTGCATTCAGCCTGCTCCTAACCCTGTCTGCCTTCTCATCTCACCTCCAGACAGAAGCTGCCTGTTTTGTCTCAGGTATCTACTTGAGCTAAGAAGCACCCTCTTCACGAGTATCATTTTATGTCTCACAGTCCAGTCCAGTCTTTGAAGAGTTGGCCTCAGAAGTTGTTTTATTTCTGGGCTGACAGAGAATCCAGGGGCCATGCTTGCCGAGGTTCCTCCAGTCTCAGTCAGACCATTAAGTCTGGTCTTCTTACTAGAATTTGAGTTCTGCATGCCAACTTTCTCCTGCTCCATCTGGGACTCTCTGTTGTGTTCCCTGTCAGGGCAGTTCATTGGTGGTAGCGGGGCATCATCTAGTTCTTCTGGTCTCAGGCTGATGAAATCTCTGATTTATGTGGCCCTTTCTGTCTCTTGGGATAATACTTTCCTTGTGTCTTTGGTGTTCTTCATTCTCCTTTACTCCAGCTGGCTGGGACTAATTGATGCATTTTAGATGGCTGCTTGCAAGTTTTTAAGACCCCAGACGCCACTTACCAAAGTAGGATGCAAAACATTTTCTTAATAAATTTTGTTATGCAAATTGACCTAGATGTCCCCTGAAAGCATGGTCCCCAGACCACCGCCCCTGCTACTCTGTCTCTCAAAGTATTTGATTGTATTCAGGAAACTTCTTAGCTTTGGTTTAGTCCAGTTGTGCTGACTTCCCTTGTAGTGTGTGCTGTCCTTCCTTTCACCTAAGATAATTCTTGTCTACTATCTAGTTAGTGAATAACCCTCACCCTCCCTCCCCACCGCATAACCGTCAAAGAATGTTTTCTTCTGTGTTTAAACCTTTTCTTGAGTTCTTATAATAGTGGTCTTATAAAATATTTGTCCTTCTGTGAGTAACTAAATCCACTCAGCATAATGTCCTCCAGATTCCTCCATGTTATAAGATGCTTCATTGCTTCATCATTTTTCTTTATTGTTGCATAGTATTCCATTGTGTGGATATACCATAATTTGTTTATCCATTTGTCCGGTGATGGGTACCTAGGTTATTTCTATCTTTTTGCTATTGTGAACAGTGCTGCAATGAACATGCGCATATCTCTATTCGTGTGACGGCTTTTATTTCTCTAGGATATAGTCCAAGGAGCAGAATTGCTGGATAGTGGGATACTTCTATTTCTAGCTTTTTAAGGAATCACCAAATGGTTTTCCAAAGTGGTTGTACCATTTTATGTTCCCACCAACAGTGTATAAGTATTTCAGTCTCTCCACAACCTCTCCAGCACTTATTATCTTGTGTTACTTGGATTAATGCTAGACGTGTTGGGGTGAAATGATATCTCATTGTAGTTTTGATTTGCATTTCTCTAACAGCTAATGATTGTGAGCATTTCTTCATGTGTCTGTCAGAAGCCTGAATACCTTCTTTGGTGAAGTGTCTGTTCATATCCTTTGCCCATTTTTTAATTGGGTTATTTGTCTTTTTGTTGTTGAAGTTTTGCAGTATCTTGTAAATTTTAGAGATTAGACACTGATCAGATTTGTCATAGCCAAAGATTTTTTCCCAGTCTGTAGGTTGTCTTTTGACTCTTTTGGTGAACTCTTTTGATGAGCATAAGTGTTTGATTTTTAGGAGTTCCCAGTTATCTAGTTTCTCTTCTGGTGCTTATGCATTGTTACTTATGGTTCATATTGTGTTTTTGCCATGTATTAGGGCTCCTAGCATTGTGCCTATTTTTTCTTCCATGATCTTTATCGTTTTTGATTTTATATTTAGGTCTCTGATCCATTTTGAGTTAGTTTTTGTGCATGGTGTGAGGTATGGGTCTTGTTTCATTTTTTTGCAGATGGATATCCAGTTTT
>NW_004443968.1:15726998-15752612 GCF_000243295.1 Trichechus manatus latirostris
TCTGCCAAATAATCTGAGCTTAGTCTTATTGTTTCTCCTCTGTATGTGACTTCTTGTTTTTCATGAGCTGCTCTCAGGATTCTTTGTTTGTCTTTAGTTTTGGCGAGTGCGATTATGATATGCTTTGGTGATTTTCTTTTGGGGTCTATCCTATATGGGGTTTGTTGAGCTTCTTGGATGGCCAGCTTTTATCTTTCATGATATTGGGGAAGTTTTCTTTCAACAGTTCTTCAATGATCCTTTCTGTGTTTTCTGTTTTCTCCCCTTGTTCTGGAACTGCGATCACTTGCAAATTTTTGTTTTGATTGTATCCCACATAATTCTCAGGGTCTCTTCATTTTTCTTTGTTCTATTTTCTGATTTTTCCTCAAACAGAGTTTTATCCAAGTGTTTGTGTTCAATTCCGCTGATCCTATCTTCCACTGTTTCAAATCTGCTCCTCAGCCCTTCTATGACACTGCATTTCTGAAATCTTGTTGTTCATCATCTTTTGGATTTCTAATTGTCGTTTTTGTATAATTCCTAGTTGTGAATTTATTTTGGCATTTTGTTCCTGCATTATTTTTCTGAATTATTTTTTTTGTCTGTATTTTCCATGAATTTGTCTGTCTTTTCCATGAATTTGTCTATTTTTTCCTCATTTTTATCTGCTTTTTGCTTCAACTCATGGATAATTCTGAAAATTAGAGATTTGAATTCCCTATCCAGTAGTTCTAGTGCCTTTTCTTCCACTGGAAAGTCATCTGGTGTTTTATTTTGGACACCTACTGGAACCATCCTGTCCTGTTTTTGTAAGTGTTTTGATATTGTCTGCTGTCTTTGGGGCATTCGGTAGTTATTTTTCTCATTTATTGATTGTAGATCTGTTTTTTTTTGCCCTTTTTTTTTTTTAATTTGGCTATGTCTGAGCAGGTGGGTTGTGTGTGCTTTGATGTTTGCTTGTCTGTGGGCACGATATTTTTCACCTCCTCCAATTGGCAGGGTCAGTTACTCAGATATGGTACAGCAGGGCAGGTCTAGCTGAAGATAAGTTGCTGGGATGGGTTGTTTGTGGCACTTACTGCAGCCACCAGGGCGGATTGTTAATCAATGCAGAGCAGGTTCTCGTAGGCCATGCCTGTGCTACTTGGTGGTGTGATGTTAAGCGCACGGTGCAGGTAGACAGGATGGAGGGGGAGATTGTGATGTGTGAAGCTAAGATGGATATGGGAGAGAGGAGAGAGGAACAGGAGCCAAAAACATATAAACAAACAAAAAAGAGTGCTAGGGGAGCTTGCTGTTGGAGTGGAGAGAAGAGAGACTATGAAATGGTGAAAAACTACAAGGGGAAGAAAAAAAAAGGTAAAGAATGAATAAATAAATATTAGAAAGAAAAAAGAACAGCAAAGTTCTCAGGGATCCCACCGGTGCAGCTACAAGTTCTGGGGAAGTTGTTCCCAGGCGTTGAAGTACATCCTGGCTAGAAGGCGTAGAGGTATTCAGTGCCTGGTATTCAGGGGACAGGAAGAGAAGGAAGGTATAGAGAGATGAGAAACTGAGTAATGAAGAAAGACAAAAAGGGAAAAAGAAGGAAAAGAAAGCAAAACAAATTAAAAAAAAGAAAAAGAAAAGCCCCTAAAAAACAGAAAACAAAATCCATGAAAAAAGAAATGCTCTCAGGGATCCCTCTGCGCATCTGCTCAAGATGAGGAGGTAGGTCCCAAGCCGCACAGCACTGCCTGGCCAGAACAGTCTCCCAAATCGAGAAAAGAAAAAGAAAACAAACAATTCAAAGCAAAGAAACAAACAAAAAGCCGCGGGATCCCACCAGTGTGGCAGCACAGGGCCGGAAGCAGTTCCACACGCCTCTTAGGAAGAAGCAAAGATGGAGCCAGGTATTTAAGTGAAAGGAGGGGGAGGTGGTGAGCGGTAAGGAAGAAATCAAAAGCAGAAAAAAGCAACCCCAGCAACCAACAAATGGAACTGAGGGTGTTGGCCAGTGAGGGCGGGTGAAATCTAAGCAGCTGGTGCTTCGCAGCCAAGAGACTGTGGCCGCGGGAAGCAGAGGAGGCCGAGTGGTGGCGAAGAAGTGTGGGGGGTGGGAAAGCATATATTGCCAACTACTTGTTGTTCTGTCTCCTGCTGGAAGCTCCAGGAAGCTGCTTTCTCGTACCCCCTGTTTGCTGGTCTCTGATAGGAGTCCAAGATGGTGGATCCGTGCTGCGTTAAGTGATAGGGGACCTCTGTATGAACCTCTCCTCGTTTTCCGTTCTCTGTCAGCTTTTTCACTCCATTTGGTGCTTGGCTGAGTTCTTTATCTCTTCATTTGATGTTTTAGAATTTCAGGATTGTTGTTTTCTCTATTTGGCTTAGTTTTTCGGATCTTTCCTGTGGAGAGACGGCATGGTGCTTCTGCCTAGAGCGCCATGTTGCTGGAAGTCTCTATAATTTTCTTTTTTTATGGTGTGTTTACCTGGCTTTGGTGTCTGGGTTATGCTGGCTTCATAGAATGAGTTTGGGAGTATTCCATCCTTTTCTATGCTCTGAAATACGTTTAGCAGTAGTGGTGTTAACTCTTCTCTGAAAGTTTGATAGAATTCTCCAGTGAATATTGTCTGGACCAGGACTTCTTTTTGATGGGAGTGTTTTAATTACCTTTTCAATCTCTTCTTCTGTTATGGGTTTATTTAGTTGTTCTACCTCTGTTTGTATTGGTTTATATAGGTAGTGAGTTTTTAGAAATTTGTCCATTTCCTCTAGGTTTTCAAATTTGTTAGAGTACACTTTTTCATAGTATTCTATTATGATTCTTTTAAGTTCATTTGGGTCTGTTGTGATATCACCCATCTTATTTCTTATATGGGTTATTTACTTCATCTCCTGTTTTTCTTGTCAGTTTGGCCAATGGTTTATCAATTTTGTTGATCTTTTCAAAGAATCAGCTTTTGGTCTGGTTCACTCTTTCAATTGTTTTTGTATTCTCTATTTCATTTAATTCTGCTCTATTTCTTATTATTTCCTTTCTTCTGGTGACAAGGGCTTCTTTTGCTGCTCTCTTTCTACTTGCTCTAGTTGTAGGTTTAATGTTTTGATTTTGGCCATTTCTTCTTTTTGGATGTGTGCATTTATTGCTATAAACTGACCTTTGGCACTGCTTTTGCTGTGTCCCAAAGTTTCTAGTAGGATGTGTTTTCGTTCTCATTTGAGTCCATGAATTTCTTTATTCCGTCTTTAATTTCTTCTATAACCCAGTAGTTTTTGAGCAAGGTGTTGTTCAGTTTCCATGTGTTTGATTTTTTTTCCCTGCTTTTTCTGTTATTGATTTCTACTTTTATGGCTTTATGGTCAAAAAGATGCCTGGTAATATTTCATTGCTTTGGATTTTGTTAAGGCTTGGTTTATGGCCTTATATGGTCTATTCTGGAGAATTTTCCATCTGTGTTGGAATAGAAGGTATACTTGGCTGCTGTTGGGTGGAGTGTTCGGTATATGTCTATGAGATCAAGTTGGTTGATTGTAGCATTTAGATTTTCTGTGTCTTTGTTGAGCTTCTTTCTGGATGTTCTGTCATTCGCTGAAAGTGGTGTGTTGAAGTCTCTGTCTTAGTCATCTGGTGCTGCTATAACAGAAATATCATAAGTGGATGGCTTTAATGAAGAGACGTTTATTGTCTCACATCCAGTAGGCTAAAAGTCCAAATTCAGGACATCAGCTCCAGGGGAACGCTTTCTTCATCAGCTATGGAGGAAGGTACGTGTCATCAATCTTCCCTTGTACTCGGAGCTTCTTTGCACAGGAACCTCAGGTCCAAAGGACACACTCTTTTCCCGGCACTGCTTTCTTCATGGTATGAGGCTCCCATGTGTCTTTGCTCCCTTCTCTCTTTTATATCTCAAAAGAGATTGACTTAAGACATTATCCAATCTTGTAGACGTCATCAGTATAATTTCATCATAGTGACAGAGTTTACAACACATAAGGAAATCACATCAGATTACACAATCATACGATACTGGGAATCATGACGTAGCCAAGTTGACAGATATTTTGGGGGGACACAATTCAATCCATGACAGTATCCTACTACTATTGTGGAGCTGTCTATCTCTCTTTTTGATGCTGTTAGAGTTTGTTTTATGTATTTTGGAGCCCTGTCATTGGGTGTGTAAATATTTATTATAGTTATGTCCTCCTGGTGCATTGACCCTTTAATCATTATATAGTCTTCTTCCTTATCTTTTGTGGTGGATATTACTTTAAAGTCTATTTTGTCGGAGATTAATATTGCCTCCTGCTCTGTTTTGAGTGTTGTTTGCTTGATATATTTTTTTCCATCCTTTGAGTTTTAGTTTGTTTGTGTCTTTAAGTCTAAGTTGTGTCTCTTCTAAGCAGCATATAGATGGATTGTGTTTTCTTATCCAGTCTGGCACTCTCTGTCTCTTTATTGGTGCATTTAGTCCATATACATTCAGCGTAATTAATGATAGGTATGAGTTTAATGCTGTAATTTTGATGTCTTCTTTTGTGTCTTGTTGACAGTTTCTTTGTTCCACTTAATTTTCTGTGCTGAGATGTATTTCTTTATATATTTTCTTTTCATCTTTTTCATTGTTGTTGATTTTGTATTTGCTGAGTCTTTATATTTTTGTTCTTTTTCTATTTTGACTTGTAGGATTGTTAGTTTCCTTTGTGGTTACCTTAATATTTACCCCTATTTTTCTAATTTATACTCGTCTTTTATTTCTTTATATCGCTTTGACTTCCTCTCCATATGAAAAATCTACGCCTACATGTTTTAAGTCCCTCTTTTTTGTTTTAACGTTGTCATCTTTTACATATTGATGTCTCTGTTTCCCTATTTTCAGTGTTTTAGCTTTTATTTATTTTTGTGACTTCAGTATCTGGGTTGGTATCTGGTTGTTCTGTGCTGTATTCTAGTCTTGGGTTGTTATCTTATGTTATTGTTTTGCTAACTGGAGGACTCCCTGTAGTATTTCTTATAATTTTGGTTTCGTTTTTGCAAATTCCCTAAACTTCTGTTTATCTGGGAATGCCCTAATTTCACCATTCTATTTGAGAGACTGTTTTGCTGGGTATATAATTCATGGCTGGCAGTTTTTTTCCTTCAAGGCTTTGTATATGTTATCCCATTGCCTTCTTGCCTGCATGGTTCCTGCTGAGTAGTCTGAGCTTATTCTTATTGATTCTCCTTTGTAGATGACTTTTCATTTATCCCTAGCCACTCTTAAAATTCTCTCTTTTTCCTTGGATTTGGCAAGTTTGATTATAATATGTCTTGGTGACTGTCTTTTGGGATCTACCTTATGTGGAGTTTGATGAGCATCTTGGATAGATATCATCTCATCTTTCACAATATCAGGGAAGTTTTCTGCCAACAAATTTTCAACAGTTGTCTCTGTATTTTCTGTTATCGCCCCCCCCCCCCTTCTGGTACTCTAATCACTCATAGGTTATTCCTCTTGATAGAATTCTGCATAATTCTTAGGTTTCTTCATTTTTTTAAATCCTTTTATCTGATTTTTTCCTCAAATAAGTTGATGTAAAGTGGTTTATCTTCAATCTCACTAATTCTGACTTCCATTGCCTCAATTCTACTCCTATGACTTTCTATTGAGCTGTCTAATTCTTAAATTATATTGTTAATCTTCTTGATTTTTGATTGCTGTGTCTCTGTGGATTCTTGTAGCCTGTTAAATTTGTCATTTTGCTCTTCTTTAATCTTTTTAGTTTCCTCTATTGTATGTTCTGCATTTTGCTTAAGTTCCTTCCTAATCTGTTAAAGAGTTCTGTTTATTAATCTTTTGTATTCTGTCTCTGGTAATTCCAAGAAATTTTCTTCCTCTGGAAAATTTCTAGATCCTCTATTTTGGGAGCTTGCTGAAGGCATCCTGGACTGCCTCTTTATGTGATTTGATATCGACTGTTGTCTCTAAGCCATCAATAGTTTATTATATTTATTTGCTGTATGTTTGCTTACTGTCCTAGCTTCTTGCTTTTTTTTTTTGATATGCCCAAATAGGCTGCTCGTGTGAGCTAGCCCAGTCACCAGCTCCTGTGAAGCTCCAATGTCCTACCCCCAGGTGGCCAGACCTGCCACTATGTATGTGAGCCCAGGAGTCTGCCCATTCCTCCTATATGGATTCAGCTCAGGTGTACAGGTAGTTGGCCCTGAAGTTTGTGGTGCATGCTCTCGCCTACAGTTCTAGATAGGCATGGGTGGATTGGTGTAGGCACAGGCATTCAGCTGCAGCAGGGGGACACAGGCTGAGCAAGTCAGGGGGCCGGTGGCCGCCCTTGACTGTCCAGGAGGAAAACATGTCCCTGTTCCCTACAGCACATAGATGGGTGGGTTTTCAGCCAGACTATGAGCACCCAGTGCTGTTGGCTGTAAGGACTGAGGGGTACCATTTATTCTTGGGCCCCTGTAGCAGGTGGCTATGTGGTGTAGGTAGACCCACCAGTCCTCAGGCCCCTGATGTGGGTAGGTAAAGACCCTGCCTAATGGGCAGAGCAGTGTCAAGTGTCATAAACCTACCACTTCACAGCTGAAATAGTTGAAGTTAAAGTTTAGGTATATACCCTGTTGTACTGGGGTAATGAGGGTCTATGCTGTTGAAATGGGCCCACACAAGTCTGTGCAAGGCAAAACGTGCTAAAAGTCCATGGATCCCTTATGCCTGTGCCTAGGCTATGAGCTGTGCCTACCCTGAGTTCCTGGCTTAGGGGAGCTGGTAGATTTTTTTTTTCCCCGTTTGTTAATTTGTTCACTCTCCAAGGCCAGGAAAATGGCTCAGGGCACATGACAGGACCTACTTCTGGCCTGGGGGACTCGGCGATTGCTGAAGCCAGTCCGGGACCCAGTACAGAGCAGGGAGCTGGGAGGTCATTAGGAGAGAGGTTTTTCCCTAAGAGGGGTGTTTTTGATCCATGTGGTAGGCCGGATGCGAGTACTTATCTTTCGCCAGTTGAGGGCTGCTTCTCACTGGTTCCGGATGACCAAGTAGACTCTCTGCCACTGATTCTCTCTTGGTGCGGAAAACACCTCCCAAATGCCGCTGCTTACCTGCCTCACCGCTCACCCCCTAGCTGATCTGGGCTGAAGGGCTCAGATTCTCGCTGGGTCAGGTCTGGCAACTCCTGGCTTCTTCTGAATCGTCTCTCCCTCCCCCTGCCACTCAGTCCCATTGCTCAACTTTGCCTTTGATGTTCAGGGATCCTAGACTGTCATATATATTCGATTCACTTGTTTTTCTAGTCTTTGCTCTAAGAGGGAACACCGGAAGTGTCTGACTACTCCGCCATCTTGGCCCTGCATTCAGGATTTTTTTTTCTATCACATTTATTATAACCCTCAGAACAGTATTTTCATTGGAAATTTAAATAAGCAATTAAAAGAACTGCTACTAAAAAAAATTTTAGTACTATCAAGGGTGTAGATTAGCATAACGTCTCAAATACCAATAACCCCATTGCCATCAAGTTGATTACGACTCATAGTGACCCTATAGGACAGAGCAGAACTGCCCCATATGGTTTCCAAGGCTGTAATATTTATGGAAGCAGACTGCCACATCTTTCTTCTTCAGAACAGCTGGTGGGTTCAAATCGCCTACTTTTTGGTTAACAGCCGAGTTCTTAACCACTGTGCCACCAGGGCGTGTTCAAGTACCAATAAAGTGTTGTAAATTTGTACAACCATATGGAAACATATACTTCTCATTTTTAAGTCAAGTTCAATATAGACATATTCTCTGACCCAGAATTTTTTTTCCAATATAAACGACATATTCAGGAATGATTATCACAGCATTATTCAAAGTAGTTCAAAACTGAGAACAATGGAGATTTCCATTCACAATAAAATGCATAAATTGTAAATTAACTACAACACTGTAGGACAAAATGAATAAATCTCACAACCATAATATTAATTGAAGGAAGCCTGGAAAACAGTAAAACAATATTGAATGACATGGAGTTTGGACTTAACCCCAAACATTGGGTCTGCCACTCACCAGCTATGTGAACTTGGGTAAAAAATAGAATATTTTTATGATTATATTTAATGGTGAAAACTGAAAACTTTCCCCGTAAGATTATGAACAAGAATAGATTCTACTCTCACCATTTGTTTTCAACATTGAATTAAAGTTTCTAACCAGTGCAGTTAGGCAGTACAAAGAAATAAAAGGCATCCAGACTGAAAAGGAAGAAGAAATTTTATCTCTATCTGTAGATAACATAATTTTGTATATAGAAAATTCTAAGAAATCCACAAAAACACTATAGAGCTAAAAAACATGTTCAGCAGAATATTGTTAGGCACCATCGAGTTGGTCATGACTCATAGTGACTGTCCTAATCATCTAGTTCTGCTATAACAGAAATACCACAAGTGGATGGCTTTAACAAAGAGAAATTTATTCTCTCACAGTCTAGGAGGCTAGAAGTTCGAATTCAAGGTGCCAGCTCCAGGGGAAAGCTTTCTGTCTCTGTCGACTCTGGAGGAAAGTCTTTGTCATCAATCTTCTCTGGTCGAGGAGCTTCTCCACGCAGGGACCCTGGGTCCAAAAGATGCACTCTTCTCCTAGCTCTTGTTTCTCGGTAGTATGAGGTTCTGCAATTCTCTCTTTTATATCTCAAAAGAGATTGGCTTAAGACACAACCTAATCTTGTAGATTGAGTGTTGCCTCATTAAATAACTGCTTCTAATCCTGCCTCATTAACATCATAGAGGTAAGATCCACAACACATATCACATCAGATGACAAAATGGTAGACAGTCACACAATACTGGTAATCATGGCCTAGCCAAGTTGACACATACTTTTGGGGGATACAGTTCGATCCATGACATTGACCCTATGTGCAACAGAACGAAACACGCCTGGTCCTGTGCCATCCTCACAATCTTTGTTATGCTTGAGTGCATTGTTGCAGCCACTGTGTCACTCAATCTCATTGAGGGTATTCTTCTTTTTTGCTGACCCTCTACTTTACCAACCATGGTGTCCTTCTCCAGGAGCTGGTCCCTCCTGATAACATGTCCAAAGTGTGTGAGATGAAGTCTCTCCATCCACACTTCTAAGGACCATTCTGAATGTACTTCCTCCAACACAGATTTGTTTGTTCTTCTGGCAGTCTGTGGTATATTCAATACTCTTCATAAACATTTTCTTACTCATTGTCCAGCTTTCACCTGCTTATGAGGTGATTGAAAATATCATGGCTTGGGTCAGGTGCACCTTAGACCTCAAGGTGACATCCTTGTTTTTTTAACACTTTACAGAGGTCATTAATTGAAAAATATGGCCTTGGTGATAGAAACGATGCTGCAGATTGCATGATAGAATTTTACCAGATCAATGACCTAGTCATAGGAAATACCTTTTTTTCAACAACATAAATGGCATCTATACATGTGGACCTCACCAGATGGAACACATAGGAATCAAATTGTCTCCATCTTTGGAAAGAGACAATGGAGAAGCTCAACATCATAAGTCACAACAAGGCCAGTGGCCAACTGAGGAACAGACCATCAATTGCTCATATGCAAGTTTAAGTTGAAGCTAAAGAAAATTAAAACAAGTCCACGAGAGCAAAAGTATGACCTTGAGTAGATCCCACTTGAATTTAGAGACCATCTCAAGATTTGATGCATTGAACACTAATGACCAAAGACAAGATGAGTTATGGCATAATATCGAGAACATCATACATGAAGAAAGCAAAAGGTCATTAAAAAGACAAGAAAGAAAGAAAAGATGGAATGGATGTCAGAAGAGATTCTGAACTTCCTCTTGACCATCAAGTAGCTAAAGCAAAAGGAAGAAATGATGAAGTAAAAGAGCTGAACAGAAGATTTCAAAGGGTGGTTCAAGAAGACAAAGTATTGTATTATAATGAAATGTGCAAAGACCTGAAGTTAGAAAACCAGAAGGGAAGAACAAACTTGGAATTTCTCAAGCTGAAAGAACTGAAGAAAAAATTCAAGTCTTGAGTTGCAATATTGAAGGATTCTATGGGCAAAATATTGAACGACACAGGAAGTATCAAAAGAAGATGGAAGGAATACACACAGAGTCATTGTACCAAAAATAACTGGTTGACATTCAGCCATTCCAGGAAGTAGCATATGATCAAGCACTGATGTTATTGAAGGAAGAAGTCCAAGCTGCACTAAAGGCATTGGTGAAAAACAAGGCCCCAGGAATTCAGCAGGATACAAGATCAATATACAAAAGTCAATTAATTGTATTTCTATACACCAGCTATGCTACCAATGTTCAATCCGGAAATGAAATTAAGAAAACAACTCCATTTACAATAGCGTTAAATAGAATAAAATATTAGGAATAAATTTAACTAAGAAGTACAGGTCTTGTACACTGAAAACTACAAATCATTGTTCAAAGAAATTAAGGAAGCCCTAAATAAATGAAAATACATCCATGTTCATGGAATGGAAGACTTAATATTGCTAAGATGACAATAATTCCCAAATTTATCTACAGATTCATTGCAATCCCCACCAAAATTCCAGTTGTCTTTTTTTTTTGAGAAATTGACAAACTTGTTTTAAAGTTCATATGGAAATATAAGAGACTCAGTATAGCCAAAAGAATTTTGAAGATGATGAATAAAATTGGAGGACTCGCATTTACTGATTTCAAAACTTACTATAAAGTTACAGTAATCAAGACTATGACTATTTGGCCAAAACACAAGATAAGGATAGACATATAGACAATGGACCAGGTATTTACCAGGTATATCTATGATTAATTGATTTTTGATGAGGGAGATGTATAGGTTGAATAGTGTGCCTCTAAAATTCATGTCCACTTGAAACTTCAAAATGTGACCATATTGGAAATTGAGTCCTTGCAGATGTAATTAGTCAAGTTAAAATTAAGTTATACTGGATTAAGGTGGATTCTAATCCAATGACTGATATCCTTATAAGAAGAGGTAAATTTGCACACAGACACACAGACAAGAACTGCACGTGAAGACATACACACAGGAAGAATGCTGTGTGATGATAAAGACAAAGATTGGAGTGATGCAGCTATAAGCCAAGAAATGCCAAGGATTGCCAGCAACCACAGCAAGTCAGGAAGAGACAAGGAAGGATTCCTCCCCTAGAGCCTTCAGAAGGAGCATGGCCCTGCTGACACCTTGATTTCAGACTTTTAGCTGCTGGAAGTGAGAAAGAATAAATTTCTGTTGTTTTAAGTCACCACTCAGTTTGTGGTATTTTTTTATGGCAGCCCTAGGAAACTAATACAGGTGTCAGACATTTCAAGTGGGAAAGAAAAGTCTTTTCAACAACTGATGCTGTGTCAACTTGAGAGTCACATGCAAAATAGTGAATGTGCACATCTATCTTACATCATATACAAAAATTAACTCAAAATGTCTCTAAATGTAAGACCTGAAACTATAAAATTATTAGACTAAAACGTAGGTTTAAACTTCATGACAGATTAGGCATTCTGTAGAAATGACACCAGAAGTCCAAGCAACAAACAAAAAAATAAATTAGTCTTTATCAAATTTAAAACCTTTTGTGCTCCAAAGGATACTATCAAGATAGTGAAAAGACAATTCACAGAACAGGAGAAAATACCTGCTAATCATATGTTGTGATACGGGTCTAATAACCAGAATATATAACATGCACTTACAACTCAACAATAAAAATACAAATAACACAATTTAGAAATGGGCAAAGTATTTGAATAGACATTTTTCCAGAGAAGGTATAAAATTAGCCAATAATCACATGAAAACATGGTTAACATCATCAATCATTATGACAATGCGAATCAAAACCACAATGAGATGCCACATCACACTCTCTAGATTGGCTTTAATAAAAATTGTGGACATTAATAAGTGTTCCCAAGGATGTGGAGAAATAGGAACTCTCATATGTCACTAGTAGCAATGTAAAATGGTGCAATTTCTTTGGAAAAGTTTGGAAGTCAATCATAAAGTTAAACACAGAGTTATTATATGACTTAGCAATTCACTCCTAGACATATACTCGAGGATTGAAAACATATATTCAGACATACCTTGCACAAAGATGTTCAGAGCAGCATTATGTGTAAAAAGCCAAAAAGTGGAAACAACCCAAATGGTCATCAGCCGATGAATGTATAAACAAATTCTGTAGGCGTACAACAGAATATTATTTAACCATAAAAAATAATCAAGTGCCGATGCATGTTACAACATGGATGAACCTTGAAAACATCATCGTAAGTGAAAAAGCCAGAAACAAAAGACCGCATATTGTATGATTTCATTTACATTATATGTCCAGAATTGGCAGATTCATAAAGATAGAAGGTAGATTAGTTGTTGTCAGGGTATGTGGTGAAGGAATGAGGAGTGACTGCTAATGAGCATGGGGTTTCTTTTTGTGATTATTAAAATGTTCTGGAATTAAATCGTGATGATGATTGTACAACCTTATGAATATACCAAAACCACTAAATTGTATACTTGAAATGTTAACTTTTAAGTTATGTGACTTATGTCTCAAAAGAAAAATTTGTCTAGCTGAAATGTTTTATGTTTTATGAGGCACCATTTAGATCTTTCTGAGGTCTTAACAAAGGTGACCTTACAAGGTTTCAAAGCCAGTGCCACATGTTTTAGGTTTTTGGTACGTTAGCTCCCCACTGCCAGTTACCTATTATCTATTACTGTGGTTACATATTACTGTGTAACAAACTTCCCTAAAACACAGCGACTTAAAACAACAAGCCACCATTTTGTTATATTACAGTTTTTTTGTGGCAGAAATTCAGAAAGGGCTTAGCTGTCTCAATCTCTTATTCCACATGTCAACTGGGATTATTTACTGGTACTCTCTGCACTGCTTTGGAGGATCCAAGATGGCTTAAAGGCTTGACTGATTGGGCATCTCTTTCTCTCTCTCCATGCACCTTTCCATGTGTTAGCTTGAACTTCCTCACAACATGGTACTCTCACAGTAGCCAGAATTTTCCTTTGGCAGCTGGCCTTCACTAGAAGCAGAATTCTAAAAGACCAAAGCTAAAGACTTGATATTTTTTCAGGCATAGTGTCATAAGTTAGACAGTATTACTTCCAACATATTATATTCTTCTCAAATAAGTCACAGGACCAAACTAGATTTAAGGGTTAAGCACCATAAAAGACTATGAATTCTAGGAGATATATTTCATTGCGGGGAAAGGAGAATAGATTTGTGAAGATTAGCGACCACAGAATGTTTTCACATAAATTTATTTGTATGGATAACTTCATGTCATTGTCTTATGGACATATCATAGTTTTTCACAAAATAACATGCCCATGTAAATAACACACCCACACATAGAATGCACCTAGGAAAATAATGCCTGAGGAGGTTGTGTGGTTGGCGAAAAACATAAATGTGTGCGGTATTTGTATAAAATATGGTGTATGTACATGAACCTGTAACTTCCTTGGGCTAACTTTTCAGCTTCTATAACCAGCAGCTTCTTCAGGACTGACAATCTTTATGTCCCTTTGTAACATTTATGCCCTAATATTTTTTTTTTCATATTTTCGGTGTTGTAGGGAATAATAGAAGAATAAAGTAATCCAAATGCCATTTTATCCCAATTCAAGACTACAGATTCTCTATAACACCCAACAAATCTATTTTACATCAGTCTCCAGGGGGGAAGAATAGCATCCTTAAATGAGATTTACAGAATATTACAAGGGTAAATAAAATCCATTTAAAAGATTGTTTTATTCCAACTTTATTTTTAAATGTACAAGCTTTCAAGTTATAAATAAGTAGTGCAACAAAATACAGTTTTGAGTATAAAATATTTAATCAAGTAGCCTGTCTATTGTGGTTTTGGTACAAAAGAAAACACATTATGTCATCAATTGAGTAAAGGTCACTTGTCTCATAGGGTGATTTTCTGTTGTTTGGACATTTTTTTATTTTCAAGCATTGTCACATCTGACCTTTAGCTTAGAAGTACCTTTTGACCTTTTGCTGCTACTGGCTCACTAAATGCTCACCTTTAAAAATAAAATAGAAGCATATTATAGAAGCTGTCATATTTAGGAAAATGTAGCAAAACAGATGTAACATAAAAAAATAGGAGAAAGAAAAAATAGGTAATAATGTACTGCTATGCTCTCTAAATGATGTCTGGATGGCAGGAGTTATAAAAACAGTGAGTGTTTCTTCCTGATTCTCATTTGTGTTCATAATTCTATGGTTTTTTGTTTTGTTGTTGTTGTTTTTCAAGTGAATTTAAGTATTTAAAAACTCTTGATATGAAAGACAGCTGGGAGGATAATTTGCATGTGAATAAGTAATTCTTGCTTCACAAGTGTAGAATCTCTTCAAAAGTCTAGATAGCTGTATTGCACAGATCTCAATTTTTATAAAGGGGCAGAAAAGCAATGACTAGCATTTATTAAGGGACAGATGTCAGTACAGATATTAGGCAGAGGACCAGATGGAAAAAATGATTCATAACTACAGATTTGTTGAGCCACTAAAAAATTAATAATCTGTTGTTGAAAAGTTTGAACTCTGAATAAAGAAACAAAAAAAAAAAATCTAGATGTGAGAATGTAAATATATGGGTTACAAAAATTTTGGTTATATAAGATTACTATTAAATTTAAAAGAGAACACAACTAACAGTATGTCTTCATTTACATTCATCATATTCAAATCATTATATCTTTACATTCCTAAATTAGCTATCTTTTATTGTATAACAAATTACTCCAAAACTTTGTTGTCTTAAAACCACAAACATTTGTTATCTCACACTTTCTGGGGATCAGAAAACAGGGAGTGGCTTTGCTGGGTGGTTCTGTCTCAGGGTCTCTCATGGGGTTGCAATCAAGATGTTGGTCAGGGCTACAGTCTTCTGAAGGCTGGCATGACTGGAACTGGAGAATCTACTTCCAAGCTCACTCATGTGGTTGTTGCTAGGAGGTTTTGGCTCCTTAGCACATGGTCCTCTTCGTATGGCAACATAGCAGCTGGCTTCATCCAGAGCGAGTGATCTGAGAGAGAGGTAAAGAGAATGAGACAGAGAAGCTGCGGTGCCTTTTGTAACCTAATTTGGAAGTGACATACCATCATTTCTTGCATATTCTATTGTTGACACAGGTCAACTATGATACAACATGGGAGGAGACTACAAAAGCCCTGAATTAAAGGCGGGGATTGGGTCGTTGGGAGCCATTTTGAGGTTAGCTACCACAATTCCAAATAAGATCTTTCAAACAGAATATCTCTGTTTCAGTATTTCTAAAAATTCCTATTTTATTCAATATCTTTTACTATAAATGTAATAAATAATTTAAAGTATATTGTGATAATAGGTGTTGTAAATGGAATGCATGAACATCTGATAGGTATATATGTGTATATGTATGTATGTATGTATGTAGAAGGATATGAGTATGTGTATGTGTAGTCTTTTAAATTTCATTTTCAATATATATTTTTTCTGCTGTTTTTGATGCTGTTGTTCAGAAAAAAGATAAGCTCTTGCTATCCAAAGTTTTACCTTCCATCAGGAAAATATAAATGATTACTTGGACAATACTTATACTGCCTAAAAATCAGTCTTTACAATTAGGCACTTCTTGAAGAATGATATTTGTATTTTATCTTCCTTTCTGAGCATACCAAAGTGATAGATTGTGACTTGAATTTTCCTCTGGCATGCATAAAAATATCCTAATAGAATATCATTGCAAATAACCTATGTATTTTAATATGCAGTCAAATTTTAAGTATTATCTTCTCATATAAAGCGAAGCAGTGATTATTCATTCATGAGGCTTCCAACATGGACAGTCAAACGTGTCATTCTCAGACTCTATTCAGCAATAAACTATTGAATAGTTCTTGTTAATGCTTTCTAAGTCTCATGGAGATAAATACAATGTTTTCACTGAAGGATGATTGTACAGTTTTGTTGAACTGTAGAGTATGATAAATTCAGTCTAAGCTAGCATGTGTCTGGGTTAATTAGCTTATACATTATATCATTTTAAAAAATATTTAATTAGCTATATAATGCCAGTAACTCACAGATTCCTTTAATTATGAGATAATTTACACAGGTGGCATAAGAAAATATTATCTCAAAGAGTACTTTTATGTTTCATGAAACCAGTTCTTGGGCTTTTTTGTTGCTGTTTCAAATTATTATCACACAGCAACAACTTAATTTCTTACTTAAATTCTAGCAGGAAGCTATGACTTAGCTATTTAGGTATTATTTAAGTTTCATCATACCTATTGTCATACCCTTCCTCAAGTCTGATAAGATTGTAAATTTTAAATGGGGTTAGGTGTTTTCTGGCATAACTGAGAGAGGATAATGGCTGAAAGAGACTATTTTGGATCAGTTTTCATGAGGTAATTTTTCTTCCTCTCATTTTGAGAACCATTTTATGGAGATAAGGGTAACATTAATACTGCTAAGCTGTATTCTTCCATTGTGAAAATATGGCTTGGTAATAATTCCATTTTAGTATATAAATGTATTGTGAGTTAGAATTTTACTTATTTATTTGCTCTATTGCTTGTTCATGTAAGGAATAGAGATTAGGAGGTTGGATTCTAAATTGCAAAACTCCATTAAATAAAAATATTTATCATTTTGAGAGTTAATTTTGATTTCCTCGAAAGTATTTCTCCAAGGAACATTGAGAGTTCTACTGTAATAAAATCAATCACTTTAAATGTTACTGCATAGCATAGAGAAAAACATGTTTAATTAGATAAATTGCCTGTGTAATTTTTGGTAAACATGTATAAATATTTAAATAATCCATATTGATAGAAATTTATTCAAGTCATTTAAATTAAATTGTTAGCCACTCTGGCAAGATTATCTTTTATCAACTCAAAAAAAAATTCTGAGATAGATATTATTTTCTTTTTAAAAAAATAAGGTAACAATAGTAGAGATTTCAGGTGATTTACTCAAGACCATGTAGCAAAGTAGGAGACACAAAAAAGTTGCCCTAACTTCTAGTGGAATTTTAAAAACATCCAAAAAATCTATTATAGAAATGTTCCCATGGGGAAAATGCATGTATTTTCCAGTTTAAAATGTACTCCTGCTTGCATCATTCCATGAAAACCACTCTCTTGAAAGTCAAACGGACATTTTTTCAGTCGTCATCTTACATGACTTTTACTCCATATAAGTGATATCTTCCTCCTCCTTGAAATACTCCCGGGCCTGCTCTGCATCTTTGCTTCAGCACACTCTGGGAATGGAGTTCTCATGTCACAGCTTTCTCTGATGCCTCAGGTTGCTCCAGCCAGCCTTTGGCTCTTTAGAGTCCTCTGACATGATTTAGACACCAGTCCACGTTGTCTCCAAACTGAAAGATAAACATTTTAAGTCCTCCAAGTAATCCTTTTAAAGCCTTTCTCTCTTGAATTCTGTTTAGGAGGCAACACTCCCTATCCCTGCCCTTGGAGGCTGTGGCTCATAGTTAAGCTTTCTCTAAAGAAATACTCTTTAAAAATAATCTCTCGCGTTCCACTCTCCTCACCCTTTCATATCCTTACGGGAATGAGGGGTTTTAGAGTTATTTAACCTCTAGGTTACTTTCTCTTAGAATTTATATTGTGATACAACTCACTTTGGAATGTACTCCAGCTAATCTCTCCATTTTAGCACTGGATAAGGAATGGGGAAAAAAAAAAAATCTATGAATAAAGGAATCAAGGAAATTTCTGAATTTCTCTCTCAGTTCTTCCTTTTGTGAATGCTCTTTTAACCTCTGTTTAAGAGGCAGTAAACAAGGTGATTTTCTCTCAGTGCTAGTTATTTTCAGAACCTTCTAATCTTCCTTTTAATTTGAATTTGTGAATGTGGCCAGGATAGCAACTTTGAAGGAGTAAACAGGGATTTTGGCTTGAAATGGAGGTGTGTATGAAGGGTTAAGGACCATGTATCAGAAATTCAGGTACCCATGAGCTTACATGGGCTTGTACAGGATTTATATTCACAGAGCTGCCCAGTTTTCACTTTTTCACAGTTAATAGTCTGCGAGATAAAAATATTTCGAGAAAATTCGGGAAAAAATTTCTTTACACGTCTATGAATAATTTTAATGTCGATAAAATAGTTAATGAAGTATAACGGTTGTGAGTGTAGGTAATTAGGTAATTAGAATCTATTATTACCATTATTAACATCATCATTATTATCCCACTTTCGGCTGGACATGTAAGAATTACAAAATACTAGATACAACAACAAGAGTTAACATATCAGGAATAGACATCTGTTCATTTTGCTTTACTCCTGATAGCAGACTATCCCAGGATACTTCATTCATTTAGTTATCCTTTAAGGAAACTATTTTAAACAACTATAATTTGGGTCATATTACCTAATAGTATGAGTACATAGATAAATACAAATGAAATGACTCCCTTTATAGATCCCAGGTCAGGCACTTCGCTAAGAGCTCATTTAATACTCAGCACACAATTCTATGTGACAGTATCACTACCATTTTAGATGAGGAAACTGAGGCTTAGCAAGGTAAGTAAATTGCTGAAGATCAAACTTAGGGTTGAATGGGAAACCAGGATCTCAAGGCACATACCCTTAATGACTAAAATACCTGGAATATAACACAATTTACCATAATATTTGTAGTCCAGAGATACTCAACTTAATGCCCAGAGTTTTAAGGATTTTTAAAATTTAACCTACTAAATACTTTTCTAAATAAATTTACCAAATGATACATATAATATTCATCTTATTAGCACAAAACAGAATTTATATTTTCTATCTTCCAGCTAAGTATATATCTATGTATATACATATACATATAGAAAGAACCTTTCCTAATGATGTTATTTTATTCAGTCTGGTTCTGAAAATTCAAGATATTGATCAGAGAAAGTTGAGCTGTTAGTATTTAAAATTGAAATAAATATATTGATTAAGCAACTCCCCTAATTATGTGTACATTGGGTCCATTAACATTAATGAGAAACACAAGGCTGGGGAATTATGATTTGGTAAACACTGAACAAATCAAAAATTAAGTTCTGCTTCAATCACTTAAGCTGAAAGAGTTTACCAGCATTCTAATAATACCTGCAACATTTACATCTGATCTGAATCATTTTTAGTTCTGGTATGTAAAGCAGGGAAGCTAATGTCATACTGTAGGGAAAAATCCACGTAATGAGTGATCAAAGAGCCTTAAGGGCTCCTATTATATGACTTAGATTTCATTTTACCTCTCATTTATGGGTGGCAATGAGGTGTGAAAATTGTTCTTTGGTTGTCTTAAGTATCTCTAAACTGTATCACACCACACTTCTTTATGACTTAATGGAAATGGGTGAGATTCACTTTACAATTAATTCTTGCATTTAAATGAAAAAGGTAATATCCAAAGTGATGTTGTACTTCCTCTTCTAGTGAGATTTTCCAGTGAATGATTCATTAGCTCTTAAAGGCTTATTAACAATAACTCCTCTTTTGTAAGCTCTTTTTTTACTTTGAAGAGCTTTCCAGTCACCACTTTTCTTTTTGCACAAATTATACTCAATGAAAATTAAATTATCTCATGAAATATATGTGCACTGGAGAGGTAGCTAGCAAGACACATATCCAGTGATGACATTTCTAAGATCTAGTTTAGAAATAAATGTTAATTTCTCACCCAGTAGAAGGTGTTCTCCATCATGTCTTAATCACTAGACGTTGGAGGCTGTCCAGTTTCTGAAGTTTATTGACTCTTTCTGTCTAAATGGGGCTCATTTAATACATTTGCTGAATTATCGAGAGCTTGATCCAAAGAAAATAAAGATTCTAATCCCCTTGCAATTTAGGCAGCTTCCTTTTACTTCTGGAGTTAGATTGTTTTCCCACTTGTCTGCTGTGTTGGCAAATGTATTTAATGAGACCTTGTGCTAACCGAAAACTTGGTGGTTCAAATCTACCAGTCCTTCTGCAGGGGAAAGATGTGGCAGTCTGCCTTGGAAACCATATGGGGCAGTCCTACTCTGTCCTACAGGGTTGCTGTGAGTCGGAATTGACTCCATGGCAGTGGTTTGGTTTCAGTTTTGGTTCTGAGTAGTAGTCAATCTCTATCACAATTTCTTTAAAAGCAACTTCAAGAGCTCACTGTTTAGCAGTATTATCTTTTTTTCTTGAAGTACCTGTTTGTTTATTCATTTACACACAAAAAGTTTGCGATCACAATTTGTGCCAGATCGCTGTGTGCTGTTTATGACTGAGAAACCCCAAAGAGGTTAAATTCTAATCATACAATGACAAAATGCTTATCACCAACAGCAGTGATGTTAATAATTCCGTTCTTATTCTTGCATCATTCTCTTCTATTTTCCACAGTCTGGCTAAAAATTAGTATTACATGTTATCCTATAAAATGCTAATTGGGCATGGAACTTAGGATACAGATTTACCACAAGCCGAAGGAGGATTGTTTTAGTCATTTAAGCTTAGAAGTATAATTAGAGGGTGGCGATCTAAATTTAAGTGATATTCTGGAGTTTACTGCCTTTCTCATGTCATTGCACTCTACTTATAATTCTAAATTGTATGAAATGTTATTTATTGTTCTAGCTGATAAAATGTTGTTTCCCATTTTTTAAAAGCCCAAAGACTCCATAGGACAAAAAAAAATCTGTATATATATATATATATATATTTGAACCTCCCTCACTAATAGTTATTCATCATATTTTAATGAATTTACTAAACAAAAAAATAAAGTCATTATAAATAACACCTAGTGAATAAGTGAGTTCTTTTTCTGGAGAAAACCGTTTGTAGGCAGAAATGTAAAATTTATAATAAATACCATTTTTCTCAAGGCATATACTTGCTCTAGGGGCAAATTTTTCCTTAATTTGGAACAAGAAAAATTATATTTTAAAATATTAATGAAACCAATTTTAACAAAGATCATCAAAAATATCAGCTTTGCTACTTGTCAAAATGCATATTTATAGCAAACTTATTAACCTTTTTCTTAATGAGAACTTTAAGATTTAATCATAATAACAGATACATTGCTCTGCTGATTTCTCAGGGAGAGAAAAAAAACCCAGAACTTTCTCCTTTACTTCTAAAACACAGGGATCAAGGTTATCAGTCTGCATTTTTAAACAGATCATTCCCGAAAGGTCAACCTCTGTAGACATTCTCCAAATATTGTTTGATGTCAGTAAACACAGTAATTGGCGATGGGGATTATAGGTACTTGTCATCACTAAAAATATACTCTACCAATTAGTTAAAATAAGCTCTTTCTAAGACTTTTTATTTTTGGTGACATTTTCTTTTGTTTCATAATTATTCAAGAACCGCCTTCATAACATTGAGCCATCCTGTTTTCTCAGTCACCACAGTCACTATTTTACTTTTTCTCCCGGTATTCATAATAAATATACTCTTTCCATTGCAGAAACTTGTTTCCAAGCTTTATTCCAACTTTTCATACTTTGCAAGTTTAATATTCATAGTCTGGACTATTCATGGGTTATAATGAAAGTGGACAGCATGTAAGAATTTGTATTTCTGCTAAGATTTCAGTTTTAGTCATTCACATTGTGAACCGGTAGGGTAGAGCGAGTCATTGGGCGAATGACTAAGCCTAACGGAGTTCCCTGTAGCTGAATCTCATATCTAGTTCTTGGTTCTTTTCTCCTATAAACTAATCTTCCTGAATTTATTTTTTGAAAGAAAGATTGAGAACTTCGGTTCTTTCTTAATATGATCATAAGAGAACTAAAAGCTAGTGATTACTATAAAATTTATGTACTTTTGGAGAAAATTACATAACTCCCATAACGCACTAACTTTGATTCAGATCCTAGTCCTCTAATATGTACTATTCAGTTTACCAGCTCAATATTTAGAAGAACAGGGTATTTGGCTTTTAGCAATGTAAGGTTTACTTCTTCATCTTCCATGCTCCTCCGAGCCACCTAATGAATCATATCTGTGTATTCTTAGTTACCTCTAAGAGAATCGTTGAAGGATCTTTATTGTGATTCTGAGCAGTCAGCCTATCCCTCAGTTGCTTTCTCATCTTTGTCTACATAATCCAAGTTCCCTTTCCTTTTCCTGAAGAAATTTTCTCAGTAAATTTCTTCTAATGATTAATTATTTCCTTCTGAAATTACCTATTTGCTGAAACTGATTCTGAGCATGTTGGTTTAAGCTGAATTCAATGGAGCAGAGGCACTACTTGAGCAAAAAATGGACCAGGTATATTAAATAAGAGGTATTCCTCCCAGAGAATAAATTGTTTTTCCTTTTGCCTCTGAATGGTGACAGTAAAACTTTATCCAAGGCAGGAAATTTTGATGACCTAGATAACACAGTCTTCTACTTGGGATCTTCCATGGAGCACGCCCCATTTTAATTTCTTCACAGGTGTACAAATCTAGTATCTGCAAAAAATAAATAATAGGTAATAGTAGAGAAATACACAGTAATAACATTTCCAGGACTTTCATAAAATTAAGAGCTAATGTTATTGGCAGAGTTTGCCATGAATATAAAAATTTGTGAACATTTAGTAATATTTATATCTTTTCATGAATTAGCATAAGGTTCTTAATACTAGTGATAAATATAACTAAAACAGAACTGTATGAACAAAGCTGCTATAACTGCTGTTCTTTTTCAGCAAACTTGACTGAAATTTGCAATATTGAAACATTTACGCTGTCTATTTTTAAAAGAATTATGCATAATAATCAAAGCACTCTGTAGCTGAGAAAAATAACTGAAATGTAGGTAAGGAAATAAGTATACTAACTTGAAAGTTATTGCAGGTACACAAAAAGATTGTTTTTTGTTATAAAATGTCTTGAATAGACAAAGCAACTGCATTTAATTGAAACTCAAATAAATTTAGGGACTGAATTAAATATAACATATAACCAAAAACCCATTGCCATCAAGTCAATTCCGACTCATAGTGACCCCATAGGACAGAGTAGAACTGCCCCATGTGGTTTCCAAGGAGCGGCTGATGGATTCAAACTGCCAACCTTTTGGTTAGCAATCAAGCTCTTAACCACTGCACCACCAGGGTGCCCTAAAATTTTTGTGTGATATATGTTAAATATATAAAACACGTATCATACAAAAATTTGCCTCATTTCTGTTTTCCATTTTGTGCACTATATTTCAACTATAATTTTATTATCTTGTTTCAAATGTAGAAATAAAATGTATGTGCATATTTTTGAGTCACTTGTATAATATATTCAAAAAGATTTTAAATAAACTTGGACAAACCTTATAAAACGATTTTCAAACTGTTCTGGCAATGGAACTCTCATTTTTTTTTTTTTAATGAAATATTGCTTTTAAAACCAACATTAACAGGAAATTATCACATCTATTTATTCAAATACTGCCTGTTTCACTTTCTCCTCAGAATTTCTTCCTCATAATGGCCCCTGGTGACAGCCTCAGAACCTTCAGATCTGGAACTCAATCTGAATGCCACTTCCTAGGTATGGAGCTCCTGGTGGTGAAGTGTTTAAGAGCTACAGCGAGCTATGGCTGCTAATGAAAAGGCAGGCACTTCCAGTCTGCCAACTGCTCCTTGGAAACCCTGTGAGTCAGAATCAACTCCATGGCAATGCATTTTTTTGGTTCCAAGTAAATGCTTAAAAATAGAATTAATCACAACTACATACTTCTAATTATTCACTTACTAAATGCTCACTGTAGGTCAATTAATTAATAAATATTTATTGAACGTTGGGTCCTTAAGTAGAATTTGGAGAGGAAGAAAGAAAAAATTGCAAGTGAGGGTAACAGCATTAAAGAACCCTGAATGAGAATGGGCACAGTATGTTAGGCCCTAGTTCTAATGAGATTAGAGTGCCAAACAGTGGTAAGGACAGAGAAAAAAGGATTGGGGAGGAGGATGAAATCAGAAAATAGAGATCCTTGAAGGCCATGCAGAACATTTAGATTTGGTGTGGTAGGGAATACAGAAATGTTGAAAGTACTTACATAATATGAGAGAAGCTGAATTTTTAGTGTAATATACATTGATATATACTAATGGAAGAGAAGCAGTACCCTTCAACCATCCAACTGAACATTATTAAATGTTAGTTATCTTCTGTTTGGCTTTTGGACTTGTACACGAGTGTGATTCAGTGCATTTCAGATGGAATTTGCCTGTGTTCTGTATCAGCACTGAAATAAGGAAGCAGTGTCCCAGTGGGACATTGTGTGATCTTCTGGTGGGCTTCATTGTTAATGAATTTTTTGTGTATGATGCATCCCCACTCTACTTCTGCTGTGGGACCTACCTAACATGGCTTTTTTTGGTTTTTTCATTTGATTTTGATGTGAAGTGATTCCATCAACCATGTGCTCTGCATTTTTGTACAGTAAATGCTGCTGGGACCTCGTCATACTCTTGCAGTGAGAGAAGGAATGTTTGAACCTATTTAATAGTGACTATTAAGCATGGCAGACAAACCAAGCAGAAAATGTATTCTTTATTTCCACGCGTCCCAGTTGCGATCATGACCATATTATTTAAGGAGTAAAGGAGAAATTCCAGCTTGCATGGTGTCACAGCTCACTTCTGGGGTATGTCCTGGGGTGGGAGAAGGAAAAGACTACTGTCAACTACTAACCAAGTGGCAGCTTGAGGTTTGAGCAGGGAATGTGACCTGAAGAGGAAATCAGAAGCCAATTTAAAAGAAAAAGAAGTAAGTTTGATTGTGCTTTTCACTGTAGGGCTCTTAATATTTTAAAAATAGTATTTTTAATTGCAAAAAATGCTGGTATCTTACCTCTAAATGTCACATAATGAGTTTTCAAAGGTCTCTTCACATGAGGAGGTTCTACAACATCATTGCTTATGAGTTTTTCACAGAAAGCCACCCAAGGTTGGACTTGTTTACAGTATCAAGACCCATTTTATTTACACTTCCAACTATTCTTTTGGATTGAATCCTGATGTTATATATATATATATATATATATAAAATTATTAATTTATATGATATAACTGATGTTAGTTTGACTGCGGTGTAACCGTGATGGTTAAGATTGTGTGTCAACTTGGCTGGCCCGTGATTCTCAGTGGCTTAGCAATTATGATGTAGTTTAGCAGCTATGTAATGAATTATGTAATTACCTCCATAATGAGATCTGATATAATGTAATCACATCCATGATGAGATCTGCTATGAGCACCCAATCAGTTGAAAGGGAGTTTCCTTGGGGGTGTGGTCTGTATCCAGTATATGTGGACTTTCTGGCAAAACTCACTGGGTTTTGCTCGCTCTGGGTCCTGCATTTGACCTCTGGTTCTTGGGACTTGAGCTAGCAGCTTACCTGCCAATCTTGGGATTCGTCAGCCTCTGCAGCCTGTGAGCCAGCGGCCTGCTGTCTGACCTGCTGATCTTGGGTTCGCCAGCCCTTGCAGCTACATGAGTCAGAAGAAGCCTTCAGCCTAACCCACAGACTTGGAACTTTCCAGCCTCTACAAATGTGTGAGCCATTTCCTTGATATAAATCTCTCTCT
>NW_004443968.1:15752712-15754569 GCF_000243295.1 Trichechus manatus latirostris
TGTATGTATCTCTCTCTCTCTATATATATATATACACACACACACACACACACGTGCTTCCATGCTTCACTGGTTTTGCTTCTCTGGATAGCCCAGCCTAAGACAGTAACAGAATCTCCTTCAATGTCAAATATATTGCAGGAATCCTTAGAGACTATGCTGTGATGGTTGAAACTTTGGCTTATGATATTCTAGATTTGTGATATCCTGAAATTCTGTCATTAGTTTGTGTAATTTAATTGACTATACTTATGCTTCAAATGATCTGTATGTAGCCCTGGATCCATAACCATAATTAAAAATATAATTTAAATTTACAACATTTGAAAATGGAGAAATGCTAACTGGCAATAAAAGCCACAAAAGTCAAAATTTCAGGGATTTTTATTTTTTTTTCCTATTGAAACTGAAAAAAAAAAAAATTATCCTAAACTATTTAATAGAACATAAATTTGTCAGAAATTCAAATAATGTCCATAGGTCACTTTTAACGCAATGATAATAAAGGAAAAATATGTTGTTAGTATGTGAAAAAAAAAAAAATTAACACTTTTACTGTGAGCACCTTGGATTTGGAGAGAAGTCCCACAATGCACCTTTCTTGTCCTGCAGACAATCTTTGCCTTGTGGTGCAATGATCGCAGGATGTTTTAATAGGGAAGCAGTACCTCATGCAAATTAAGAATATGGACTTTGGCAAATACCTCAAGTGCTTCTATTGATCTGTGATAACACCACAGCATACCTCGCTGGATTGTTATAAGGATTAGATGATATATAAATTATCTAAAGAACCTACTGCATGCCTTGTGTATTTGTATGCATTTAAATAATGGTATATATTTTTAAATTATGATTTTGTCATGGCAGTTATTTGCTTTGTGTATGTGGAAGGGATTTACCATATTAACATCCCTGGTTTCTAAATTAACATATTTCCCAAATTACTTCATATCTCAAAATCAGCATAAGATTATTCAATAGAAAATTTCATATTCTGTTTTCCTTCTCACATAAAAAAGCATACATTTTAACAGTCCAGGTATGCCAATATCTTTTATTATTTCTCCATATCTACAGCACTACTTTAGAAAGAAGTATTGGAGTTTTACTTTAGTTTTGCATTCTCCAGAGCATATGATCACATATCTGTAGGGCAAAATATTCCATTTTGACAGGTAAAGGGCTAGGGTATCAGAGGACGAAGGTATTTAGAACCAGGGCCCAGGAAGCTGGGTGACATGGGTGAGTGATCTTCCAGCTGTGTCTCATGCACAGCTACTCCTTACTTCTAGTTCTGCTTGGTCTGAAAGGTGTCAAATACATTTAGTAACCCACAATCAATTCTTCTCTTGCTTGTTTTGATAAATTGAATTAATTTTTTTTTATTTATTGAACAACTTCCATTTTTATATCTATTCCTATCAAGATATTTCCAAATAAAATAAAATTTTATTCATTTGCTATTTATTTTTACATAGATAATCTATGAGGAAACAGGTGTTTTTATAATCCTGTAATATATTTTAAAGTTGTTTATAATGAGAGATAAAGCAATACAATATTTACAATTGAAGAGCTTAACCATTATAATGGTTTACAACTAGGAACAAATTTATAAAAGTAATTCACATGGTATAGTTACAAAATAAACTGGAATGTCTGATAAACATGTAGAAAAAATAATCTATATTAAAATTTTCAAACTTTGGGACTTCTGGCAAAACGGTACTCTAGGCAGAAGCACCATGCCAGTCCCTCCACGGCAAAGATCTGAAAAACTAAGCCAAACAGAGAAAACAACAATCCTGAAACCCTAAAACATCAAATGAAGAGATAAAGAACTCAGCCAAGCAC
>NW_004443968.1:15761920-15795494 GCF_000243295.1 Trichechus manatus latirostris
GGAGCAAGGGAGAATGAATAGAACAGGATACAAGGAAAAATTAGTCCAAAGGACTAATGGTCTACAGCTACCAAGGCTTCCACTGGACTGAGTCCTGTACAGCTAGATGGTCCCTGGCTACCACCACTGACTGCTCTGACCAGGATCACAGCAGAGGGTTCTGGACAGAGTTGGAGAAGGATGTAGAACATAATTCTAACTCACAAAAAAAGACCAGATTTACTGGCCTAAAGGAGACTGGAGAAACCCCGACAGTATGACACCCAGACACCCTTCTAGCTCATTGGTGAAGTTATCTCCGAGGTTCATCGTTCAGCCTGGGAGTGGACAGCCCCGTAAAACCAAATGAGACTAACAAGGTACAGGAGTCCAGTGACAATTGCCAGAAGGCAGAAGGGGACAAGGAAGCTGACAATAGGGAACCCAAGGTTGAGTAAGGATATCGTTGATGTGTTGTGAGATTGTTAACCATTGTCATAGGGCAACCTGTGTAGTAACTGTTAAATGAGAAACTATTTTGTTCCGTAAGCCTTCATCTTAAGTTAGAATAGCAGCACAATTGGAAGAGCGTAGTCGATGTCACTGAACTTTGCACGTAGAAATTTTTGAAATGGTGTGTCTTTGGCTATGTGTATTTTCACCAAAAAAAAGGCTGAGAAATTAGAGGGTTGACTTGTTGTGGGGTTGTTAACCAATGTCATAAAACAATATGTATACTACTGTTTCATGAGAAACTATTTTTCAGTAAGCCTTTACCTGAAGTACAATAAAAAAAGTAAAAAAAAAAATTCAAACTTCTCTTTAGTTGGAAAACACTTTTAAAAATCTAATCTTATTGATAACTTTGATATATTAGAGAAAAAAATCACTGAAATAACCAAACCAGTTGCCATTGAGTCAATTCAGACTCATGGCGACCTCATATGTTTCAGAGTAGAACTGTGCTCCATAGGGTTTTCAATGGCTGTGATCTTTCAGAAGTAGATTTTTAGGTCTTTCTTCTGAGGTGCCTCTAGACAGATTGAAACCGCGAGCTTTTCGATTAGTAGCCAAGCGCTTAACTGTGCCACGCAGGGACTCCTCTCACTGAAATAACCCCTTGCCATAGAGTAAATTCTGACTCCTAGCGACCCTGTAGGACAGAGTAGAATTGCCCCATAGGATTTCCAAGGAGCAATTGGTGGATCCAGACTGCCAACCTTTTGATTAGCAGCCAAGCTCTTAAGTACTACACTACTAGGAGTCCCTCATTGAAATAGTAGAACGTAAAACTTAAATGAAACAGACTTTGAAAAACTGAGTTAAAAACACTTTGGAATTGGAATGGAGTTCAGGTATTACCTAGTCCAACCTCTTTATTTTTCATATGAGGCAAGAGAAGATTAGAAAAGTTGAGTAAATTGCCCAAGTGTGCACAACTGATGAGTGGCAGAGGTAAGATTACCAGGGTAGTGCTCATGCCATGACACTGTAAAACCCTTGGCAGTTCCAACTTACATTTAAAAAGCATCATCTGTATACAATGCTGTGCCATTTTTGTCTTTGAAAATTACAGTCTCACACTGTGATGCCCAAATTTAAACTGAAGGCTTGAATTAAACCTCTCTTTAGAACAAATAGAATGAACTTGAAAATATGGATTCTGTAAATAACTTCAAAGATACTATACAGGAGTACAGTGAATTCTAGGGGTTAACATTAATTTCTCATAAAGAAATGGCAGGTTATTCTTTTTTAATATGCTATACATCCAAAGTGGCTAAGGCTTAGATGAGCACTCATTCGCTAAATTCCTAATTATTTTCTAGGAGTTCTTCTCCGCTCATTTTTTTTTCTTTATGTACAATCACTATCACTAATTTATAGTGCTTACCCTCATGATTTTTGACATATGTAGGACTATTTCTTAGACTGTAATATGTGTTTGTGAAGCTTTATAATGATCTAAAAATTATGTGTCATTATGTAATTAACACTAGTCAATGTGTCTTGGTCTGAGGAATTGCAATTTAAAGAAGCTAGCATAATGTAGGGATTGAAGGAAAAAGGGTATCTTCTCATCAAAGCATGTACCCTCCTGCATCAAAATATGTCCTGACATTGCAGTAAAATATCTCATCTAAAAGTGTTGACATGCTTAGCAGAAAAATAGATTGTAAATATCTGAAAATTATTAGAACTCTAAACATGAGAATAAACAACAAAAATATAAAAGATTGGTGAACAACTCAGTTATTTTTCTTTTGTTACTGGGTACAGATACAAATTTCAGTAGGATAGAAAGCTAATATAATGTTAAATTTTACATGTTTAGCTTCCAAAGTATGTTCTGCATCTGTCTACTTTTCTCCATCTCCACTGCCATCATTACCTCTTGCCTTTCCTAACACAATAACCTCTTAACTGGTCTTCCTTTTTCTACAGTTACCTACCCCTCTTTCTCTACTCCACTCTTCTTTTGGCATCCAGACTCATTTTTTATCCCTCACTTAAACTATCCCTTGAATTCCTATTGTCCTAAAAGTGAAACTCAAAATCTATCATGCACTTCTCACAGGGCCCCACATTAAGGAGCCTGTATTTACTTCTCTAAGGACCCTAGTGGCAAAATGGTTAAGTACTTGGTTGCTAACTGAAAGGTTGGCCGTTAGAGCCCACCCACTGGCTCCATGGGTGAAAGACCCAGTGGTCTGCCACTGTAAAGACTGCAGCCAAGAAGACCCTGTTGAGCAGTTCTTGTCGGTCAGATGGGGTCGCTATGAGTTGGAAATGACTTGACGGCACCCAACAACTACCTTACTTCTCTGATTCCATCTCCTACTCATTTACTATCTTTCACCATGCTCCAGACATTCAGGCCTTCTTTTTGTTTTTTCCCATCCTAGGACCTTTGTACTTGGTATCCCCTAAGATTTTCTTGGGGCATGCTTCTTCTTGTCATTTAGGTCTTAGATCAAATGTTACCTCCTAAGAGAATCCTCCCTGATCATTCTTTCTAAAGAAATTTGTACAATCTTGCTATTTCTTCATATTTCTGTTTTGGAAATTATCTTGTGTAATCACTTGTTTACTTGTTAATTATCTGTCTCCCCTGACAAAATTAAGCTACATGAAACAAAGATCTTTTATGCCATGTTTACAACTGTATCCTCAGGATCTACATCAGTGCTTAGCACATATTAGATATTAAAATATTTCTTAACTATGATGTAATGGATATGCATGAACACAATGCTTGGATTTTATTTATCTGCCCTATGAAGTAAATGTTTATAGGAAAGATGAAGTGTTAATTTAGAAGTAGTATTGGAAATAATTGCTTTAACCTCCCATGTGACCACTGATAAATTCTCCAAATTTTTGTTGGTGACCAACAGATGGGAGGAGTATAAACAAATGATAGATAATGTGAAAAAAAAAGTCACTTCTCATTCTTATTTTTTTAATCATATAACCATGGTTAGAGAAAAATTATTTTTCAGAAATTATGTTTAAAGAAATGATTATGACATAAACCCTTTTCTGTCATGACGAATTAGAGGTTATATTTAAATATAATAATAGTAGAGAATTATCAGGTCCATCAACTGCCTAGGCTGAAAAGGAAACAATAAACAAGCAAAAAGCTTTTGAGAATTCTCTCTCTTCTGATTATGGCGGTTTGGCCTATTTTTCCCTCTTAGTAATCTTATATTGTATATTTTTCTGTTTGTCAGAGATATTCTATGAGTAACTATGCATATTTAGGAGACAATTTGATTCAAAGTATTCATGAAATAGAGTGTCATACCATTAAGTCATCATTAGTGTATTCTAATTCCATACTGGCACAAAAATGAAACATTACTCTTCAAAGAAAAATTATCCTAGCTTTCAAACAGTGTTTGTTTTGTGTTTTGTATGATAGGTATATAATTTTGTTTAGGCCTAAGATTACTAAATAGTTAGAACAAGGTCATCTCCCATACACCAAACATTACATAATCAATTTTCCATTCTTTATCTACTTTCCCTAAACACCGACAGAGGGAGTATTCTTCATTAGATTCTACACTTCATATTTATGTTGAAGCTTTCTAAAGTTATCAAAATTCTGTATTTATTAATTTAATTAAATGTTATTTTTGGAAGCCATATTTTGTTATTATTTAGGATAAAAATATATTGATTAATCCAAACAGTGAGCATAAAATTTAGTAGATAAAATAAATATATGAACATGAAAATTTTGTAAAGAAAATCTCATCATCATTTTAAGGTTGAAAACAATTTTCTTGATGTTTATAGCAGAGAGAAATGTATGTATCTGGGAATTATAGATTATCCAAATACTTGTCTTGGATATTTCATAAAAGTGAATTTTGGGGTTGTTTTTAATTATTTAGTTGTTTATTTTATCCTTGAATAATTTAAATAAATATTTAATTTGTAAACTTATACTTCGGCACAAGTCAATGACAAAGATTTTTTTTATGCCAGCTATGTGCAACAAACTGTGTTAAAAAATGATTATACATACACCCTTTTCTCTCCTGACAAATTATAGGTTATATTTAAACATGAAGTAACAGAAAATCATAAAGGGGTCAAAAATTTTCAATTGTAGTATAAATTAAAAACAATTAGGATCCAATTAATCTAGACTATTGAAATGAAGAGGACAATCTGTCACTTCTCACAAATTATTCTCATTCATTGTAGTGGCTTTTGAACCTTTTTTATATGGTGCTAAAAATAATCATTATCTTTGACTTATCCATTATTGTGGATTGTTCACCTGGTGGGGAAAGGAAACAGTAAACAAGTAAATGAATAAATAAATAGATGATGAAAAGCAGGATGCTGTAAAGTGGATAATGGGAAGTACTACTTATGGATAGCCAGAAAGGCTTTTCTGAGTATTTAGTGTTTAAGATGAGGTCTGAATAATGATAAGAAATTAACCATGTGTGCATCCAGGCAAAAATATTTCCAGACAAAAGAACCAACAATTCAAAGAACCTAAGACAGGAAAGAGCTTTGCAGATTCAAGGAAATCTAGGATGGCTAGAATTTAATGAATGAAGGGAAAATGTGTTGGATGAGATTGAGTAGATTAGCAGTTGGAATATGTTTATTTTATTTTAAGAGGAATTAATTTTTTTAAAAATAGGGAACATAATCTAATACTTTAAAAAATATATAGTCTAGATGTACTGTAGAGAATAAATTTGTCTGAAAGAAAAAAATGAAGTGGGGAGATAATTTAGACTGATACCATGGTCATCTCTGCAAGAAGTAATTGTGGCTTTGTCTAGGGGTTGTGACAGCAGGGACGGAGAAAAATTAATAGACTATTATTAAATATCTCGGTAAAACATGACTTGATGGAAGTTGAGAGTATAGAGCAAGAATAACTTGAGTATTAGAAGGGTACAGGTTGGAATAGGGTGCAAGAGTTTAGATTTGAGCATGTGGATCTCAAATAAATAGGGATATATACCACAAAGGAGCAATATTGGATAGAGGGAAAAATCTGGCATTCGTCAATAAGCCAACAGTTTTTAATGTCATGTGAAGGAAATATCTAGGGTGAGAGTGCAGCACTGAGACCCAAGAAATGCCAACATATTAAGGCTGGCTTAACATGGAGGAATTTGCAAAGCAGAGTGTTGAAGGAATAGGTGAGAAAATCAGAATTACGTGTGGTCATTGAACTCAATAGAGAAGAGCAGGTTAAGAAGCAGAAATTCAACTAAGTTGTTAATAAAATACATACATAAAAGTGTGTGTTGGCTTTGGAAGAATGAATCCGCTTAATTATGACTGAAGCAGATTCACAGAAGTGTTTGGAGGATGTAGTGAGTGGAAGCCAGGTTGGAATAGTTTGAAGAGGGAACGTGATGTGAGAAAGTGGAGGCAGGAATGTAAGCAACTTTATGGACAAGTTTATGGAGAACTTTCACTGGTGAAGAATATGAAGTCAAAGGAAGTTAAAAATACTTAATTTGAGAAACAATAAAGTGGTTTTGTATGCTGAAGAGAATAATCCAATAGGGAGATATCAATAAAAGAGAAAAGGGAACACTGAGAGAATGAAAACCTTTGTTGAGTGCTATAGGGGAAAATATTTACCTGTAATAGAAGGAGAAAGATTTGGTTCATTGGAAAAGAAGGAGAAGTGAAAGCTGAAAAGAGATACTGCTAGTTTGGGAGATTTTGTCATGGAGAGATGAACATGCACTGTTCCAAGAGCTTCTGTTTTCTCAAAGATGTAAAGAGCAAGGTCAATGGCAAAAGTAAGAGGAGGTAAATTCAGAGGAATGAGAATCTAGGAGAGTGAAAGAGAGAGCTCATTGAGTACATTTGAATTTATATGCTCAGTTTTATTAGTGTCCAACAACATTTGGCTTTACAGATTGTTAGCAATCTTTACCGAAGCAGATTCAACAAAGTGGATGGAAGATGGGGTGTATAGGTGTAAGTATGGAGAACGTAGTTGACTGGATTTATACAGATGTACCAATTGTTTCATCGTTGGGTCATAGTGGCCTAGAAAACACGAAACTATTAATCCATCAGCACAATTGTCTATTACCAGAAGCTACTTGAAATATTTAAGTTGTGTACCTCCAGAATTATTAACCAACTATCTGAAAAGGATACATTCTAAGAATCTGTGCTCCTACAACTTCTTCCTTCTACAATCACTTCCTTTCTTCCCTTACAGAATATCTGTTAGTTCAAGTTAGAAAAACACATACACAAAGGGAGAGAGCAGAGGAAGAGGATTGAAGCTATAACCTTAATCAGCTGACAATACACAAATCTTAGACTCCATCTAAAACCTACAGTGATCCTTGAATGACTAAAAAACTGCTGAAATGGCCAGGCATCCCATATCCAAGTACAAAGTTCTTAATTCCTTTTTTTTTTCTTTGGTGTTATCTTTTCATATCCTTTTACTTGTCACTTCATCTCTTCATCAAAGTCTTTCTCTGAGCTCTGGCATATTATTTTAAGCCAACCCTATAAATAACTGATTATAGTGTTTTATTGACTATGCAAAGGCATTAAACTGTGTGGATCATAACAAGTTGTTGATAATATAGAGAAGAATGGGAATTCCGGAACACTTAATTGTACTCATGAGGAACCTGTACATAGATCAAGAGGCACTTGTTCGAACAGAACAAGGGGATACTGCATGGTTTAAAGTCAGGAAAGGTGTGCATCAGGAATGTATCCTTTCAACATACTTATTCAATCTGTATACTGAGCAAATAATCTGAGAAGCTGGACTATATGAAGAAGAACTTGTATAAATCCAGTTATCTATGTTCTCCACACTTACACCTGTATGCCCCATCTTCCATCCACTTTGGTGAATCTGCCTCAGTAAAGATTGCTAACAATCTGTGAAGCCAAATGTTGTTGGAGACTCACAAAACTGAGCATGTAAATGTCATTTTGTGAGGAAGACTCATTAACAACCTGCATTATGCAGATGACACAACTTTGCTTGCTGAAAGTGAAGAGGACTTGAAGCACTTACTGCTGAAGATCAAAGACTACAGCCTTCAGTATGGATTACACCTCAACAGAAAGAAAATAAAAATCCTCACAACTGACCAATAGGCAGCATCATGAAAAATGGAGAAAAGATTGAAGTTGTCAAGGATTTCATTCTTGGATCCACAATCAAGACCCGTGGAAGCAGCAGTCAAGAAATCAAAAGAGAGGTGGGGCCAAGATGGTGGAATAGTCAGACTACTTCCTACGTCCCTCTTACAACAAAGACCTCGAAAAACAAGTGATTTGATTGTATATGAACATCTAGGAGCCCTGAATGAGGCAAAGTTGAGGAATCAGACTGAGTGGTGGGGGGGAGAGAGAGACGGTTCAGAAGCAGTGAGGAGTTGCCTGACCTGACCCGGCGGGAGCTGCAGCCCTTCAGCCCAGATCGGCTCGGGTTGCACAGAGAGGCGGGCATACGTCTAAAGTCTCACACATATTTGATTTAGATGATTCAGAAGATGAGATTTTGGACTTGTAGTTGATTTAAGACTTTGGGATGATGTGATGGTGTTTTGCATGTAGCAAGGATATAAATTTTTGGATGCCAAAAGGTGGAACGTTAAGGACTGAATTTTGTCCCCCAAAATTATGTATTATAAATTCTAATCTCTATGACTGTAGTTATAATTCTACTTGGGAATGGATTATCTTTGTTATGTTAATGAGACGGGATTAGCATAGGGTGTGTCTTGAGTCAATCTCTTTTGAGGTATAAAAGAAATTAAACAAGCAAGCAAGAAGCAGAGATGGGAGAAGAGAGATGCCAAAACATGAAGATTGCCCTGGAGCAGAAGCTCAGAAGAGACAAGGACCTTCCTCCAGAGCCAAAAGAGAAAGAAAGCCTTCCCCTAGAACCAGCACCCTGAATTCAGACTTGTAGCCTTCTAAACTATGAGAAAATAAATTTCTGTTAAAGCCATCCACTTCTCTGTTATAACAGCGCTAGTTAACTAAGACAGTACTTAATAAATATTTGTTGAGTAAATAAATGAAAATATTTAATATTATTTTGGTTGTGCTATACAATGCAATTAGACAAGGAAAAGAAATAAAAATGTTAAGAATTTCAATAGAGAAGGTACTGCCATCATTATTTGATGATAATATTATTGTGCACATGGAAATTTGAAAGGCATCAATTGAACAACTAGTAAAGTTGCTTGGGGACAGTATTTATTCAGTGGCAAATATGAATCAAGATAATGCCATGAGTTCCTGCTTTAGATATCCTTATATTTTAACCAAAAAAGAATAAATACAATAAAAATAATTTAAAAATTAGAAGAAAAATAAATGCCATCTCAAAAAAATAACAAACAAAAAAGATAAAATATAACTGTGAATGAGGGGAACAGAAGCATGTAATATTAAATGATAAGAGGAGTTGTGTTAGAATATGGAAAATTGTGCTAATGGAAAAATAAAAACTTTTACGTATATAAACAGAAAATTACTAAAAAATACTGTTTAGAATTTTTCCAAGAGAGTATCACTAACAAGGTAATAAGAAACAGCCAGATAATCCACAAAATCATAACTTTTCTTGAAGTCAGAATTCCTAAGAATAACAAGCCCCTTTGAACAGAAAATAACTCATAAATTATTTCATCTTTCCGAAAATACAGGAAAAAGAGATGGTTGCCATTCAAATAGTTAAGAAGAAATCTGCTAAAATTTTAACCAATTCTTAAAAGCTAAGTATGGGATAGCATATCAATATAGGATAGCTAGAAGTCCTAGTTACAAGGGAAGTTGGCCTTCATTTGCAAGGCCTTTTCTAAGCACCTCCACTGAAGTAGCCATGAGAAGAATGGACAAATCTCCCAAGAGAGTTCCTTTTGGTAGCACAGGCAAGTGGACGGGCGAGCTTCATGGCCATGCGACCGATATAGCGACTTATACAGACCACACATGTAGAACGGCTCCATGTTTGATCTAATTTATTGCTTATATGTCACCATCTTAAAATTATTAATAGTTCTGAACAGAGAATGTTGTATTTTCATTTTGTACTGGGCCTCTCAAATTGTGCAACCAGGCAGGTGTGCTGGAAATGATTGCTTGCTGGTGATAAACAGGTAAGAATCCCCATTCACTTCTCCAAATTTGTCCCTGTTATAGAACAGGGCCCAAGCAAAACTCCATTACCTCTGGGAGTGGAACCAAGGCAAAATTTATTTGCCTCTGGTAGAGGGATAGGAAATCCTCCCATACCCATGACACAGACAGAGATCCAGTGTTGCCAGGAGAGAGGTGGAAGCAAAAACCTTCTGCTCTCAGGGTATAGAAATTAACCATGTTCACGGATTGAAAGATTTGTTATTGTTCAAATGTCAATTCTCCCCTATTGCTCTATGAATCATTGCATTCCCAATGACAATTCAGCATGCATTTTGTAGAAATTGATAATTTGATTCTAAAATAGATACGGGAAATTAAAGGACCAAGAATAATTAACAAAATTTTAAAGAGAAAAATTGTTAGTGAGGACTCACACTACCTGATTTCAAGACTTACTCTAAAGCTAGAGTGATCATGATAGGATATAGTGTGGTGTTTGTGTAAGGATAGACATGTAGATGAATGGAATAAAATAAAGAAGGAGACTCACGGTCAACTGATTTTCCTACCAATGTTCCAAGGAAATTCAGTTGAGTAGGAATAGTCTTTACAACAAATGATACTGGAAAAATGGCACACACATGTGCAAAACAAACACACACATCAATGTCAAAACTAAATCTATAAAACTAGAAGAAACTGGAGGAGGGAACAAACTGGAGGGGGAGTTTCATTGAATGTGCATTTGGCAAAGATTCCTCAGGGTAAAAATACTTAAACATTAAAATAAAAATTAATAAATTGGCTGGATTAATATTAAAAACTTCTGCTTTCTGAAAGATATTGTTAAGGATATTAAAAGACAAGCCACTTCTGGGAGAAGATATTTGAAAAAACATAACTGGTAAAATAGTGACATACAGAAAATATAAAACTCTCCACTCAGTAAGACACAGTTAACCTAATAAACAGAAAAGGGGTGCTATATCTGAATAAACTTTATCAAAACCAAGATATAGATGTCAAATAAGCATGTGAAAAGATGCACAATGTTATTAGTCATTAGTGTAATGCAAAGTAAAACCACATTGAGATACCATTACATACCAGTTAGAATGGTTTTAAAAAAACATAACTGATAATACAGTTCCTGACAATGAAGAGCAAGTGGACATCTCATACATTGCTGATGTGCATGCAAAATATAGAGCCACCTAGAAAAAGAGTTTTTCATTTTCTTTTAAACATACCTTTATCATTAAGCACAACAGTCACCCTATTAGGTATTTATCCAAAAGAAATGATAGATATATCCATCCAAAGACCTGTATATAAGTGTATATAGCAGCTTTATTTTTTATCACCCAAAACCCAAACAATCCGAATGTCCATCAACTGTTTTTTAAGTGGATAAACATGTATAGTTCATTATACAATAAAAATGGAAAAATCAACTGATCCATGCAACAACATAGATACATCTTAAAAGAATTATGCTATGCCAAAGAAATCAGACATAAAAGGCAACATATTGTACAGTTCAATTCATATGACATTCTGGAAATGACAAAACTCTATGGCCAGGAATCCAATCAGTGGTTTCCAGGTACTAGATGTGGGGGAGAAGAATGACTATAATGTGGCACAAGGAAACTTTTGGGTTAATACAAATGTTTTATATTTTAACTGTGATGGTGATTAAACATTTTGATGCATTGTAAAAACTCATAGAATAGTACTTGTGAAAAATGTGGATTTTACTCTACATTAATAAATCTGATTAAAAATATTTCACTCAAATTTAGAAAAATAGAAATTAAATGATTTTTTTCCTGTCAACTTGGCAAATATCCAAACATTAGATGAAACAATATTTGTTTACAAGTATTTAGGGAAAGCAGTGCTCTCAGGCTTTGTTGGTGAAGTGTAAACTTTGTTGGTGAAGTGTAAATCCAATAATGTATGTAGAAAATTTTTGCTGTAACTATCATAATTTATATACCACTTGATACCTCCCATCTCCTTTTAGGAATTTTTCCTGGAAATATAACTTTACATATACACAAATAGTTATGTACAATAATACTCATTACTATACTTTTTGGTAAGGTTGAAACACCTTAAATGCTCATGGTTAAATAAATGATAGAATATTCATACAATTGGATACATACTATGTAGCTGTTTAGAAAATGGGTCAATTTTATAGATAGGAATGCAGGTCTGATATCGTAAACAGGACCAAAATACTGAGTATAATATCGTGCCATTTATGAGTCAAAGTATATTGTATTTATGGTTTGGAGGAAGACTCATTAACAACCTGTAACATGCAGATGACACAACTTGGCTTGCTGAAAGTGAGGAGGACTTGAAGCACTTAATGGTGAAGATCAAATTCAGTATGGATTACTGAATTTATATGCAAACAACATACACATTATACACTTTTTGCCAACTGTTCAAACCCCACCCCCAATTTTCCAAAGTGAGCTTGCCTCGCATTATATGTGTTGGCATGTTGTTTATGTGCCTTAATTGCGGAAAAATATGGTACACCTTAACATAAAGAAAAAAATCCTCACAACTGGACCAATAAGCAACATCATGATAAATGGAGAAAATATTGAAGTTGTCAAGGATTTCATTTTATTTGGATCCATAATCAATGACCATGGAAGCAGCCATCAAGAAATCAAATGAATTATTACAATGGGCAAATCTGCTGCAGAAGACGTGCTAAAAAGCAAAGATGTGACCTTGAGGACTCAGGTGTGCCTGATCCAAGCCATTGTATTTTCATTTTCATTTTGCATATGCATGCAAAACCTGGACAATGAATAAGGAAGATTGAAGAAGAATTGATGCCTCTGAATTATGGAGTTGGCAAAGAATATTGAATATACCATGGACTGCCAGAAGAACGAACAAATCTGTCTTGGAAGAAGTACAGCCAGAATGCTCCTTAGAAGCAAGGGTGGCAAGGTGAGATGTTGTCTAATGTACTTTGGACATGTTATCAGGAGGGATCAGTCCCTGGAGAAGGACATCATGCTTGGTAAAGTAGAGGGTCAGCAAAAGAGAGCAAGACCCTCGATGAAATAGATTGACACAGTGGCTACAACAACGGGCTCAAACATAGCAATGATTGTGAGGATGGCGCAGGCCCAGGTAATGTTTTGTTCTGTTGGACATAGGGTCGCTATGAGTCAAAACCGAGTCGACAGAACAACAACATATATGTATGTACTTGTATGTATAGAATGTCTCTAAAATTACACACAAGCAAAGAATAGCAACATTAGTTTCTGGTGAGGGTGAACTGGAGCATGAGGGATATGTGTGGAAGTGAAACTTCATGATTCATGTTTTATTCTTTTATAACCTTTTAATGATTTTATTTTCTATCATTATTACAATGATACAAAATAAAATCATTAAAAGTTTAATATTTATTATGATAAACAACTTCAGTGTGATAGATCGCTTTTGTGTGTGGCCTTTCTAGCCATGGTCTTGTAACTCCCTCCCAGGTGATTGGGCAAGACTGTGTGATAGGGTAATTGTGACCCACCAAGGGGATTGGTCAGTTTTGCCATCCCACTAGGCTTGACATGAGCCACCCCAGAGGCAGGAAAGAGAAGAGCCCACCACCACCAAGGCAGGCGAAGCCCACAGGAGAGACCTTCAGGAGATGACATAGTGGGCTTCCCGGCCCATGGAATGAGAAAACTGAGAGCTTTTGGGCAGAGACTGAGGGGCAGGAAGAAGTGTGCCTGCCAGTATGTCTGGGAAGAGCTGTCCTGATGGAAGAACTGTATCCTTGAGTGTTCCTGAGCCTGAATTACAGCCTGTTACTTCCCTGATAAACCCCATAATCGTGAGTATGATCTGTGAGTTCTGTGTGGCCACTGCAATGAATTATCCAACCCAGCAGAGAAGTAGAGAGTGCCATGGGAGGTAAAGATGGTGGAGAAAGGAAGCTTGTCTGGCCTCTGCCTCATGAAAGTCAGCCTTGCGCTGTTGATCTTAGTTTTCCTTCCCCCTTGTAGGATTGGAGAAGACCAGACACTGCCTCCACGCTGTTTTTACAACAACTAAGTATTTTTTAAAGGGAAAATGCAAACATAAATTAAAAAATTTTATGAATGACAGCATCTTGAATATGTCTGACCTTCTTTCCCTCCTCTCAAACTTCTCTGGAGTTAAAGGAAAGCTGCAGATTCTAGAACGTGCAACTACCAGACTTACATACCAGAATCTTCAGAACAGATCTGGGAATTTCTGCTTCTTGATGCTTGCTGAGTGAGAGGCAAGGTAAAAGCAGCTAAGAGTAGAACTTGCCTTCTTTCCCTGATTGAGATGAAAATCAGCCAACCAACTAACCAACCAAAACACCCAATGAAACAAGTAAACAAATGAAACTGAATCATCTTGGAGTGCCTCATTCTTCTCACCTGTCAGCTCTATTAGACATGGAGAGAATTACAGTGTTTCTGGGATAGAGTTGCCACCTGCAGGTTGGTACTCTGAGAGCACAGATGGTCCCATCCTGTCCCTTGGTAGAGAAGTCAGGCTTTGTTTTGTTTTGTTGTCACCATCAGGCTTCTAAAGAGACTGCTGTACTTAATTCTACTCTCTCATCACCACTTCTTGAGAAACAAACTGACCTTACTGCTGAGGAAATTAAGCCTCATGGAAGAAAAAAAAAAAAAAACTCCCTTATAAATACTAAGACATCAAAGGGAGGGAGACAAAGCAAATGTTTACAATATTTGGCTCTTATTAGTTTTTGTTAAAGGGTCCTGTTATGCATTGGATAGTGTCCACCAAAAATATGTTGTGATTCTTAACTCCTGTACATGTGGATATAATCTCAGCTGGGAATAGGATTTTGTTTGTTATATTAATGAGGCTATATCAGCCAATTGTTTTTGAGACATAAAAGAAGCAGTTTAGGCACAGAAGCACAAATGGATAGGAAGATATACATCACATGAAAATAGCCAAGGAACTGAGGAACAGAAGCAGAAAAGAGACAAGGACCTTCCCCCAAAGCCAACAAAGAGAGAAAACCTACCCCTAGAGTCAGAGCCCTGAATTCAGACTTCTAGCCCCCTAAACTATGAGAAAATTAATTTGTTAAAGCTACCCATGGTGGTAGTTTTGTTAGAGCATCACTAAAATACTAAGACAGGTCCTCAGTGATATTTATTAGGGCTCTTAAGGAGAAGCAAATAGTGTACAAAATATTAACTTTAGAACAGGGTTTCAAACTGGTTCGGAATAGTTCGGTAATTGCCGATGTAAATGAGGGCAGTTGTATGCATTGCAGAGCAACCAAATCTGTTGCTCTTCAGCTTTTAACCTGAGTAAGAAACAAACAGCTGTGCTCCACTCAAAGATGGCAGCCAACCACACCGCTTTGAATGTGTGCCACTCTCCACAGTCCTGCCAATAATCCAGTCTCCTGCATCAGGCTCCTGAAACTTTTGGGATCCATGCAGGAGACTGGATTATTGGCAGAACTGTGGAGAGCGACACACATTCAGAGCAGCATGGTCGGCTGCCATCTTTGAGTGGGCACAGCTGTTTGTTTCCTACTCAGGTCAGAATCCCATGTGCAACAGATTTGGTTGCTACACAATGTGTACACTGTCCTTGTTTACGTTCCATTACTGAACCGTTCTGAACCAGTTCAAAACCCTGCTTTAAAAGAGTAATAATAAGGCTGCCATCTCTAAGCCAAAATTTTCTGAAATAAAAATTTAATACATACACTTAAAAGGAAGATTACCAAGGAAAACCAAGTAGATTCTATTATGTTGTAAGGAGAATGATTAAACTTGCATAAACAACAACAGTAACAAAACAAACAAACAAAAAACTACTTGAAAAGGTTGAAGTAGTAATTAGAACATCATCAACCCAAATCCATCAAATTAGGATGGCTCAATAGGGACATTCTGCCAAAATTTCAACTTTCAATATAACCCGTATATGAGAGCTGGAACACTCATACACTGTTGTTGGGTTTGCAAATTGGTGAAGCCAGAATGGGATACTGTATATTAGTATCTTCTGAAGCTGAATCAAATCTTACTTTAAGGCCTAGATCTGTGCTGCTCACTAAGATAGCCACTAGCTATACGTGGCTAAATATAAATTAAGTAAAATGAAATAAAATAACAATTTCATTTTCTCAGTCACACTAGCCATATTACAAGTGCAAAATAATCATGTGGTTTTATTACAGAACATTTAAATCACTGCAGGAAATTTTATTGGGCAGCACTGGTCTAAACATTGCATTCCTAGTTATATACACAACAAGATTATGTAACTATATGCATGAAAGTACATGTAAAAATTTTTCACAGCACCACCGCTTGTTATAGCCTCCAACTGGGAAATTGAGTCAAATGTCTGTCAACACTGTTGTTGTTAGGTATTGTCAAGTCACTTCCAGCCCATAGCAAATCTGTGTACAACAGAACGAAACACTGCCCGGTCCTGTGCCATCCTCATAATCATTGCTATGTTTGAGCCCATTGTTGCAGCCACTGTGTCAATCCATCTTATTGAGGGTCTTCCTCTTTTTCACTGACCCTCTACTTTACCAAGCATGATGTACTTCTCCAGAGACTGGTCTCTCCTGATAACATGTCTAAAGTACATAAGACAAAATCTCGTCATCCTCTCTTCCAAGGAGCATTCTGGCGGTACTTCTTTCAAGACAGATTTGTTCATCTTTCTGGCATTCCATGATATATTCAATATTCTTTGCCAACACCATAATTCAAAGACATCAGTTCTTCTTTGGTCTTCCTTATTCATTGTCCAAATAAATTACATCATGTTCATAAGATGAATGAATGATTGACAAAAATAAAATAAATGAATTACAACTACATGCTACAATTAATCTCATCAACATAATTTTGAGAAAAAAAGATAAAAATGATACATATTATTGCCTTTGCAAAAAATTCTAAACCAGGCATAACTAATCTGTGATGTTAGAAGTCAGTATAGAGTTTATGTAGTGAGGAGTGTGGCTAGTGTAGGCAAGGGTGTTTTGGGGTGTTGGTAATGTTCTGATTGTGGATCTCTGAGTGTGTTATACATCAGCATTCACTTTATGAATTTACATCAAACTATTCACTAATAATTTTGTTCTTTTCTGTAAGTACATTTGACTTTATTTAAATACAGATAGGAAGTTATATACAGTATTCAAGATATATGTCAAATGTAAGGAGCTCTGGTGGCGCAGTGGTTAAGAGCTTGGCTGTGAACCGAAAAGTTGGAGGTTTGAACTCACCAGCCATTCTGAGGAAGAAAGATGTGGCAGTCTGCTTCTGTAAAGTTTACAGCCTTGGAAACCCTATGAGGCAGTTCTACTGTGTCCTGTAGGATCACTATGAGTCAGAATTGACTTGAAGGCAATGGTTATGTCAAATGTATTAGAGTGAGTGCCTTTGTATGGTGCAGATAATGATGAAGATTAGAATTACAGGCTTGAAAGAAGAGTAACAGCAACAAAAAGAGTGACAATAAGTTTGTTTTATATTTAAGGAAAAAAGTTAAAGAACAATGAAATAAATAGAAAGATTAAGAAAAACATAAATGTAGATAAAATATTATATTAATCAAATAGGAAATAAAATATTGCCAAAGGGAGAAAAAAAATCAAACCAACTGGTTACTTAAATTTTAAGAAGTCCAATGAAATATATAAATCTGTATAGGGAAAGACTAAGAGAAATGAGAAATAGAAAAGGAATATAATATTTAAATGAGTTCCATCTGTATATGTGAAAGATACATTAAAATTTAGAAAAAAATAGTGGTTTGAAAATAAAACAATCTACCAAAACTAACCTAAGAAAATTAGGAAAAAATGGCAATCATTTAAAAAGTAATTGGAAAGATACTAAAGAGTTAGTATTTAAAAAGTACCAAGCTCAGGCTGTTTTATGCCTGAATTCTATCTGTTCTTTTCAACAATATTTAGATTCTTTTTCAGATTCCTTAGAGAGATGCAACATTCCCCAACTTGTTTTAAGACGATCACATAAACTTAATAGCAATACTTGGTAAAAATTTTACCAAAAATGATTATAAACTTGGATTCAAAAGTCTAAGTAAAGTTAGCAAATTAAATAAGAAGTATTAAAATAATAAAATTATATTAAATAGGGTTTATTTGAAATAGGATGATGTCTCAACATTAAGAAATGTATTAACATAATTTTCTATCAGTAATTTGTTGTTCTCAGCATTTGCAAAGTCGCAGAATACATTTGTTCCAGGCATGGGGGACACTGGAACTATAATTATTTTATCAAATATGAACGCTTTCCTTCAATGATCATGTCCAATGGGAACAATTAAAGCCTTTTTATTTCAATGTGCATAAAAAATTTATTACGTCTCCTTGGCTGTAATTAAAACAGGGTTAGATGACATTTGAACCAACCCCTTTGAGCTAAGGGAATGCACTGTGCCAAATTGTTCATGCCAAGTCATATACTCCATCCCTGGGCCATGCTCTACTTAGAATCACCTGAGCTGAGAATGACGGAAGTGTTTAGTATTCCAGAGGGAAATCTGGACATGATTTCCAGAAGAGCGAAAGATCACTAGATGTCTACCTTTAATAGCCAAGCCATTCTTCATATTTTCCAATAATATGCAAAATGTATATTTTGTTGACTTTTTGGTTTGCTTTACTATGATAATACCTCAGTTATCCATTTCATTTAAAATGCATAGGTATTCTAAATCCTGTAGTTACTATTTACATATTTTTTATTATCATAAGGATTAATTTGGAGTAAAGTCTTTTATTCTAATCCCCCAGCATGCGCCGCCCCCCCCCCAAAAAAAATTGCAGTCATAGCATATTCAGCAACTGTGACCTACAATCTTAGACTATTTGGTAGGGAGAAAAATTCTCCCCACCCCCGAAAGATATCTATGCCATAATCCTTGAAACCTGTGAGTGTGTTATATTACAAGGCAAAAGGGACTTTGTTGTTGTTGTTGTTAGGTGCCATTGAGTCAGCTCCAACTCATAGTGACCCTCTGTACTACAGAACGAAATACTGCCCAGTCCTGTGCCATCCTTATAATCGCTATTATACTTGAGCCCACTTTTGCAGCCACTGTGTCAATCCATCTCGTTGAGGGTCTTCCTCTTTTTCGCTGACCCTCTACTTTACCAAGCATGATGTCCTTCTCCAGGGACTGATCTCTCCTGATAACATGTCCAAAGTATGTAAGACATAGTCTCACCATCCTTGCTTCTAAGGAGCATTGTGATTGTACTTTGTACTTCTTCCAAGACAGATTCGTTCATTCTTTTGGCAGTCCATGGTATATTCAATATTCTTCACCAACACCCAATTCAAAAGCATCAATTCTTCTTTGGTCTTCCTTGTTCATTGTCCAGCTTTCGCATGCATATGATGCAAGGGAAAATACCATGGCTTAGGTCAGGAGCACCTTAGTCTTCAAGGTGACATCTTTGCTTTTCAACACTTTAAAGAGGTCTTTTGCAGCAGATTTACCCAATGCAATGTGTCTTTTGATTTCTTGATTGCTGCTCCCATGCGTGTTGATTGTGGATCTAACTAAAGTGAAATCCTTGACAACTTCAATCTTTCTCCATTTATCATGATGTTGCTTATTGGTCCAGTTGTCAGGATTTTTGTTTTCTTTATGTTGAAGTGTAATCCCTACTGAAGGCTGTGGTCTTTGAACTTCATCAGTAAGTACTTCAAGTCCTCTTCACTTTCAGCAAGCAAGGTTGTGTCATCTGCATAACACAGGTTGTTAATGCATCTTCCTCCAATCTTGGTGCCCCGTTCTTCTTCACAGAGTCCAGCTTCTCAGATTATTTTCTCAGCAGACAGATTGAATTAGGTATGGTGAAAGGATACAACCTTGACGTACATGTTTCGTGACTTTAAACCACCCAGTATCCCCTTTTTCTGTTTGAACAACTGCCTCTTGATCTGTGTACAGTTTCCTCAGCACAATTAAGGGACTTTGTAGATGTGATTAAATGCATGGATCTTGGAATGGGATATTTTCCGGAATTACAGGGTGGGCCAAATATAATTACATGAGTCCTTAAAATCGAGAATCTTCCCTGAGTAGGTGACAAAAGATGAGGCAGAAGAAGGAAGAGAGTTTTGAAGCTTGAGAGGGACTTGATTTGCTATTGCTGGCTTTGAAGAGGGAAGAAGGAGACCATGAGCCAAGGTATGCTGCAGCCTCTAGATAATGGGAATCATCTCAGGTGATAGCCAGAAAGAAAATGAGGACTTTAGTCTCACAACCTCAAGGAGCTGAATTCTGCTAACAGTCTGAAAGAGGAGAAATAGATTCTTCCCTAGAGCCTCCTGGAGGGCATGTAGCCTACGGACATTTTGATTTTAGCTTGGTGAGACCCTTGCTGGACTTTAGGACTATGAAAATTGGGGAAAAATGGCAAACAATTTTAAAAATAATTGGAAAAGTTTATTAATGAGTTAGCATTTAAAAAACACCAAGCTCAGATTGTTTTTAACTGAATTCTGTTTGGTGTGCTGTGTAAACTTGAAAGAACGTATCTTTTCAATGATAGTAAATATCGATAATAAAGATAAAAAATTTGTTGTTTAAACTGCTAAGTCTGTGGTCATTTGTAATGGCATCAATAGAAAACTAACACAGGATATTTAGATGATAATTTTTTGTGTGTTTCAGGACTATGAGAACTATGCGCATCATTTGAGTTCCTAGAGCTACTACAACTCGTATCCCTAAGAGGCTGCTGATAACCTATTCAAATAAGTGGCAGCTAGGTTGTGTATTTAAAGAAGCTAGTAATCACCTCATTTCAGAGGGATTAGGAAATTTAAATTTATACAGTTTTTATTCTAAAAAGTATCATGTCAGCTTATTCCTGGGGCCTAAATCTATGCTGGGCTATGTAGAATACACTCAATTTCCGATAGTGATGAATGAAGAAGGAAAAAAAAATTGTGAAAAATAATGTTCCTAGTCTTTATATTCAAAATTATCATCTAAGGGTCTATTCTGTCTAAGTACATTAACCATGGATCATTTTCATGTCAGTTGTTGTAAAGTTGCATGACTAACATATAATTTTTAAGGGGGAAAATAAGAAAAAGGAAAAGATGAGAAGATAGAAATTTTAAATTCAGTACTTCTTATGTTATACCATTAAAGCTTAAAAAAAGAAGTTAATGGTTAATCAACACAAATTTAACCCTGATCATTTTAAGTCTGACTGGGCAGTTATTTTAATGACTGTCATTATCGCAACATCTCTCTGTCATTATGAGATCTGTAACAGCCTCTCTTAATGTGATGCTTCAAAGAGTGCGTGTCGATATAGATTTAAATTTCTGTTGAAATCCACTTAAATTGTGGCTCACTGTATTTAATAATCTGTTTCTCTTTATATTTAACATGTACTAAAAAGCAACATTCTTATAAAGTCATTTATTTCAGGCTCCATATATTATACTTCCTGCCAAGCTATCTATTATTCATGCCTCTAACTGGTACATAACTTTTTACTATTGTTACTACTACACTTAGTACACTAAATGATACCTTAGTGGTCTGAAAGAGTTCATGCAGTTCCCTAAGCATCTAATTTAATAAATGAGAGTGACTTGGGTACTGATGATGAGCTAACTCAATACAGATTATAGAGAACCAGTCATCTTCTGAAAGTAATGGTTAAATTCACTTTAATTGAGAATCTTGTTACAACTGGGAAACTTTAAAAGTGCTGATGAATTAAGAGTTCCATTTAGAGTCAGAGTTAATGTTTGGCTATGGGGCTGATATCTAGGGTATATTTAAAGCACCATGAGAACTGATGCAGACGTAAGTAGGAATAATTCATGCATCTGAAGGATGGTTAGACCAGATGACTTTAAGATCCTTTTCAACTCTGAGAGTGCATGATTCTATGCATATTAGAAATCTAGCCCTGGAACAGATATGCATGAGTAGTCACATTATAAAATCAGAGCATAAAGGGGAAACTATAAAAATAACCAGAGTGTGGGTAAGAAGAAAGACAGTTAAAATAAGAGCTCTGCTTTGAATCACAGATTGAAAATAACTTTAAAGTGCTTTAGTTTGAGTTTCCTTCAACTAGTGGTCCAGGATTTTAGGATGAGAACTTCTTTTAACAGGCAGTTTTACTAACTCCTAAGATGATTATGACTCAGTGGCAAGGGGTTTGTTAGGTTTAAGATGACTCTACTATTATTAGCTGTTGAGACGATTTATAACGGCAAAAATGCATGCTTTTAAATGATTTTGTATTTTATTAATACTCTTGTATGATGCTTTGCTTATCCATTCAGCATACCAGCCTGGTTTTACATATGGTTTTGTAGAAATAATCCTAAAGTCTCATAGGAACCCAGGGCCACAAGTTTTGAGCTAGTGAAATTTAGAAAGTATGTACAAATTCTTAGGCATGTGAATATTATTAGAAAGCACACACATACAAAACAGGAAAAGGTAACTAATATGATATGTTTCTTATAGTCCATTTGCCAGAAACAGGAACAGTATGAAGAGCTTCATATCAAACGTCACAAATATCGTATTATTATTATTTTATAGATGCTAAAGCAGACAGATCTTAGGTAACCTGCTTAAAGATAAACAGATTTCAACCCCAGTCTATCTGTTCCCACATCCTTAGTTCCTTTTACTAAGTTATTACACCTATAACATATAGTGAAGTAAATGGTACTGGAAATCTACAGGAATATATGGCAAATATTATCTTACTTGCAAATGCATGAATTTTAAATTAACACTTTCAGTATTAGTTAGTGTAAGACATCAAATGAGGCTTTTGACTTTTCTTATAGACTCTAGGACATACAGCATCCATCAGATGGTGAAAATGTTTTCTTTTTTCTTTCTGCTAATTTATATAGCACTTTCCATGTGCTTCCATGGAGTATTTTACGTATTTTAAAATGTTAAATTGTCACAGTAGCACCTTAAGTCAGGTGATAGTTTTATGCTCACTTTATATATATTAGAGGCACGGAAAGTCTAAATGACACCTTCTAATTTTCATCGGTAGTTAAGTGGCAAACCTAGAATTTGAGTTTAGGTTGTCTAATCTAGAGTCTGTTCTCTTAATTTTTTACTTATTGCTGTAAACTACCATTGAGATTGCCTGAGCAAATACCAAAAATATGTATAATATGACACTTGGAAAGCAGTGAAAAGATTTGGTGTTATAAAACCTGTGTTCCAACAAATCCCTATTTAACACTATCTGGCTGTGTCATCAAGAACAATGTAAGTACCTTGCACTGGATTGGAATTTTGCAATTCTCAAGTGATTTCATGTATGTTATAACATATAGTTGCAACTTTTTGAGGGAAGTAGAACAGTTATTGTTTTCTCCATTTTACAAATGAGTAAACTAAGTCTAAAAGAGATCGAGTTCTTAATATTAATAAGTGGCAGACCTTCTCCCTGGGCAGGTTTTATTCCTGCTACCCATCGAGTAAATTACACAAAGGTTACCTCATTCAGTTTATACATTTTGAGATATATGGGGTCTGCACTTACGGATTTTGAGAAGTTAGAATGGAAAACTTCCAAAAGAATGGATTTGAGTGAATGATTCTGAGACACCAAATGTTCCAACATAAAAGTGAAGGTATAAACAATAGCTCAAGTACAAGCATTGACTATGGTGTCAGCATCTGTCTACTGAGGATTGGTCTTCATTAATAAATTTGGTGGAATATTAAAGTATAAGTTTTCATAGATTTATTTTGCTCTCTCCCCAAATTCCGTGCATATACTTTTAAGGAAAATTATTTCTGTTACTAGACTTTTTTGAGTTAATGATGCAATGAGTGAATATATGAAATTGGGGAAGCCAAATGAGATAAAAAAATCTCTGCCTAGAAAGAGAAATGGGAAACATCTGGAAGAAAAGAACTTAAGGTGGGAAAAGGCTCCAGAGATGACCATTGGCACAGGGAGAAGGTAGGGAGAGAGTAACAGTCTAGAAGATAGAGGAGAAATTTTTGAGACACAGGCAAGGAAGGAAAGAAAGGAAGAGGTATGAGCAGCTGCTTGAGGCGTAAATTTTGAGAAAATTAAAGGGAGAAGATTCGTAGTTGTTTATCAGTGCTTTGGGAGTTAAATGTGTGTATATGTGTTGTTGTGTGTGTGTGTGTGCATGTGTGTGTAGAGGTGCAGTATTTTATATGAGTTCATGTGCTTTTATTACACATGACAATGTGTGAGGTTGTCTTAAATCTAGACCTAGGAGGCCTTAATTTATTTGGGTTGCAAATATAATGCATATGACAACGAAAGAAGATATTTAAGGTTTTCTTTTAATATGTCTGTGATCTGTGTCCACTGATCTCTTAGTGTCTTTGTTTCCCTATCGAATGGTAGAAGAACTGCCATCTATTTCTTTCCCCAGTATCCTGTAGAAATGAATTAATCCCTCTTAAATGAAATTTTAGCTTGCAAAGTACATTGGTCTGTGATTAGAATGTGGTTCCAAATCCCCATCCAGCCAAACTGTGGACCTTTATGTAAGGATTGTCACACAAGATGCTAACCTGATTTTGGTCTCTAGTAATACAAAGACAGGGATGATGCTTTGTCTCCTGTGGATAGGAACCTGTGATATCTTATGTATAGAGAACAAATAGACCTTATGAATACTATACTTAATTAAGTGAAGAACATAATTGAATGCCGGTTCGCACTAAAAAATGGTCTGCCGCCTTCTAAGATTCGTCTAAGAGCAATTGAGAGAGTCAATGTGTAGGTATTTGTGGACTCGACATTAGGCCATTGCAAGTGTTCTATTAGCTGTTCTGCCTTAATTATTCTGCTTATGAAGAGTTTTAAGCTTTCTTTTTGCTGGATGTGCTGATTATTCAATATCATACCATGTATGAGGAGCACTGATTTAGAACCTACTTTGAGTTTGAATGGCCTGTTACCACTAAGTGACTGATTTTAGAAAGGGTTCTGGAAAAACCCACATATCCTACAATTTGATGCATTAATTTCCTAGCACTTGCCATTAGCAATGTTTCCTTCTGTTGAAAATAGTGGGTATTTATAATATAAATATTTATCTTAAGAAACATTTGCCAGAAGTGCTATTGTTTTGCTCTATAAGATGTTTGCCTATTAATACTGAATAAGGATGAATAATTTGTATTTGTTTAGGAACCCTGCCGCCTCTCTTTGTATCGTGTATTTCTTTAGAGTCAATTTAGGGAACAGCTTGTCACTTTATTTAAAAGGTCATTAGATCTTTGCCTTATTCAGGTAGATTTTGTCAGCAGCCACATACAACATCTACTCAGTCTCATCAGAGAAATGTTAGAAGAGAGAAAAAAGTTCATTGTTATACATTCCGGTCTATGTAACTGGCCTAAAACTACAGTGCTCTCTTTAAGCACACTCCCCATCCTATGTCACTATGCTCAACAGTGTCCTTTCAGGTCCCAGTTCCACTCCAAAACTTACGTTTTCCACTGATATATAGAGCGTGTATTTAAATATAAATACAAAATGTCATCTGGCCCTGAGGATTAGTCAGATTAACCTAAGCTATTCTAACTATGAAATAAGCCCTGAAATATCAGTGACATAAGTTTATTTCTCCAGAGAAGCTCCATTCCAAACAATTACTCAGTGATTTTTAAAGATGCCATTGTGTGGTTTCACAATGTAAGTATGAAGCTTCCAGAGTCACTGTAGCAACATTTGAGCAAGCTGGAGACTAGAGCAGAGGCTTTTCATTGTCTTAGTCAGGAAGTGACACGTATGAAATTTCGCTTACAGTCCTTCAGGTGGAACTAGGCACATTGCCCTAACTAACTGTAAGGATGCTGGAAATTTGAGTCTTCTGGGTGTCCAGGAAGGATAGGAAAAGTGAATAATCAGGAGAGTTGGTACCGTATTTCTACGCAAATAACGCACACCTTCTACGTTTGCCAGCTGTGCCGTCCCCTCAAGCGGTGTTTTCATAAGCACTGCTATGCCATTTTTTTAACATGTTGCTGTAAAAAAAAAAATTAGCATAGAGTGCTTACAAAAATACCTCATGGGTGGGGGGGTGCGTGGTTGGCAAACTAACAGAAGGAGTGCGTTATTCACCTAAAAATACGGTAATTGCTGCTACACTCAGAAGGGCGTTGCTCTTAGCTTTGAACAAGTCCTAGTATAATTGCTTATATTGCGTTGCTTTCTGTCATCTACCCTTACTGGTCTTCTGAGCCTTTCTAGCCTACAGATCTAAGTTCTGTAAAATTGGGACATCTTGATTTCTTATCATGAACTTCTTTAGACTACTTAAAACAAAACAACAAAATCAAACCTGTTGCTTCATTTTGCACTCAGGGACACAGGAGCAAAATAGAGTGAATAGGACGTAAAGTAAGAAATTACAGTAACTGGTATTTCATTTTTTAAATAATAGTTTTCAGATTTTCAAGATGTAATTTTGAAGCTTAAAGCTTGATGTTCTCAATTGGGAATCTAGGGTCCAAAATATACTCTATTATTATTTTTTTAAATTAGTGAAAACCAGTTTTACTTTTAAATTTCATTGTTTATTCCATGTTATTCCCTTGAGTGGCTGACTTACATCCTCAACATTAACTTAGCAGTTCTGCAGTTTTGTGTGATTTAATGGAATGAAGGAAAATATATCCATAGATATTCTAAGGAGTTTTAAGAATATAGTATTTTAATAAAATTATTTCTTTTAATATGAAACAGCTCCAATTTTTCTATTAGCAAATTCTGGAATAAAATACAAGGAATAATAGGTAGAGGTTTCCTAAAATATTACTAAATCATCATCTATTAATTTGTAACAGTAAACTGGCTGTTAGGTCTTTTTTTGACCCAGAAACTTTGTTTTAAAAACAGTAGCATGACTAGTAGAGAGGGATGAGGAATTTAAATTCATTTTTTCTTTGAAATATTTATTATTGTTATTATAACTCTACAATTGAGTTTTATTACGTTAGCTCAGTCTAGGATAACTTTCTTGTGACCAATTTGTGTAAAGCATAACAAAGCCTCATTTCTGTCTCCAGCGTGCTGCTACTTTTTAAATCTTATCTTTTGCAAAAATACCTATGGGGATTAGAGCTACTTTTGATTTAAATTGACCAGTTTATATTGATCCACATCAGATATAAGAAAAGTAAAAGCAATGCATTAGGGAACTCATGGAGCAATAGATGTATTTGTAAATAAATACATAGTAAACAATTACTGAGAGAGGGCAATAGAGGAAATGAGAGTAAAAATCATTAGCTTAATTATTTTCTCTCTCTTTTTTTTATTTTGCCACAACAATTTGTTCTGGAAAATAAAAAAATTGGACCATTACAAAATCTAAAGATGGCAATATCCAGAGGTATGTATCTTCTATGAGATGGGCTACTCATTATCAGAACACCTGTCTCGAGAGCTAATGCGATTTTCAGGTGCTCAGAAGAAACATTGCTATTTATTAATATTAAAATGTTATGCAATTGTGGTTTACATTTTTCTCTTTAAATTTGATACTGGACACACACGGAATCCATTCATTTTTAATAGTAAGAGACAACGAGATTTCTTTATAAATCAAGCATCATAAATATTATATAACTCATTCTTTGTAGAATGGAAATCTAAGTTCCAGTGTACAATACTAAGGTATCTCTCTTGCTTGAATCCTTTTGAATAACTTTTCCCTTTTGTTATACTGTGCAACTCTACTGCACACATTTTTTGTATGCAGTAGATAAATGGGGAATACAATAATGAAAACATGAAATTATGTCAGCTCATTTCAGATTTTTCAGGAGGTGATTTGGCTTGACCCCACCAAACAATAACAGCTGAAAGTGAAAAACTGTACCAAACTGAATGAAATGACCCACAAAGAAATATATTTTCCATGACACTCATACACACTCAGCTTATTTTCTTTCCCTTACTCCAATTGTCTATGTTTCGCTCTACTGTTGCACATAATGTTGTTGATACAACATTGTTTACTTTTCTTATAAAAAGTGTTTAATACAACATTCCAAATATGAGTTAGAGTGCTGGTTGTAAGAATCCAAATAGTGAACAAAAGGAAAAGCCTTAAGTAATGAGAAGATTTAAATAATAAAACGTTTTGAAAGAAACGAAGGGAGAATGAGGTCTAAAGAAACCACATTGTTCACCATCGGAGGCAGTGCTACAACAATAAATTAATTAAAAATAATGAAATTTTCATATATCACGGTTATCATTTGCTTCAAGTGGAAATGAAACGTGCTTGGAGTGGACTGAAATTAGCAAGTATAAAACTGAGTACAGGAGGATAGCACTTTGTAGCATCTGTTCTCACTTGGTACCATATGAGCACTTTCTTTATGAAAGGAGGAAATTGGCCAAACAACAAAAGCTAGATTTCTATTTTAAGCCAGTGCATAAAAATGAAAATCAGAACAATGAACTGCAATAATTAACCTTCAGTGGGAACATGGTGCCCTTCTTTGCACTTCAAGAGCCACAATGCTGCAGTATACCCAATCCCCTGAGTGACATTCAAGGTTTTGGGCAAGATAAAGAACTAGATTCATTTTAGTATTTTTTATGAGAAATGTAAGATGTTTGAAACTGTGGTAGCATTTTGGCTGGTATGTTTATTTATTTATTTACTTATGAGACTATATAGATTCTGAATGCTCTGCATCTAACTGTATTTCCAATAGTAATTTATTTTTTGCAAAATTGTCTAACACAGGTACATATATATTACATTATAGAAAAATTACAGTAGTTAGGTGACTGACCTCACTAGATTTTCTCATGAAAAATTAATATTCTTTTTTCCCCCCTTTGGGAAGAAAAAATAAGTACAATTAAAAAAATAAATTCTAACTTTTTAATGTATTTTACACTGTAGATTATAAATTCCTTCATAGGAAAGGGATTTGATTTTGTTCTTTTTGTAAACTTAGGTAATGCTCAACATATAGTAGTTGCTCTTTAATTGTTTTTAAATAGAATTCAAGAGAACTAAGACCTTTGAACAAACATGGTTCATTACATTTTACAAACTATGATTACTGTCCATTCCCATGAATGAACATCATTGGAGACTCTCAGCAGCATCCCTGAATATACATAACCTTGTCATTAATCTTCTCATCTCTCATGGATTAAATGATTGGCTATAAATTGCTAGGGTTGCTATGAGTCGGAACGGGCTTGACAGCAATGAGTTTATAAGTTGATGACTCCCATATCTATAACTACGGCCCAGAAATCCAAAGCCCCCTTGGCTGTCCCACGGTCCAAATTCAGCATGCTTAAAGCTGAACATCTCAACTATTCCCAAATTATATGTCACTACCATTTGCTTAACCCATATCTCTGGCAATACCTTTTACTTTTCCCATTCTCACAGTCCTCATATCCAAATTCTAATGAGTCTGACTACCAATTACCTTTCAAATCCTTCCATTTTTTTTTCATCTCCTATGTTTCTATCTGGTTCTGTCTACTAACGTCTCTCAATAGTATGCCCAAATTTGCAATGACTTTGATTGTCTTTTCAACATAGAACCTGGGTTCCTTATTGATAATCTCTCAGCCAGTACCTCTAGTGATCATAGGAGGTGCCTGTTGTGTCCTGTACTCAAAATTCTGGTAGCTAAATAGCTTTTTCAAGGGACATGGTAACACTTTTCTCAAGTTACATTAGATAGCCAGTGGAGCACTATGGAATGCAGTTTTCTTAGCTGTTAATGATGTGCTGGTGCTCAGATTTATTCATTTGTCCTCTTTAAGGTACACACAAATTCTGAACAAATCTTGCCAAGAAATTAAATAAGAGCCAACTGACTTTGTTTGAACTCAGGTCACAAGAAAATATGTTAGAATAGTAATTTTCCCCTGATCAAATCATCCACACCCCTAACCCCCACTTCTAGTGCACCCTTCTAAGGTCAAGACAAGTGTAACCATAAAAGCTGAATTTCAGAGATAATGTAGGAATTTTAAGTTTCTTTAAATTACATACACAGCTCTAAATAAAATTATGTAAACCAATAAAGATGGTGATTTTGGGAACACAGAGGAATTAGAACTCAGCTGTTATGGAAATGGAAATAAAAATTTATACAATTATCAATAAGCATCTCAAAATACAGTATTATATCCTTGTCATTATGACACTAACAAGGACCTAGTCTGTCAACAGGGTCGAGATATTTTATAAATGGTTAAGAGAAATAAAGGGAAAACCAAAATGGATATAATGTTTTGAAAATATATATCCTAGATTGAATATTTCCCATCAGAATTCTTCAATTGGTGACACTCTGAATAATTGAAACATGATACCATAGACATCTATGACAGAAAGACTTTGACATGCTGTTGTTTTCAGATAGGATAATAAGAAACAAGGGACCCACAGAAATAGAAACTGTCCAAAGTTATGAGCAATGTTTCAGCATTTTATAGGCTAAATGAAAATAAGAAAAACTGGATACACAATGTTAGATATTAGCCTTGATAAAGATCAAAGAGCTTACTAGATGGATTATATTATTAAAGATTCTGGATTTAAGCTTTTTGAAGTAAAGCAAGTTTTAGAGGAAAGAATTTAAAGTATATAAGAGCTTTATTATGGTGATGGTTACTTTAAACTGCAGATAGTAATTAGTTGTTTTCATAAACTAGTATTAGTTGTTTAATTTCTTCCAAGGAGAGTATATCTGATTCTACTAAATCACAGCCCCCTTTTCTCATCTAACTGTGGGACTGGCAAGTCCAAAATCTGTAGGTTAAGCTACAGGCTGGAAATTCTGGTAGTCTCATATCCCAAAATCCATAGGTCAGGTGACAAGCTGGAGATTCCACCAGATTTGTATCCCCAAATTGGTAAGTCATGACAAGGTAGAGGAGCAAGAGGAATTCTGGCAAGATATCTATTTATTGTTTGGTGATAAAATACTCCCTTAGGAAAGCTCTTTTTGGCTTTTAAGGTCTTCAAATGATTGGCTGAGGCCCACCCACATTATGGAGGGTAAAGTGCTTTACTTAAGGCCAACTGATTTATCCACATGTAAGTACTTCCTACTGACATCTAGATTAGTATTTGACCAAACAAATAAGCACCATAGCCTAGCCAAGTTGACACATAAAATTAACCACTGTCTTTACCATAAAAATCTATATCCAAAAATAAATGAAAAAGTATTTTCCAAAGAAACAAAAGGGGAACATTTGATAGATTTCTTCAGACGTTTATCTAGTGTTTAGCTGAGTACTCTGGACATTCAAGTTGTGTACATGAACATATAGCAAATATGACCAAAGGGAAAGAAAACATCTCAATATACACCCAAATTCACAATGGAAACTGTAACTGTGCTGATGTTGTCCTTTCCTGAAGCTTTGAATAGCGATGCTAATAGAATTAAATTTTAAGAGATAAAGGATTTTTCAGTTTTTTTTTTTAAGTCTTAAACTTAATCCCTTCTGAGTTGTGTCTTATAAAAAGAGAAAACAGACACAGAAAGAAACATACACACACAAGCAAAGAGGCCATGTGAGGATCCCTCTATAAGCCAAGGAATGCCAAGGAACAGCAGCGGCTACCAACAAGGACCTTCCCCTACACCCAATGCCCTGATTTGAACTTCTAGCCTCCGAAACTGTGAGACAAATTTCTGTTCTTTAAAGTCAACCACTTTCTGGTATTTTTTTGTTATAGCAGCCCTAGGTAACTAAGATAGCCAAAGTAGTGAATAGTGTTGGTAATCTTTCTACACTTGTTTCTTGATGGCAGAAATATAAATTTATTATTCACTCTTCTAAAAATATCATATTTTTACTCAAATAACACACACTTTCTACATTTGTTTGCCAGACAGTCCCTCCCCTGCTGCAAGGTATTTTTGTAATTGCACTATGCTTATTTTTTTCATGGTAACATGTAAAAAACAATTGGCATAATGGCATCTGTGAAAATACCTCATGGGGGAGGGAGCAGCTGGCAAGCAAATGTAGAAGAAGCTCATTTTTTAATTTCTTCTAATTTCAGTTTTGGTAGAAAGTGTTTTCCTTGAAATTTGTCTATTTTATCTAGATTTGCCAATTTTTCAGAAGTAGATTGCCAGGTCCTTCTTCCTAGTCTGTCTTAGTCTGGAAGTTCTACTAAAACTTATCCACTAAGGGTAACCCTGCTAGTATTTGAAATACCAGTGGCAAAGCCTCCAGTTTCACAGCCACACTCAACACCACAGTATGACAAACTGACAGACACATGTTCAGATGGATCTTGGCTGAAAGCAGAGAATACCAGAAAGATGTTTACCTATGTTTCGTTGACTATGCAAAGACATTCGACTGTGTGGATCTTAGCAAATTATGGATAACATTGCAAGGAATGGGAATTCCAGAAAACTTAATTGTGCTCATGCAGAGCCTGTGCATAGACCAAGAGGCAGTGGTTCAAAGAGAGCAAGGGTATACTGCATGATTTAAATTCAAGAAAGGTGTGCTTCAGAGTTGTATTCTTTCACCACACTTATTCTATCTGTATGCTGAGCCAATAATCCGAGAAGCTGGACTATACGAAGAAGAATGTGGCATCAGGATTGGTGGAAGACTCATTAATAACCTGTGACATGCAGATGACACAACCTTGCTTGCTGAAAGCAAAGAGGACTTGAAGATCCAAGACTACAGCCTTCAGTATGGATTACATCTCAACATAAAGAAAACAAAAATCCTCACAACTGGACCAAAAAACAACATCATGATAAATGGAGAAAAGATTGAAATTGTCAAGGATTTCATTTAACTTGGATCCACGATCAATGCCCAAGGCAGCAGCAGTCAGGAAATCAAATGACATAGCCCATTGGGCAAATCTGCTGCAAAAGACCTCTTTGAAGTTTTCAAAAGCTAAGATGTTGTTTTGAGGACTAAGGTGTACCTGACCCAAGCCCTGGTATTTTCAGTCACCTCATATACATACAAAAGCCGGATAATGAAGAAGGAAGACTGAACAAGAATTGATGCCTTTGAATTATGGTGTTAGCTAAGAATATTGTATATACCATGGACTGCCAGAAGAACGAATAAGTCTGTCTGGAAGAAATACAGCCAGAGTGCTCCTTGGAAGTGAGGATGGCAAAACTTCATCTCATGTACTTTGGACATGTTATCAGAAGGACTAGTTCCTGGAGAAGGACATCATGCTTGGTAAAGTAGAGGGTCAGTGAAAAAGAGGATGACCCTCAAGGAGATGGAATGACACAGTGGTTACAACAGTGGACTCAAACATAGCAACAGTTGTGAGGATGGCACAAGACCAGGCAGTGTTTCATTTCTGTTGTTCATAGGGTCTCTGTGAGTTGGAACCTACACGACGGCACCTAAAAACAACAACAACATTCAGTTCTTAATTTTAGTCATTAAATTTTTCAGTTCTAAAATGTCTGCTAGTTTTTTTTTTAAGTTTTAAAACAAGTGCAGAAATTCTTTATATTGTTATCTAAGTTCCTGAGTATTATAATTACAATAATTTACAATATCTGTCTGATTATACCAATATCTGAATTTTCTATACGTCTGTTTATATTTTGTCTCTTTCTTTATATTCTGTAATATGGGTTTGTTTCTGGTATGCCTGGTAAATTCTGATTGAATGTTGGACATATTTTCACAGATGCCATTATGCCAATTGTTTTTTACATGTTACCATGAAAAAAATAAGCATAGTGCAATTACAAAAATACCTTGCAGCAGGGGAGGGACTGTCTGGCAAACAAATGTAGAAAGTGTGTGTTATTTGAGTAAAAATATGATATTTTTAGAAGAGTGAAT
>NW_004443968.1:15795594-15797490 GCF_000243295.1 Trichechus manatus latirostris
TTGGCTATCTTAGTTACCTAGGGCTGCTATAACAAAAAAATACCAGAAAGTGGTTGACTTTAAAGAACAGAAATTTGTCTCACAGTTTCGGAGGCTAGAAGTTCAAATCAGGGCATTGGGTGTAGGGGAAGGTCCTTGTTGGTAGCCGCTGCTGTTCCTTGGCATTCCTTGGCTTATAGAGGGATCCTCACATGGCCTCTTTGCTTGTGTGTGTATGTTTCTTTCTGTGTCTGTTTTCTCTTTTTATAAGACACAGCTCAGAAGGGATTAAGTTTAAGACTCGCCCTATTCTGGCAAAACCTCATTAACATAACAAAAGAAAATCTCTATTGCCAGACAGGGTTACATTCACAGGTATAGGGGTTAGGGCTTCAATATATCTTTTTGCCCTGGTGGTGCTGTGGTTCAGAGCTCAGCTGCTAACCAAAAGTTCTCAAATTCGAATCCACCAGCAGCTCCTTGGAAACACTGCGGTGCAGTTCTACTGTGTCCTACTGGGTCCCTATGAGTCAGAATCAACTCAGCAGCAGTGGGTTTGGTTTGGTTTTTTATATCTTTTGGGGGGACAAGTTCAATCTATAACACTGGCTGTGATCCCTCACTGACTTTATACAGAAAACAATAAACACAAAAATGACTTGAATTAATGAGGGGGAAAACCACTGAGCAAATGTTTAAAAAAGGAGGTTGGGAAGGTATTTGTGAGGAAGGAGTAAGTGTGTAGTAAATGGATATGTTTTCATTAACCACTTGGTACATATAGGAACATGTAATTTCAGCATAATTACTGTCATATAGGTTATGGTAGAGAGAAAAACAATGATTGCAAAATATCTTTTCAAAACTTAGGAAAAAACATCTGCCCTCTTGAATTACTGCCTAAAAATGACTTTACAAACCTCTTGCTAGGAAATATTGCCATGACATCTTTGGTAATGATGATTTGGTGCTTCAGGCATCAGTAAATGATTTAGATAGTGAATTAGTAATACTTTCAATTTACCCTTTGACTAATTTTATCATCCCAACATAAACAGGGCATGCTGCCCTGTCGCCGAGTTACTTGCTTTTGATTCCATAGACTTTTGATGCTGTAATTCTTGGAGACAAGGTCAGGAAAAGGAGACATCCTCTGAGCATTTCTAGATCATTGCCTTTTTCTCCAGGAATAGGCCTTTAATATCTGATCATTTCAGTTCAGACAGAATGACCCCCTTGAGACATAACTCATGACGCCCTCTGCATTCAGTGAGTGTTTGGTTGTGTTCTTCTTTATGTTATAATGGAAACCATTCTGTCAAGGGCTGAGCCAGTGACATATGGGGGAACCAAACCCCTAGATAATACTGCTTTTCCAGGGATCCAGGCATAGCTTCCAAATTTGAAGCATCAGAAACAGCCATAGATAGATATTAGTATTTGCTTTATGGTTATTTATTATAATTCCTAGAAGAGATGAGAGAATTTTACCTAGGAATTAAATTCCATAAATTGGAATGGGGAAAATATGATTTAAAAAGGCATACATAAAATTAAGTGTATGTATATCTTTTAGAAGCAAAAGAAAGTATTGAAAACAGTTAATGAAACATTGTCTCATTGAAAATATTGCTACTTTAACCCTGGCAGAGCTAGAGGCTAGTTAGTAGTTCCTTGTGAATCCTAGCTCCTAACACTAAAGCATTCCTGTAGCAGGGGACATCAGTTAGTTTAAGAACAGTTAATTCAAAAGATTTCTAATTTCACTTTTGGAACTGATAGAACTTTTTTTTCTTAAACTGGAAAAGCTCTTAGTTGTTTTTTTTTTTTTCTTATTTTTATATTTTATTGTACTTCAGGTGAAGGCTTACAGAACAAATAGTTTCTCATGAAACAGTAGTACACGTGTTGTTTTAT
>NW_004443968.1:15804336-15873653 GCF_000243295.1 Trichechus manatus latirostris
AAAAAAAAAAAAAAAAAACGAAAAAAGAAATGCTCTCATGGATCCCTCTGCACATCTGTGGAAGCTTAAAGGGAGTTCCTTGTCAGAAAACTCCGCCTGGCCAGAAAGGGCTCCCAACTCTAGAAAAGGAAAAGAAAAGAAACAAACAATTCAAATTGAACAAGCGAACAAAAGCCCTGGGATCCCACCAGCGTGGTAGCCCACACCGGGAAGCAGTCCACACTCGAACAGAGCTCTGCAGCCCCTCAGGAAGAAGCAAAGATGGCGCATAGAGTCAGGTACTCGAGCGAAAGGAGGGGGAGGCAGTGAGAGGCAAGCAAGAAATCAAAAGAAGCAGGGAAAAAAAAAAGCAACACCAGCAGTCAACAAATGGCACTCAGAGAGCCAGCTAGTGTGGGCTTGTGTTTCTGGACAAGAGACTGTGTCTGCGGGAAGCAGAGGAGGCCGAGAGTGGGTGAAGAATGGTGGAGAGTGGGAAAGCATATATCACAAATTGCCGGCGCTCTGCAGTCCCTCAGGAGGAAGCAAAGGTGGCACACGGAGCCAGGCACTGAAGTGAAAGGAGGGGGAGGTGGCGAGAGGCAAGTGAGAAATCAAAAGAAGCAGGAAAAAAAAAGCAACACTAGCAGCCAACAAATGGCACCCAGAGAGCCGCCCGCTTGGGTGTGTGGAATCCAAGCAGCCGGCGCTTCCCAGTCAAGAGACTGTGGCCGCGGGAATCAGAGGAGGCCGAGCCAGGGCGAAGAGGGGTGGAGGGTGGAATAGCGCACACCGCAAATTACCGGTTGTTTTGTCTCCCACTGGATGCTCCGTGAGTCTGGTTTCTTGTACCCCCATTTTCTGGTCTCCGATAGGAGTCCAAGATGGTGGATCCGCGCTGCATTAGCTGGTAGAGGACCTCTGCATGAATCTCTCCTCGCTCTCCTTTGTCAGTTTTCTCACTCCATTTGGTGCTTGGCTGAGTTCTTTATCTCTTCATTTGATGTTTTAGGGTTTCAGGATTGTTGTATTCTCTGTTTGGCTTAGTTTTTCGGATCTTTGCTGTGGAGGGACAGTGTGGTGCTTCTGCCTAGAGCGCCATTTTACTGGAACTCCCAGACTTACCTTGTTTTTGATGACTTAGACAGTTTTGAGGAGTACTGGTCAAGTATTCTGTAGGATGCTGATCTACTGGAATTTGTCTGATGTTTTCCTCATGAATAGATTGGGATTATTCGTTTTGGGGGGAAGACTACAAGATAAAGTGCCATTTTCATCATATCATAGACATAATTTACTACTGTTGATATTAAACTTGACTATCTGGCTAAGGTGCTATTTGCCAGGTTCCCTAGTGTAAAATTACTTTTTTGAAGCCCTTTCTATACTGGGGTTGCTATGGGTCAGAATCGACTCTGCGGCAATGTTTTTTTTATTTTCTGTACTGTACTCTTTGAAATGAAATTGCTTTGTACAGACCATACTTAAGGAGTAGGGATTTATACTCCCTTTCCATGATGGCAGAGTATCTAATAAATTATTTTAAATGTTCTACCATGAGGATTTTTTCTTTTCACCCCCATTTATTTATTTACTTAACCATTTATTTATACTAGTGTATAGACTCATGGATATTGTTGTATTTAAAAACTCATTGCAAAACTCAAGGTCACCTACAGTTTCTCTTGCTTCCTTCTAGAAGTTTTATAGTTTTGCCTTTTACATCTAGGTGTGTATGATTCATTTTTAGTTAATTTTTATGATAGGTGTAATGTCTGGTTCTAGATTCTTTATTTTTTTTTAGTGGACTTCAATTTTTCCATCATCATTTGTTGAAAAGGGTCTCCTTTCTCCATTAAATTGCCTTTGCTCCCTTGTATCTGTGTGGGTCAATATCTGGGATCTCTATTCTGTTCCATTAATCCATGTGTCTATGGGTAGTACCACACTGTCTTGATTACAGTAGATTTATAGTAAGTCTTGAAGTTGTGTATTGTCCTCTGAACTTTTTTTATTCTTCAATATCATGTTGACTATTCTAGGTTTATAAAGATACACACTTTAAAATCAGTTTTTCAATATCTACAATATATTGCTGGGATTTTTAAATAACTAGAATTTTGTTGAATCTCTAGATCAAGTTGGGATTAACTGACATCTTAACAATATTGAGTCTTCCAGTCCATAAACATGAATATCTCTTCATTATTGTGATCATTTTTCATTTCTTTCATCAGTTTTGTACTTTTGTAGATTTCTACATATAGACCCTGTACATAATCTGGGGATGCTATTATAAATACTTTTTATATTCAAATTCCAATCGTTCATCGTTGGTTCATAGAAAAGCAATAGACTTCTGTACACTAACCTTATATCTGTTACCTTGCTGTAATTGTTCATTAGTTCCAGGAATTATTTTCTTAATTTTGTTGATTCTTTTGGATTTTCTACATAGACAATCATCTCATCTGTGCACAAAGACAGTTTTATTTCTTCCTTCTCAATCTGTACACCTTTTATTTCCTTTTCTTGTGTTGTTCAATAAACATTAGACAGTGTGATTTCAATAAATAATGAGAAAGAAAGCATGTTACTAAGGAAAGCAGAGTGATTACTAAGAAATTATATCCAAAGTGTAGGGAACATTTTCAGAAGCCTGGAGATGAGGGTGTTATACAAAAAGATGATTTCTCCAATATTTAGAAAGGTTTAAAGGAAGACTCAGTTGGAATCAACTACATGGCAATCAACAACAACAAAGGACGACTCTTTAATATAACATTTAAGATCATGCTTCTAGGTAGAAGGAAAGAAAAGAGAAAATTGTGTGTGGTGGAGTAATGGATGAAGCACTGTTTCAGGGACATTTGAGAAACAGAATACCAAAAATTAGGTGGTGAAGTTAGATTTACAATGAAATTTAAGCTCATATATTTCTGAGAAGAAATGGGAAGGAAGGTGATCATAGCTTAGCAAGAGACGAGAAGGAGAAACACGGTCAGATGATGTTGATCTCAAAAGAGGCAGAGGGCTCCTCTGCTGAGATGAAGAAAATTGAAAGTGAGGTGCTTTGAGTGATATATGCATAAAATAAGTGCTGATTTAGGTAGTTAAAGACTAAAAATAACAATAAAAAAAATCTCCGCCAGATATCGTCACAACCTTTCCTAAGGATGGAATTTTCTTTGCAATTAGGGGCTTGAATTCAGAATAGATGGCAATATGGGTAGTCAAACAGTGAGAACAAAATTAAATAGTGAATATATTTATTATTTTGCATTGACAAAGATGAAAGAATTTCAAGGAACTCGGTTAACCTAGCTTAGTAACAAGTGTATCTGACTCACTGATCAGGTTATGTAACATGAGTAAACAGGTGGAACAGAAGAAGTGTAAAGGATTAACATACTAGGGAATATTTAAGTGAGCAGAGTTCATGATTACCATTGAAAATAGAGAACAAATGAAATAGTTACAATGTGAAGGGGGAGGGAGAAATGTAAGTGTTAGTTCTCATGAAGAAGATACTCAGTTTGGAATCTCAGAGGTCAATTTCTGAATAATGTATTAATTAGGATATGATATGCCATGCTATGAGTTGGAATCGACTGGATGGCAACGGGTTTGGTTTTTTTTGGTAGGTCATGATATGGCAGCAAATTTTGAAATCTCAGCTGCTTAACAAAGACAAATCTTGTTTTTGTTTTTTTTTTCTCACAACACAGCTCATTGCTGGTCAGGTGTCTCCTTTTGGAAGAATTGATGAAAGACTCCTTCCATATTGTGATGCTGCACTTTTCAACACCTGACCTTCATGGGGCTCAGATAGAAGAAGAGAGAGGATGGGCTACCACAGAGGAAGTTTTATGACCAGGGCTAAAAGTAGTCACTTTTGCTAATATTCCACTGGCCATATCCCATCAAAGTGCCCCCAACTAAACTGTGAGGGAGGTGGGAAAATGTAGTCTTGTTCTCTATGAAAAGGAAATAGGATTGGTGAGTATCTAGCTAGATTGTACCAATCACAACAAAGTTTACAGAATGACTATTGGCCATAGTTGAATTGGAATGCCAATTAATATCGTGAACAGAGTAAAAACCAAGTAATACAGAGATTAGAAAATTAGATAAGTGCCTTGTGTTTGTGAAAAGGTCACAGAAGATGATAGTATGGATAGTTAAGAAAAGAAAAGTTACCCAAGTTTCTATTTGAATTTAATTGAAGTTTGAACAAATCAACATAGTGAAAAGGGAAGAATGTCTCTCCTATACTAATTGAAAGGACACAAACTTTCTCAATATAACTGACTTTGGTTTAATATATATCTGTGTGTATATATATGTATACACATATATATTAAATGACATCCATCACAAATGTCATAGCATTGCAACATATAGTAATGCTATTTTCCATCTTCATGAATGCTACTATAAAATTTAGATATACATATGCTGTTTTATTTAAATAATATCTACCAAATGCCTACTATATGCCAAACACAGAACAAGGTAGACATTTGGGATAAAAAAGATGAGGCCCTTACCTCCAGAGTTTATAATCCAGTATGGGTATCAACACAGAAATTTAAAAATGTAGTATTGTGATAGTTGCTTTAATGGAGTTATGAACAAAATTCAGTAGCCACATTAGAAAGAGAATACTTAAGAGAAAGTAATGAGTGGTAGTTATAAAACATGAGATTTAGAGTCAGGCACATAAAGGTTCAATTCCTGCCTCTACTACTTACTTAGCTGTGTTATATTGAACAAGGTACTTAACCTCTCTGACCATAAGTTCCCTCATTTGAAGAGAAGAAAATGACTATTATAAATGTTCAATTAAATAATCCATTTATTGAATGTATGACATGACATAAAACTCTACCTGGAAAAATTAGGTAACTACATAGAGTCGATAGCTACTGAGCTAAGCTTTGAAGTATGAATAGAACTATACCAGGCAGGTAAGTAGAGATAAATATTCAAGGAGAAGGTAATTACATATGGAAAAAAAAAAAAAGACCTACGAAAGAGTAGGATAAATTTGCATATCTATGAGTGATTTGCAAATCTCTGGTTGAGTCCAGGAATCTTAAAATTCAGGAGATTACCACATAGCCATGAAATTGGAGACATAGGTACGGTCTGAATCATGACCCCAGTGTCACTTCCAAGCTATGAGAGAGGAGGGGTGTCATCATGAAAAATGTTTGATCAGGTGGAGGTATAGTGAGTATATTCATATATTTTGTATATTAAAAGTATCACTTTGGCAGTGATATAAAGAATACAAAGTGAAGTGAAAGCTGGAAGAAGGAATACCATTACAGTGTAAGACAAAAGAGTCTAGGTCACAAATGATGATGATAGAAATAATAATGGAAGAAGTGGAACTGGAGAGATAAGGACGCAGTCAAAATTTATTACAGAGATGTAATTGATAGTGACTGGTTGGATGTGAGGTGTGAATAAGTAGTATTCAGCTATTCTGGATCCCAATTTCTGACTTGTATTGGTGACATCATTAACTATGATGCTGGATGGAGGAGGAGTAAGTTTGGCACAAAAGGGATAATAAGATTGGTGTGGTATATACTGAATTTGAGTAGCCTCTGGGATTTTCAGGTGTAGATGTTGTATAAGAAGACAAGTCTGGACTGGAAAGACAGATGGCCAAGCATCCTTCTAAGGCATCCTTCCTTAGGTAGTAGATGGAGTCATGGGTCATGGATAAAGGATCTCAAAGATGAGATGAGAAGAGGGGCAAAAAAGCAGCCTCAGGGTCATAAACGTATAAGAGGTGAACACAGTAAGACAAACCTATGTAGATTATGAAATTGTGACAAACAATTGCAAATGAAAATACTTGAGGAAAACAATTAGAAAATAGATAACATTATTAAATGCCATAGTTTGCTGAGGTAAAGATGGAAACATGTTTACTTAATGTTGCAATGATGAAGTACCTGCAAGCAAAAAGAGATTTTGGAAGTACAAATTTTCTCAAAATATGCCCTGAGTACCACAAACTTCAGAGCTACACTAGTTATTTGTGAAAAATGAAGATTCCTGGACTCAACCACAGATTTGCAAATCACAGTACCTGGGACCTTAGAAAATTGCATTTTAAAAATCCAATAAATATAGTCTTTACTATGAAGTACCGTTGAGAGTAAATACTAAATTTTAGTGAATTGGGGGGGTGTGGTAGATGAGGAAATTGAGACACAGTAAAATTTACATGCTCATTTTAAGATTAGTAGTGGAAGGAAGGAGAGAAATGAAGCATAGAATCAGTGGAGAATAAATGTGTGTTAAAAAGAAAGAGATAATGAGAAAAAGGCAGGAAGGAGATAAAGGGAAATGAGTTCCTAGTGGTGAAGATGTGGGCTTAAGTCAGTATTAGGGTCTTAGCTTTGGAAAGGCAAAGGAAATAACGAAATGTACAGAGACTTGGAGTTAGAAAGCGGAGAAGAAGAACACGCTCAGCATTTCCAAGGCTGAAAGAACTGAAGAAAAAATTCAAGCCTCAAGTTGCAGTACTGAAGGATTGTGTGGGCACAAAATTGAACAACACAGGAAGCATGAAAATATGATGGAGGGAATATGCAGAGTCACTGTACTAAAAATAATTGTTAAATATTCAACCATTTCAGGGAGTAGCATATGATCAAGAACCAATGGTACTGAAGTAAGAAGTCCAAGCTGCACTGAAGGCATTGGTGAAAAACAAGACTCCAGGAACTGAAAGAATACCAGATGAGATGCTTCAACAGACGGATGTAACACTGAAAGCATTCACTGGTGTAATTTGAAAGACCGCCACCTGTCCAATGGACTGGAAGAGATCCAAATATATGTCCATTCCAAAGAAAGGTGATCCAGCAAAATGCAGAAATTATCTAACAATATCATTAATATCACATGTAAACAAAATTTTGCTGAAGATAATTAAAAAACCGCTGCAGCTGTACATTGACAGGGAACTGCCAGAAATTTAAGCTCGATTCCAAAGAGGACATTGAAGAAGGGATATCATTACTGATGTCAGGTGGATATTGGCTGAAAGCAGAGAACACTAGAAGTATGTTTGCCTGTATTTTATTGACTATGCAAAGGCATTCTACTGTGTGGATCATAACAAATTATGGATAATATTGTGAAGAATAGGAATCCCAGAATACTTAATTGTGCTTATGCAGAACCTGAACATAGACCAAGAGGCAATCTTCATCAGAACAAGGAGATACTGTGTTGTTTAAAATTGAAAAAGGTGTGTGGCAGGGTTGTATCCTTTCACTGTACTTATTCTATCTGTATGCTGAACAATTAATCTAAGAAGCTGGACTATATGAAGAATGTGGCATCAGGACTGGAGGAAGACTAACAACCTGTGATATGCAGATGACACAACTTTGCTTGCTGAAAGTAAAGAGGACTTGAAGCACTTATTGATGAAGATCCAAGACTACAGCCTTCAGTATAGATTACACCTAAACGTAAATAAAACAAAAATACTCATAATTGTACCAATAACAACATCATGATAAAAGGAGAAAAGATTGATGTTTTCAAGGATTGTATTTTACTTGGATCCACAATCAATGCCCATGCAAGCAGCAGTCAAGAAATCAAATGATGTATTGCACTGGAAAAATCTTCTGCAAAAGACCTCTTTAAAATCCTAAAAAGCAAAGAAGTCACTTTGATGACTAAGGTGAGCCTGACCCAAGCCATGGTCTTTTCAATCACTTCTTATACATGCTAAAGCTGGACAATGCAAAAGGAAGACTGAAGAAGAATTGACCCATTTGCATTATGGTGCTGGCAAATAATATTGAATATACCATGGACTGCTAGAAGAACAAACAAATCTGTCTTGTAAGAAGTACAGCCAGAACGCTGCTTTAGAAGCAAGGATGTTGAGACTTCATCTCACTTACTTTGGACATGTTAACAGGAGGGACCAGTTCCTGGAGAAGGATATCATGCTTGGTAGAGGATGAGTGAAGAAGACCTTCAATAAGATAGATTGATACCGTGGCTGGAACAATGGGCTAGAACATACCTACTATTGTGAGGATGGCACAGGATTGAGCAGTATTCTGTTATACATAGGGTTACTATGAGTCAGAACTGATCCAAGAGCACCAAACAACAACAGCAGCTTTGGAAACCAACTGTTTCATCTTGGGCAAGTTACCTTACCTTTCTGTGTTTTAGTTTCTTCATCTGTATAACAGAGATAACAGTACCTATTTCTTAGGAAGTTTTGTAAAAGCAGATAAAATAATCTAGGAAAGGTTTGGCACAATACCTGACACATACATAAGCAACCAGTAAATATTAGGTATTTTGTTAGTGATATATCTTAAGTTTGTAAAAAGTTTCTGGGTTAGGATAGGGTGAGAAATCCAAAAGGAAACAAGCTAAGTCAATACCCACCCTCGTGTAGTTCAAATATACAATAACTGGAAAGGAAATACACTTACAAATGAGTCAGTCTGTACTTTTATCCTTTTTCAATAGACATCCTATTCTTAGTAATATTGTAAAGCACTTGAGAACCAAAAAATTCAGCATTTCTCAGCTAGGATTCCCAGAAGAAAATCCCTAGCGGCAGCGTCTATAACTCTTAAAGTTAGAATTTTTCTTATACTGGGGGGAAAACATGTTATTTCTTTGCCCTTCAAATTTGTCTCATTGGTACAAATGTGTTACTTTCCAGTAGTTAAAATTTAAGACATTGGCTGATTTTTAGAATCATAAGTGTTTAAACACCTGGATTGGCATTGCTGTATTTGTTAGTCACTGTAAGTCAGAATCAGACTCAATGGCAACATGTTTGGTTTTTGTTAGTCTAATCTCTAAACAAGCTCCTGAGGAAAACTCACTGTGAAAGTTTCTCAATTATAATTAAACCAAAATCTGTGAGTGTAGTTACCTCTACAAGCACCGCAAGTGGATAGCTATATAACTCCTGAGTGAACCACAGCTAAGACTACTCTTGGAAATGAGTAAACTGCTTCTAATGATAACATTTCAACACTTTCTTTTTTCCCCTATTGCTCTATCCTTGGTTAATGCCTGCCTATCAGGGAGATCCACCACTCATCTGTCAATTTGGTGTACGGTGGTGGCTTCCATGTTGCTGTGATGCTGGAAGCTACGCCAGCAGTATTTCAAATACCAGCACGGTCACCCATGGTGGACAGGTTTCAGTGGAGCATCCAGACTAAGACTAGGAAGAAGGACCTGGTGGCCTACTTCTGAAAAAATTGGTCATTAAAACATTTTGGATAGCAGCAGAACATTGTCTGATATAGTGCTGGAAGATGAGTCCCTCAGGTTGGAAGGCACTCAAAATATGACTGGGAAAGAGCTGCCTCCTCAAAGTAGAGTCAACCTTAACGACATGGATGGAGTAATGTTGTCAGGACCTTCATTTGCTATGTGGCACAGCTTAAATTGAGAAGAAACAGCTGCGAACTTCCATTAGTACTTGTAACACGGAATATACAAAGTATGAATCAAGGAAAATTAGAAGTCATCAAAAACGAAATAGACCACACAAAGACGAATATCCTAGGCATTAGTGAACTGAAATGGACTGGTATTGGCCATTTTGAATTGGACAATCATATGATCAGCTATGCTGGGAATGACAAATTAAGGAGAAATGGCATCATATTCATCCTCAAAAAGAACTTTTTAAGATATATTCTGAAGTACAACAATGTCAGTGATAGGATAATATCTATAAGCCTACAAGAAGATCAGTTAATACAACAATTATTCAAATTTGTGCAGCAACCACTGATGCCAAACATGAAGGAACTGAAGACTTTTTACCAACTTTTGCAGTCTGAAATTGATCGAACATGCAATCAAGATGCATTGGTAATTACTGGTGATTGGAATGTGAAAGTTAGAAACAAAGAAGAAGGATCAGTAGATGGAAAATATGGTCGTGGTGATAAAAACAATGCTGGAGATCTCATGATAGAATTTTGCAAGACTTATTCATTGCAAATACCATTTTTTACAACATAAATTGATGACATACACATGGACCTCACCAGGTAGAATGCACAGGAATCAAACTGACTACATCTGTGGAAAGATACATGTGAGAAGCTCAATATCATCAGTCAGAACAAGACCAGGGGCTGACTGCTGAACAGACCATCTGCTGTTCATATGCAAGTTAAAGTTGAAACTGCATAAAATTAAATGAAGTCCATGAGAGCCAAAGTATGACCTTGAGTATATCCCACCTGAATTTAGAGACCATCTTAAGAATAGATTCGATGGATTGAACACTAATGATCCAAGACCAGACAAGTTACGGGATGACATCAAGGACATCATACATGAAGAAAGCAAAAGATCATTAAAAAGACAGCAAAGAAAGAAAAGACTAGAATGTTCATCAGAAGAGACTCTGAAACTTGCTCTTGAATGTAGAGTAGCTAAAGATATGGCAGAAATAATGAGGTAAAAGAGTTGAACAGAAGATTTCGAAGGGCGGCTCAAGAAAACAAAGTAAAGTATTATTATGAAATGTGCAAAGACCTGGAATTAGAAAACCAAAAGTGAAGATCATGGTTGTTGTCATGGTTTGAATTATGTCCCCCCAAAAATGTGTATGTCAGTTTGGCTGGGCCATGATTCCCAGAATTGTGTGGTTGGCCTCCATTTTGTGATTGTAACTTTAGGTTAAAAAGGATAAACGTGGGATTGTAACACCACCCTTACCCAGGTCACATCCTTGATCCAATGTAAAGGGAGTTTCCCTGGTGTGTGGCCTACACCATCTTTTATCTCTTAAGAGATAAAAGGAAAGGGAAAAAAGCAGAGAGTTGGAGACCTCATACCATCAAGAAAGCAGTGCCAGGAGCAGAGCGTGTCCTTTGGACCAGGGTCCCTGCGCCAAGAAGCTCGTAGTCCGAGGGAACACTGATGAGAAGGCCAAGAGAGACAAAGCCTTCCCCTGGAGCTGACACCCTGAGTTTGGACTTTTAGCCTACTTTAACTGTGAGGAAATAAACTTCTCTTCATTAAAACCATCCACTTGTGGTATTTCTGTTATAGTAGCACTAGATGACTAGGACAGTCGTCATTTCTCAAGCTGAAAGAACCCAAGAAAAAAAGTCAAGCCTTGAGTTGCAATACTGAAGGATTTTTGTAGGTAAAAAATTGAAAAACACAGGAAACATTAAAAGTAGATGGAAGGAATACACAGAGTCACTGTACCAAAAAGAATTGGTCAATGTTCAATCATTTCAGGAAATATCATATGGTCAAGAACTAATGGTACAGAAGGAAGAAGTCCAAGCCGCACTGAAGGCATTGTCAAAAACCAAGGCTCCAGGAATTGAGGGAAAACCAACTGAAATGTTTCAACAACCGAGGCAACACTGGAAGCGCTCACTTATTTGGGCCGAGAAATTTGGAAAAGAGCTACTTGGCCAACCTACTGGAAGAGATCCATATTCATACCCAGTCCTAAGAAAGGTGATCCAATGGAATGTGGAAATTATTTAACAATATCATTTATATCACATGCAAGTAAAATTTTGCTGAAGATAATTAAAGAACTGTTGCAGCAGTACATTGTCAGGGACCTGCCAGAAATTCAAGCTGGATTCAGAAGAGGATGTGGAACAAGGGTTACATTGCTGATGTCAAATGGATCTTGACTGAAAGCAGAGAATACCCAGAAAGATGTTTACCTGTGTTTTCTTGACTATGCAAAGGCATTCGACTGTGTGGATCATAACCAATTATGGATAACTTTGGGAAGAATAGGAATTCCAGAACACTTAATTGTGCATATCTGAAAACTGCACATAGGCCAAGAGACAGTCTTTTAAAGAGAGCAAGAGGATACTGCGTGGTTTAAAGTCAGGAAAAGTATGTATCACGATTGTATTATTTCACCATATTTATTCAATATATACACTGAGCAAATAATCCTAGAAGCCGGACTATATGAAGTAGAACACAGCATCAGGTTTGGAGGAAGACTCATTAACAACCTGTGTTATGCAGATGACACAACTTTGCTTGCTGAAAATGAAGAGGACTTGAAGCACTTACTGATGAAGATCAGAGTACAGCCTTTAGTGTAGATTACACCTCAACAAAAGGAAAGCAAAAATCTTCACAACTGGACTAATAAACTACATCATGATAAATGAGAAAATGTTCAAGTTGTAAAGGATTTCATTTTACTCGAATCCATAACCAATGTCCATTGAAATAATAGTCAAGAAATCAAACAGCATATTTCATTGGGAAAATCTGCTGCAAAAGACCTCCTTAAAGTGTTGAAAAGCAAAGATGTCACCTTGAGTACTAAGGTGAGCCTGACCCATGTCATGGCATTTTCAATCGCCTCATATACATGAGAAAGCTGGACAATGAATAAGGAAGACTGAAGAATTGATGCCTTTGAATTATGGTGTTAGTGAAAGATATTGAATATACCATGGACTTCCAGAAGAATGAACAAATCTGTCTTGGAAGAGGTACAGCCAGAATGCTCCTTAGAAGTTAGGACAGTGAGACTTACTCTGGACATGTTATCAGGAGGGACCAGTCCCTGGAGAAGGATATCATGCTTGCTAAAGTAGAGAGACAAGGAAAAAGGAAGACACTCAAGGAGATGGATTGACACAGTGGCTGCAACAATGGGCTCAAACATCGAAAGGAATGTGAGAATGGTCCAGGACCGGGTAGTGTTTTGTTCTGTTGTGCATGAGGTCACCATAAGTCAGAGCCGACTGGAGGGCACCTAACAACAGCAACAACAGCAGAGAGATGTTTATAAATGCACAGTATGTGCATAGCACCCTGGAGTAAAAACAAATCTCTGATCCTTACCAATGAGCATTCCAGATAAGCACACGCTCTAATTTATACTTGGATTTGATCTTTAATTAGGTGAATAGTCATGTTTACTCTCTTATAAATAATATTTAATGACTCCATTTGTAAATAAAATGTTAGTTTTTACCAAATGCCTTAGCGACTGTGTAGTGTTCACTGAATAATAAACTCTTGCATGGTTTTAAAACAATATTTTACTGTATTTGCATGATTGCATGCACTTTAAAATGTAAGAGCTTTGGGCTGTAAAATATTGTTGTTGTTGTTATTTGCCATCGAGTCAGTTCCAAATCATATCGACTCTAGGTACAACAGAACAAAACACTGCCCGGCCTGTGCCAACCCCACTATCATTGTTATGCTTGAGCCCATTGTTGCAGCCACTGTGTGAACTCATCTCTTGAGTGTCTTCCTCCTTTTCGCTGACCCTCCACTTTACCAAGCATGATGTCCTTCTACAGGGACTGGTTGCACCTGATAACATGTCCAAAGTATGTATGTCAAAGTCTTGTCATCCTCACTTCTAAGGAGCATTCTTGCTGTACTTGTTCCAAGATAGATTTGTTCATTCTTTTGGCAGTCCATGGTATATTCAATATTCCTCACCAACACCAAAACTCAAAGGTGTTAATTCTTTGATCTTCCTTATTCATTGTCCAGCTTTCACATGCATATGAGGCGATTGAAAATACCATGGCTTGGCTCAGGAGCACCTTAGTCCTCAAAGTGATGTCTTTTGCTTTTTAACACTTTAAAGAGGTCTTTTACAGTAGTGACATACTACTACAGAATTATCAAAAAGTTACTTGTGACTTAAATCCAACAACAATAGTAACAAAAAACAAGCCCAAACCTTTAACCACGGCTCACTATTATGATTAAAGGTTGAACATGTAAATGATTGTAAAATGCATTGTGATCCCCTAGTGACTAAGAAAATATATATTTAAAGAAAAGTTTTCAAACTCAGTTTTAAAAACTAAACAATCACTTTACAATTTAAGACTTAGATATAGTTACTTCCCAATCGATGTCTACCTTCGAAGACAAATGAGAGATTGGATTTAATCTTTTCCATACTACTTGAGTGGATGTTACTTTCTTTGTCATGTAGTTTGATATTCTTATAAATGTTTAAGGCCCAGAGTTGATATCATTATTTTAAATAATAAATAGGAATTCCATTCTTCCTCAGACTCAAGAGTCATAGGAGTTGAAACAACTTTAATTCTCTAGAAATGGAGGCAGTAAGCTATGTTGGGTTTTAAGGGTTAGATATCAAATCTTACAAATGTTATCATTCAAAAATTATTTTTTGCTTACCAAAGCATGTATGCTATCAAGAAAGGCCGATCTGGCTAATTATATTTGAAAGATAAAAAAATTAGCAAATATTTTGATTTTCATCATGTATTCTCAAAGCCAATTTTTTAGTTAACACTTTTTAACTTGATCAGAGACACCACTCAATAAGAAATTGTGACTTCCAGGTGTGAAATGCATTCATTAAGTATCTGTAATTCAGTCCATCTTTCTTGGTTAATAAGAGTGGTAGGGAATGCATATTGAAGACTGCATGCCTTACCTGAAAGTCTTTGTAGTCTTCCTGGAAATATGCACACACATATACGTGCACACCTGCATGCATGTATACATGCACAAAACAAGGTGTGTTCTCTGAACCAGAAAGATATACTTTATGAGGAAAGATGAAATGGAGTTAATTACGGAAGGCTTTATTACAACATTAAGTATTCTTTCACATTTAGCTTGTTTGTTTTTGCCACTTTTTTTTTCCCTTCTCTAAAAAAAAAAATCTAACCTATTTAACTATTAATTCATTTTTTCAGTCAGGCAGTATTTCAACAAGTAGTTATTAAATTTTGATTCTATTAAAATGAGTGCAGAACTTCAGCAACATAGAAATGTATGAGAAAATTAACTAAAGAGTATACAATAATCATGCAGAGGTAAGGGTGTGGGGCTGTGGGATTCTGGAAGATTTGCACCCACCTTAGTCTGAGGCTGTTAGGGAGGTATTCCCAGAAGAGATAACAAGCCAAGTTATGGCTTGAAGGAAAAGGGAAAGCCAGTCAATGAGTGCAGCAAGGAGTTTCTGAGTAGAGAAAAGACTATGGACAAAGGCACAGAGGGCAAAGGGATAGGTATAATGGAGAAATTGGGCAGACTTCATTATGGCAACAGCATGGAGTAAACATTCAGAAGCCAAGTATCTCTTCTGCTTTTTTAAATAGGCAAGGCAAAAAATATAGCAACATCTATCATTGAGGATATTCAAATTTCTGTTTTTATTAAGTCCATATTTTATTTGTTTTTTCCTTCCATCAGTTATAAAGTCAGAGTAATTTAAATGTAAAATACTGTCATTTTGACATCCGAATGATATCTGAACATCTTTATTGAAGAAAAACACAAGTAAAATACTTAAAGGGCCCACTGAGACACACTTTTTTTATCTTTATAACCATAAGATGGTTTTAACTCTGTTGATTTATCAAAATAATTTAACTATTAAAGAGATGAGCTGTTTGTGAATCCTGGTATATTTGGAATTTTGTCTTGCGACGAAATAACGGAAGTGAAAAATTTACTGTGGACACAGTAATTTACAACTTAAAAGTAGATACTATTTTACTGTTAATTTTTATTCTAACCTTTTAGAAAAAGCACTATTTATCGATTGAACTTACTGGGACACACACTGGTAAACTTATAAGAAATCATTAGCTAGAAACTAAAAGGGATTAATGTATTTTAAAAATGTACAAGAATTCATAGGATTATGATTTTAGGTTTCTAGTATCAGTCTAACAAAATATAACTTTAGAATATAAAGAAAATCTTAGGCATGGCCATGTTTTACTTGATTTTCTCAGAGCTACTTATTTTTAATTTGGTGCACTATTATTATTTAGGTGTCTGCTCCAGCTATTTTCTCTTTTAAAAAAAAAACTCCTCTTTAAACTCAGTAGACTCTGAGAAGACACACACACAATAATGTCCTGATTTTATATATGTATCAAGGAAAACAAAAGAATATAAAGAGAAGATGAGAACAAGAAAGTGACTAGTTCTTTCACAGACATAGTTTTATACAGCAATTTTACCTCCCATTTCAAAGAAAAAAATGCAATTTGTATTTAATTGGGAGTCAGTTTTATTTTATCTAGCCAATATATTTTAATTTTTAATATAAGCTTCATCACAAGCTTGAAGCACCAGAAGAAAAATACACGATTGACGCCAAAGGAAGCATTCTATTGCTATTTTGTACAATATCTAAATGGAAAAGATTGAATTAAGCAACATTATATATTGCTGTCTTTCATAACAAATTCCTTCAAATGGGGCAAAAATCTGTGTTCCATCTGCATCCAAAGTTATCATATGAAAACTGTAACAGAGCAACAATAGCTTGTGAGATCCATCAGTAGAAACTTCACACTGACCTGGCCAAGACTGCTAATTTAATTTTATCGTTTCAAGTGAAAGTGCTTTGAAACCAAGGGAGACTAATCTGAACAGTAAGCCTAATTGCAAATGCCTCAGTACATTATACAGATAATAACAGCTCCCGTGTGGATAATAGAAGTTAGCAAGAGTACTGAAAATTACACTTTATTTTGCCATAGTGAAAATGAACTGATATTGCATCTTATCTCCTGATCTGCATACTGAAATGGAAATTGCTTTCCAGGTTTTACTAATTTTACTAACTGGATATTACATGAAGGTTTTTTTTTTCCCCCTTCTGCATTTATCTGATTAAATTTAAAAGTACACCCAGAAGCAAAATTGGAAAATGACCAAAAAAAAAATCAGAAAAGGGAAATTCTACTCATGCACATGTCTATAATTTCATTTGGCTTCATCATCAGTATTCATTATGATAAATAAATTGAGAAGATTTCTGTTGCAAATGAATCTACATTAAATAAAAGTTTTCCACTATTTATGTGACTGTGAAACTGAATGTATCTGGAATTAGCAAGAGCTACTAAACCACATACACTATTATATTAAACACCATAAATGCCATTATGAATAAGCATTGAGATGTTTAATATTTGCGTATAAATTTAAATCATTTCAGTAAATTATACCTCAGTTAGTACTGAGACTTAAGACTTTCTTAGCTCCAACATGAGATTAATAATCAAGTCAGGATAGGGATCAAAATAGAGGTTCCTGGACAGAGCTGGAGACAAATGGAGAACATAATTCCAACTCACAAAAAAAGACCAGACTTACTGGTCTAACAGAGACTGGAGAAACTCCAAGTGTGTGGCCCCCGGACACCCTTTGAACTCAGTACTGAAGTCACTCCTGAGGTTCACTCTTCAGCCATAGATTAAACAGGCTACTAAAACAAAATAAGACTAAATGAGCACACCAGCCTAAGGACAATGATGAGAAAGCAGGAAGAGATAGGAAAGCTGGTAACAGGGAACCCAAGGTCAAGAAGGGGAGAGTGTTGACATGTTGTGGGGTTGGCAACCAATGTCACAAAACAATATGTGTATTAATTGTTTAATAAGAAACTAATTTGCTCTGTAAACCTTCATCTAAAGTACAATTAAAAAAAAAAAAACAGCTGAGAGGGTTTATACAGCTACACGTTGTGGGAGTCCTACAGACAACCCCATCAAAACCAGGGCTTCAGAGAGGTTCATTCAGGTTCAAACTTTCTAAAAAGTTCCCAGGCGATGCTAATTCTGCTGGTTAGGAACCAGTTCTGAGAATCACTGGTAGAACAGTTGTTTTCAAAATTTATATGTAAGAATCATGAGGGGATCTTGTTAAAACATAGGTTCAGATTCAGTATATCTGGGGTAGAAATGCAAATTCTCAGCCGGGGTTCTAACTGGAATGAAGTGAGACAAATCCTTGATTTAAAAACAAAAAACAAAAAACAAAAAACTTGTAATAACACTGTAGTGAGGGAGGTACTGGACTAAGATTCAGAAGATTTGAGTTCTTGTCCTGATTTTGGGCCAGGCCCACCTGTGATTCACAAGGACAATATTAAACGATGGATCTACAAATTCTGCATCTGTCTTCATGATTTATGCAGTGCTCTCAATGCTGTAATATATTCATTGGCACACATATGCACATAGAAGTACAGATGTTTAAGAAAATATTCTTAACAAATAGCAAATTAGTTGTTTCCAAATTACAGTTGAAATTCAAGTCATGTTTACTATATTTAAGTGTTTAGTTTTACAGCATAATACTTGGTGGAATTTTTGGGTTTGTTTATTTCTTTGTTTAATCAAGCTTTTAAAAACTTGCTTACATCAAGCACTGTTCTGCTTTGACACATGGGGTCACCAGGAGTCAGAATCAACTCCATTGCAACTGGTTTTTACTTCAAGCAAGTTTATGAAGCATAAAATATTTTAAATTATAATAGAGTGGAATACTCTTGTCTATTTTAAACTTTACCAGGTCTCAGAAAAAGCCTTGTATTGAAATAGTATATGATATCAAATCAGATGACAAGAGAGTGGACAGTGACACAGTAGTGGGAATCATGGACTAGCCAAGTTGACAGATATTTTGGGGGATGCAATTCAATCCATAATACCCAGCATAGTAGACCATATGATTGTCCAATTCAGAATGGCCAATTCTAGTCCATTTTAGCTCACTAATGCCTAGGATATCAATGTTTATCCGTTCCATTTCATTTTTGACAATTTCCAATTTTCCTATATTCATCCTTCGTACATTCTGTGTTCTGATAATTAATGGATGTTTGTAGCTGTTTCTTCTCATATTGATTCATGCCACATCAGCAAATGAAGGTCCTAAATTCTTAACTCTATCCATGTCAATAAGATTGACTCTTCTTTGAGGAGGCAGCTCTTCCCTAGTTGTATTTTGAGTACCTTCCAACATGAGGGGCTCATCTTCAGGCACTATATCAGAGAATGTTCCACTGCTATTCATAAGGTTTTCACTGGCTAATTTTATGAACAGAATTGGCTTATATTGCCCTATTCTGGGAATACATTCACTCTCCCCCATCTAATAATAGGCACTGAAGATTCAAAAGGAACTCAATATAGAGATGTAACAAAAGGCTGGGCAGTAGCTTGAGGATGATTATTTCTCCACCCAATGTACTTGGACTTTATTTAAGGGATCCGCTAAATTAATTTAACTTATAATATTTTATATTTATTTCAATAGTGCATGACAAACTCAGAGTAAGTTATATTAAGGAGCTTCTATTAATCTAGATAGAGTGGTTCATTTCCTAAAAGTCATCCTTGAAGCAACAAAATACTTGGAAGCTTTATTACACTACTACTCCATTTTGTCAAATGAGTAAATTGGGTGGAGTATTTTACTGTAATATCATAACATATGATGAAAAAGTGTCTTTGATTGAAGCATAGTTTAGCCATATGTCCTATGTGAATTAAAATATTTTACTGAATAGACATTATGAATTAAAATATTTAATGAATAAGCATTATGATATGAGGGATATCATTGCTGATGTCAGATGGATCATGGCTGAAAGCAGAGAATACCAGAAAGATGTTTACCTGTGTTTTATTGACTATGCAAAGACATTTGACTGTGTGGATCATAACAAATTATGGATAACATTGCAAAGAATGGGAATTCCAGAACACTTAATTGTCCTATACTTAGTCTTTTAAACAGAACAAGAGGAAACTGTGTGGTTTAAAGTCAGGAAGGGTGTGTGTCAGGGTTGTATCCTTTCACCATATTTATTCAGTCTGTATGCTGAGCGAATAAGCCGAGAAGCTGGACTATATGAAGAAGAATGCGGCATCAGGATTGAAGGAAGATTCATTAACAATCTGCAGCGTGCAGATTACACAACTTTGCTAACTGAAAGTGAAGAGGACTTGAAGTACTTATTGTTGAAGATGAAAGACCACAGCCTTCAGTAGGGATTACACCTCAACATAAGGAAAACAAAAATCCTCACAACTGGACCAGTAAACAACATCATGGTAAACGGAGAAAAGATTGAAATTGTCAAGGATTTCATTTCACTTGAATCCACAGTCAACACCCAGGGAAGCAGTAGTCAGGAAATCAAAAGATGCGTTGCATTGGGCAAATCTGCCGTAAAAGACCTCTTTAAAGCGTTAAAAGGCAAAGATTTTACCTTGATGACTAAGGTGCCACTGACACAAGCCAAGGTGTTTTCAATCGCTTCATTTGCGTGTGAAAGTGGGACAATGAATAAGGAAAACTGAAACAGAATTGATGCCTTTGAATTATGGTGTAGGCGAAGAATATTGAATATACCATTGACTGCCAGAAGAATGAACAAACCTATCTTGGAAGAAGTACAACCAGATTGCTCATTAGGAACAAGGATGACCAGACTTGGTCTCATTTACTTTGGACGTGTTATCAGGAGCGACCAGTCCCTGGAGAAGGACATTATGCTTGGTAAAGTAGAGGGTCACTGAAAAAGAGGAATACCCTATGAGAGGGATTGACACAGTGGCTGCAACAGTGGGCTCAAACATAGCTATGATGGTGAGGATGGCACAGAACCGGGCAGTGTTTCGTTCTGTTGTATGTAGGGTCGCTATGAATCAGAATTGACTCGACAGCACCTAACAACAAGAGCAATGAATAAGCAACAAAAGTTCTTTTATGTAAGTTATATTATGAAATTCTTACATGAAAGACATTGCACCAAGTGCTAGGAATGGTGTGGAAAACAGAGACTGACTCCATTCCTTGCAACTTACTGTGTTAAGAAGACAGATGAACAATTCTGCAAATAAATTTAAACATGTAGCTTGATAACTACTACAAGAGTGGCATGGAGTTACAAAAGCATATTGTACAAGACTTGACATATGCCAGAAGATGAGAGAGGACTCCTGAGATGAACTGTTGATGAAATGTAATCATGTGAAAATGATGAGCAAAATCTGTGTCTACAATGTAGTGAGAGATACGTTCTTGCGGTAATTGTAACTTTCAATTACATGTCCCAGTATGGCCAGCCTTCACAACAATGTGATCAGCAAAGACCTCAACTTACAGGCATTTTTGTCATCATTACTTTGTGACTGCACTGAACAATTTAATAAAACATTATGTCCATAATGAAAATTGATTTTATGTTATTAATGAACACTCACCCTAAGTTCCTGCCTTTGTATAAATATTCACACATCCTTTCAGAACAGGCTTATTTTGTTGTTCTTGGACAAGTAAATATTCAATGAGTTTCTTTGAAATCTTAAGGTAATTTTAGAGATAAGAATTTTTTCTATTAATTTATTGTTGTAATTATTAGAAAAAGTGTTTGCATGTATTCTTTTAGAAAAAATATACTTAAAAAAACTAGCACACTGTTTCAGATAAAAAAATGCAACTTTTCAGTAAAAAGTTAGAAATTAAACACATAACTCATTTTATAGTCAAATTTGACTTTTGATATGACTTTGGGGGTAATCTTAATGCTTTGGTTTCCCCATCAATAAAGGAGACATAAAAATAATTATCTAGCTGTAGTAGTCCTGTAAGGATTACAGAATTAACGTACTTGATTTTTTTTTTTTTTTTGAGACTCTAAGGGGAAAGTTTCCAGGTGAGTGTTCAGTGTTATTCAGAACAGATGTTGTAGTTAATCTTACACTCAGGTTAATAAACATCACTTTAAATCAAAGGTTTATTTTGTACAGTTCTGCAGAAATATAAAGAATACTATTTATCTTCAATATTCTGCTGACAAAAATTTTTTATGTGTCATAAACTGTTATAAGGAGTGGAAGAGTCTTCGATATTTTCTAACTCTGAACTTTGTGGCATTACCTACATCAGCTATATTGTGCACGTGACTTTCAAAATTAAAAGCAGCTGTGATGTTATGTGTCAACTTGGCTAGGCTATGATTCTCAGTGGTTTGACAGACATTGGACTGATTGCTCTTCCATAATGTAAAAATGTAATCACCTCTATGATGTCGTCTGATGTAATCACCCAATCAGTTGAAAGGGAAGTTTCCTTGGGGGTGTGGCCTGCCTCCAATATACTAATGGATGTTCTGGCAAGGCTCACTCTCTCTCTCTCAGCCCTGCACTCTTCTTGTCGCCTGGCCTCCAGTTTTTGGGACGCAAGCCTGCAGAAGTCCTCAGCCTGCCTCCTGACCTGAAGATTTTGGATTTGCCACCCCCTGCATCCTTGTGAGCCAGCAGAGGCCTCCAGCCTGCCACCTGATCCACAAATATGAGAATTGCCAGCCCCCAAATTGTGTAAGCCTTTCCTTTGAAGTAAATTTCTCTCTATATATTTATACTACATGCTTCACTGGTTTTGCTTCTCTAGAAAGCCCAGACTAAAATAGCAGCACTTCTGGATAAAAAGAAAAGAAAAAAGTTGGTATTAAAGAAAGAACAGTTTAAACACCAAAATAGTAGGTAATAGTAGTAGATCAGAGACAGCAGAAAAGAAAATGACATTATTGGGAATATTATAATGACATGGGTTAAAATTGCTATATCTCTACTAAAAATTATGATGACATGGATTAAAATTGCTACGTCTCTACTATATTATTTTAAGTAACATAATCCAAGTTAAAATTCTTTCATTTCATTGACATTAATAAAAATATCCATAAAAACCACTTATTTTAAGCAACGATTGATTTCATTTATAAATTATTGGGTCCAACACCAGTTTACACTACATTAGGCTCTTCATTTAGTAGTAATTTTATAATCAAATGTTGGATTGTAGAACACATGACCTTATGACCTCACCATGCCTTCTCTTTCTAGTGATTTTAATCATGTGACATATCAAACATTCAGATAAAGTACGACTATAAATACTGGATAAGATTAGCAGAGGTAGCCTAATATGTTCTGTAACATAGTAGAAATTCCTGGTGTAAAGATCTTAAAATATTATGTTTATTCTTTATTAATATTTACTTTTATTTTTATGGCTTTTGGAAAGAATAGAGTCTAGCAGTTAGATGTACCCCTGGTGTTCTCTCCATTGACCTGAGTGATATTCTCTCCATTGACCTGAGTGACTGTACTCAAGCAACCTGTTTTTGTGTAATTTTGCCACTGCACCAAAGAAAAAGAAATCCTTAGCTAATGCCACATCTATATTAGAATCATAACACTACTATAAAAATTTATGAAATTATAAAATTATAATATTAGAAATGAGCAATTTTTTCTAGTAAAAATATATTTTTTTCTTACTTTTAGGCACCATAGGAATCATTAATCAGCAGAAGCTGATAACATTTTTTGAGACTCAGAAAATGGTTCTAGGAAATAATAGCTTGAATTTATCTGCAAAACAGTGAATAAAAGAAATTCTGAAATAAGCATGATCTATTTCTTAAATATCTTCTTAAGGATTTTTTAAAAAATAATTTAATGACAAAAATAATCCCAAAGCCTCAATTTTTTTTTTTTAGACAGGGTGTAGTGGTTGCTGAGGGAGGGCCTAGGAATGAACAGCCAGTAAATGCTCAGTTTGCTGATACTTTCGGCAGTTTATGTAGACCTTTATTACTTATAGAACCATAGTTATGGACAAGATTTTACAGATCATCTAGGCTAGTAATTTCAAAATCTTTCCCAGAAAGAGCCTCTAGATTTTCACAAAGGAAGAGAGAGCAAGAGGTTAAGCCCTGGTCCCTCTTACCGTCATTCAACCAGAACAGTCTTTAGTTTATCTTTTATATATCACAATTCCATAAAAGATTTCATTGGAAGAAAAGGCTCAGCTGCTTAAAACATAGTTTGAACTCTTCTACTTTAAGTAGAGTTTTATTTTAGAGATTAGAAATTTCTTCTCACCTGATAGAGAGAGGGATTTTTTTTAAATGTCGTATAGTTAATGCTTAGTTGTTAACTTTGAAACCATTAAATCACTTTTTCCCCTCAAATTTTCACTGTTTTGCAAATTAATTCAATGACACTTGTCCTCTTCCTTGCTCACTCTGCTATAGCCACAATCACCTCCTGCTCTTTCCTTTTCTTTCTTCCGAGGCTCCTCTCTCAAAGACTTTGTCTTGGATGTTCTCTGTGACTTGAAAGATCTTTTCCAAGATCTCTCTATATCTTTCCCACAGCTTCTTTACATTTTTACTCAAATGTGAGTACTTATGTTTTATCACAGTATAATAAGTCGATTTACCATGTGTCAATGTTCTTGAAATATAACTTTGCCCACACGATGACTGAATTTAGGTTTTCCAATCCCTCAATTCTGCTATGACCTTTGACTTGCTTTGGGAAACAAAACTGTGGAAGTGATGGGTTCCAGTCCTGAGCCTACACCTCCAGAGTAGGTGGAGGCATGCACACTTATGCTCACATTTTTGGAGCTGGCCACCACAAAGAAAACAAGTTTAGGGCAGGAGAATGAAAGACCATGCGCATCACAGACAAATCATTTCAGCTGAGGTTATCCTAGACCAGCAGCCTCCAGCCCAACAACCAGCTGACTATAGATATACAAGATAGCCCGGCCAATATAAGCCACACCTAGCCCAGACCACAGAAATGCCCTGACAACCCACAGACTCAGACTCATGAAAATAATAAATGGGTATTGTTTTATCCATTCAATTTTTGTGCAATGTTATGCAACAGGAGTTAAGTAATATGTAATGTATCTGAGATTCCTAGAAAACAAAGCTTGATTCAAACCTTAGGTGAGGGAGTGTAAAAAAAGGGAAGTGATACAGAGAATGATAAATAACAAAAAGTAATATAAGATTATTCTCTTGAGCTGAGTTTGGCCTCACAAGAAATACCATTTTGGGGGGAGTAGGGGGTCACTCAAGCCATTTTTAGAAGTAACCTATGGAATCACTGCTTCTTGGAACCAGCTGTCAGGGAAAGGAGGGGCGAGCAATTTTTATAGTCTTTTTTTACAATCTCTTTTCTCTCAGTGGTCAAAGTTTACCTCATAGAATATAAATTCTCAAATACTTCCAGGCTCTGTTACACAGTTTTCCAGGCAATCACTGGAAAAGCCAGAACCTCCATCGGCCAGTTTGGCTGGACTAGGGCACTAGGGCTGGTAAGGTTCTGTCTATGGTGGATGTGATGGAAGCCATGCTAAAGTCCTGCCCTCATTCACTGAGGAGTCTAAAAACAACTAGTGGTACTAAAACATGAGGTAACAGTGGGAATGTCTATATTTTTATGATTCAGGGCTGCCATGACTTGGACAAACCATCTTTATGGCCACTGCAGTTAGGAAGCAGGACAAAATAGGATTAGGTGGAGTGTAATCAATAAGCTTTGTAGGATCCAGGATGTGTATACACTTGTTTCAATGTATTTCCTTTCCTGCTTTGTTTTTCTCCTTAGTAACATACTGTATATTTTTATTTTGTATATTATTTGCCCTTCTCCACTAGTATTTAAAAATCCATAAGGAAAGCAAATCTTGTATTTTTTTTTTCACTATTGTATATTTAGACCTAAAACAATGCTTGGCACGTTGTGGAATCTCAGTAAATATTTGATTATTTGGGGTGAAAGAAGCAATTTAAAAAAACGAGCACCTGGCTAAGACTAATGCTTAAGTAATTTTGAGCTAACTGTATACTTATTAATTAAAGTTCTCTTAAAATAAATTATCCTTTTCAGGTCAATTTTGCAACAGCAGCTATGTTGCCGTTACTAAATTCTATTGATAAGAATTAGTTATAAAGAAACATCTATCCCCTTTTCATTAATATATGTAGATATAATTGGAGAGAATACTTAAGTTATTATTTTTAGACATGAAAATTTGGGCATCACCATCTAACAAGATTACTTTTTTGATTATTATGTAATCAGTTACTTAGCTCACAAATTTAGGCAAAATCTTGATTAAAATTACCACTGTTATTTTAAAATAATGTAATTCTGCTTCTTACCTTGAACCAGACACTCAGTCTGCCATATACATCCAGGGACTTTCTTGATTAAAACATTGATTTATCTAATCACTTCCGTGCCTTATAAATGTATAGCATATGTTGAAAAAGTAGCAGCATGTGGCTCTTAAAATAGATTTTCTACTTATGGTTCTTATATAAAATTTTAACTCACATTACTTAATTGTCTTTATTCAAGCATTAAAGATACTCAATAAAATGCATTATTTGCTCTTCCTGTATTACACTCATTTCCATTTTTGGAAATATTGTTAATCTCACCTGCATATAGTTATATCATTAATAACAAGGAAAACTTTATAGTCTCCATGGGATAACTAGTTATCTCAATTATACCTTGTTTCCATAATTAGAAAATTTTTCAATTATGTGATTATATAGACTAGCAAATTACAGTTTATCAAAGTAAATAGAAATGTTACTCATCAAATAATATTAACTCATGTGACTCCCCAGTCCTTGGCTTATTTGTGTTTTCTATACATGTATTTCTCTATAAGTATGATTTTCTCTTCTCCTGATATAAAACTTATATTCCATACAGTATCTATATTAAATTCTAACTCTGTGTGTGTTTTTATGTATGTCTGTGTATATGAGAGAGAAAAAAGAGAGAAAGATCCTAGGTAGAGAGTAAGCTGCGTTAAACTTTGTGATCCAGAAATGTCTGGAAGTGTCTAGAATCAGAGAATTAAACAAGAGTATATTTCACTGGGGACGGAAATAAACTTTTGGGGACACACTAATTCTAAGAGTATCAAAACCAAGCTGGCACGATAAGAATGCTGTAGTTATCTTCAGGAACAGGTCCTGGCACATCACTGGAGCACAATTAGTACGTGTAAGTGTAAGATCAAAAACAATAGCAGAGAGTAAAGTGTGGTAACTTCCATCCAAATTTTTTCTCCATTCAGCTAGATCCCATAAAGTTGTGTGCGAATTAAAATGAGAGCGATTCAAAGGAAAACTGAAAAAAATAAAGTTCTTTTTATCCATACAAACATTTTCATATACGCTTACACTCACAATCTCTATGATATATTGGGAAAGAAAGAAGCATTACTCGGGGACAAACATGATAGTAATGAAACAGTGTGTATATGTGGGTGTGTATGTGTGTCTGCACACAAACACACATATTTGTATGAGAGGTCAATTTTCCATGTTTTTCAAAAGCGTAGAGCAGCTTTGTCTCCGAGGGACAATTCGTTCTAAGTCTCTAAGCCACACTGTCTTTCTAGCCAGGCCATATTTTTTCTTCCTCTTCATTGCATTTGTTTGTATTATTCCTCTGTCTAGAATAGTACCTTCTACGTGACCACCTTTGCTCAATTTCTCTTCATCACACATGTACCCCCACACACACAAACACACACACAATACACAACATTCTCACCTAACTAGCTTCTAGGCAATCTTTAGGCACAGTTTAGGTCTAAAGTATTTGCTCTGAAAGGATTTCTCAGTAACCATAATAGAAATTAGGTTCCAACTGCTATTTTCTCTCAGACTACCTGCACTTTTTGTTTCATAGCATCATGGTTTATAATTGTATATTAGGTGTTCATTGTTTGTCTCATCCAGTAGCATATGAGGCCCATGAGCTACAGAACTTGGCTGTTTTATTTCAGTGTTATAACCCAGCATCTAGCACAGCATGAGCACTTACTAAGAATATAGTGAGTGACTTAATGATTAGATACTGGCCTTTGGGACCCATTTTCCAGCAGCTCATCTGGCAGCACTTAACACATCTTTGGCTCCAGGAGTCATAATCTAAAGAAGTACTGACAATGGGAAATATTGCTTTGGCCTCTTTGGGGCAATAGGAGTTGGCATTCTTGGCAGAAATATCGTTTGTTTTTGGAAAAGGAATACCAGCAGCAGTAGCAAGCAGGCTTCAAACCAGTTTGAACCAGTTCAGTCATGGCTGATGAAGTGAAACTGGAACAGATCCAGATTTTTACAATTTGGGTGATCCAGAATGATAACCAGAATGGGAAAAATTATGGGTCGAAGCCCTGGAATGGGAGACTCGAAAGAGGCATAGTGAACCCTTTTAAGAGCCTGATGCATGAGATTGGATTATTGGCAGGACTCTGGAGAGTGACACACATTCAAAGTGGCACAGTCAGCCACCATCTTTGAGCAGGGTACTGCTGTTTCTGACTCTGCTCAAAACCTGATGGGCAAGAGATGTGGTTGCTAATCAACGTGTATGCTGCACTTGTTTTCTAAGAGGGAGATTAGGTTTCTAGCAGACCTCAACCTGTAATTTTTCCCATTCTGATTATCGTTTTGGTTCACCCAAATTTTAAAAATCTGATTATGTTCTGGTTTCACTTCCTTGGCCATGACTGAACCAGGAAGAACTGGTTTGAAGCCCTGGTAGCAAGTGCTATTATTGCTTGATGATTATAGGCCAGAAGCATGTTTAGCCTCATTGTATTTACAGTTTAAAGATACCTGTTCTCAATGCCTTTCCACCTTTGAATATGAGGATTTTAATAAAGATCAAGTGAGACTGATGAGTCTAACCTTGCCTATGGACAGATTCTAGACAACAGAGACCTTTCTTCATTCAGAAACAAATAATGTAGAAGAAATGATACCTTCAACATAGAGTCTACTAAATATTTTGCAACAAATATTTGGGAAATGCAGTTATTAATATACAGAGGGAAAAGGAAAATTTGGAGAGGAGAAAAACATTTTCTAAAACACTATTGGTAGCATCATTGGGCTTGGCATGGTGGAACCCTGAAGACACAATGGCAGGATCTACTCCCTAATTTTAAAACAGCTTAGAAGACAATCTTTGGCTGGTTGATTTGCACTATTCTAAAAAAAGTTCCTGTGTCATGTAGATTTGTATTTAGTATGACTCTATTAAACTTAGGAAGGATAGTATGTTTTGTATTGATTGGATTATGCAGAAAGAAGTTTATGCTTGTATGTTTTGAAGCAGTTCTTCAAAATGTATTAATGGAAAACAGCATCTTATATGCATTTTTTCCCAGAATTTGCCACCTTTGTTTCATCTGCCCATCTATCCATGCATCCATTTTCTACCATTTACTAAACCTTTAATGGTATCAGTAATGTGTTAAATACATTAAACATATTAACTTCTTTAAATCTCAGAGAAGCTATATGAAACTGATATGATTATTCCTATTTTACAAATGAGTGAGTTTCAGTAACTTCAGGTTCTGTATCTTGTCCAAGGTGGCACATCTAGTAAATAGTGAAACTGGATTTTAAACTCATGTTTATATAGAAGAGTCCATGGTCCTATGCATCTCCAAATTAGATTCACTATCTCAGATTGTTATATACCAACTACTTTATGATTCCACAATTATGGACAAAAATGATAGGAGGTTAAAAAAAAAACAAAAAAAGGTGCTGATGAAGGAAAATGGCCCAGTTTGCCCCAGATAATTATGGATCCATTTATTTTCAGCTTTTTTAAATTTTATTTTTATTTTTAAGTAGGAATGGTTCTCCCTTTTGATATTACATTAAATTAATATTCAAATGTAATACATATTAAAATTGTTAGGTTAGTATATGTAGATGTAATATATCCCATGCAAGAACATAGTATGTCTAAAACATAATTAATATAGGCCTCATGATACAGTCCTCTGATGAAGGTGTTATCAGTCCGATTTACAAGAGAGAGTTCTGAGGCTAAAAACGCTAGCTTGCCTAAGATCACTCAGCACTGGATTACATAGCGCTCAGGCTAGGATCAAACACCAGTCTGCCTGAATTCGTATCCCATGATCTTTCTTCCTTGAATTTCCACATTCAGGAACTGAGAGAATACAGGCCAAATAGTGAAGGGATAAACAACACTGCGTGACTAGAGAGATAAACACTTTTTTAAATCTCGGATTTATTAAGAAGGAAGGGGGAGAGACAATTCCAGAGTTAACTTGAAGAATCAAAGCACAGTTATCATGTATTCATTGTACTAATAGTTCATTTTGCTGATAGAATAAAGCCCAATTTGTAGGAAGTCTCCCAGAAATTTGTGCCAGTTGAACCCACTTTGTCATACTGCATTGGGCAAATCTGTCTTATGGCATTTTCCTGGAGTTACAGGAGAAGTAATTTACTACCAGTTGAGATATTTTGGGGGCTGTGGATCTAATTTACGTTTCATTTTTTTTCATTGCTAGCTGAGATAATTTCAGAGGAAATGAATGAGAACAGTTTGAGGGAAAAGTAAGGCAAGAAGAAGTAATAATTTAAAATAAGGTATCACATTGGCTGACATTCTATCTTTTCTGCCCCTCAAAATATTCTTCTATATCCACAGTCTCTATAAAGGTGCCAATGGCATCCATGAAACTAAATCTAATAAAAACTTTAGCAATCTCATTTTGCTGGCCCGCTCAGAAGTATGTGATGTTATTGTTCACTCACTAATGTAAACTTACCCTTCCTTTGGCTTCTTTGATACCACATACTTTTGCTTATCATTTACCTCTCTGAGCTTTCCATCTCAACCTCATTTGCTCGGTCCTTCTCTAGAGGGTCCTTTTTAGGCCCACTTATTTTTTTCAATCTTCATATTCTTTCATAGTCTCTAGTAATCTGTGTATGTGTGTGTGTTGTGTGCCTCTGAGTTGATTCCAACTCATAGTATCCCTATAAGACAGAATAGAACTGCGCCACAGAGTTTCCAAGGAGTGGCTGGTGGATTTGAACTGCTGACCTGTTGGTTAGCAGCCAAGCTCTTAACCACCACACCACCAGGGCTACTACCTATTAACTTTCTTGAAATACTATCTTATTATCTGATATTTTATTATATAATACAACCTAACTGTTTGAATCCCAGTTACTTAATCTGGTACATAAAGCTCTCAGATTCAGAACCCAACCTTTTCTTCTTTTTTTACTTTCTATTATATACACAAACCATCAAATTTAGGCAAAATGCTCTATTCCATATTTTGTTGCAAATTCTCTTTGCTTTTCTGCTTCTATGCCTCGTTTTGCATAACCCTCTAGCCCTTCAACCCTAAGCACTAACCTTTCCATATTCTAGCTCTCCAAATTGCCAATAAAAACCTGCCTATCCTTTAAAGCTCAGTTTATATTTATCCTCTATTTTGGTGTGTCACCTGTCCTCATACTTCCAACTTCTCTCCACAGAGGTCTGTTCTTTTTAATAATTCTTAGCATTCACTTCATCTCTCTTTGAGCAATCATCATGTTTTGCCCTCTGTCGCTTCTTTGCTTGATGCCTGTTTTCATACTTTGTTGCGTAAATAGATTAAAAAGAACTTTGAAGGCAAGGAAATCTGTTTTATACTTATCTGTGTACAATATTGTGCTCGAAGTTATTTGTTTGATTACATTGATTCAAGTAATTAACTGAGATGCAATAATGCCACTTAGATTTATGAAAGTAGCAGGGTATATATGGACAAATAGATAAATCTCCTGTTGGGCATGAACCTAACTCCAAGCATCATAACAAAGTGGAATTTGAGCAGCTTTTAAAAATATTAGATGTCAAACAGAATTAAGATGTTGCATACTTAATATAAACTAATAAATGTTAGTGAATGACTAACTAATAGACTTTAAATGATAGGAAAATACTCACTAGTGCCTGGAGACAAACAGTGCTTACACCTGTGGCTATCAGAGTTCTGGTTCAGTTTTTCTCAGGAGTAAAATCAGAGTAGTGCAAAAGTCCATTGCTTTTGAAGAACTGACGGAAGAAAAAAAAAAAAAAAACCGTTGAAGTACTAACTTGAGATATTTGCTGTCTTCCCCTACAAACTACCAGAGCTGATGAATCACTGTCTTTGGACTCATACCATTATATGCTTACTTGAAGCCAACATGTCAATATAAAGTATGAAGAGTAGGTAGATTCACAGGATATTTAATTGCTGATGGATGTGTTATTACAGTCATTTAGGAAAAAACATTGGCATTACTTCCTGAAGCTGAACATTCATACACACGACCCAGCATTCCACTGCTAGGTAGGTACCCAAGATAAACTGATACAATGATGTTCACAGCATCACTTTCCACAGAAACAAAAGCAAAGTGATAAACTCTAGTATACTCATGTAATAAAATATTGTTCAATAATCACAAAAACTGGTCTATAATGACAAATGGATTTATGGGTAGGTATTACCAATGTGAGGAGCCCTGGTGACACAATGGTTAAGCGCTTGGCTGCTGAGGCTGCTAACCAAAAGGTCAGCGGTTCAAATCCACCCAGTGGCTCTGTGGAAGAAAAGAGCTGGTGGTATGCTTCTATAAAAATTATAGCCTAGGAAACCCTGTGGGGCTTTTCTATTCTTTCATATAAGGTCACTATGAGTTGGAATCAACTCTATGGCACACAACAACAACATCACCAATGTAATTATAAAAAGATGTCCCCAAGCATATAGTGCAATATAGCTTGTATAAAACTAAAGATTGTTGGTTCAAATGCTCCCATAGGCACCTGGGAAGAAAGGCCTGGCAATCTGCTTCTGAAAGGTCACCACTTTGAACACCCTATGGAGTTCTACTCTGAAATGCAGGGGGTTACCCTGTGTCAGAATCAGCTGAACGGCCACTGATTGAGTTTTGGTTTTTACATAAGCATTAAAGTTTTATGAAAAAGAACACAGGGAACAGAGAAACATAGGTGATGATGAGTTCATGCCAGGAAAGACAGGGGCATGTGCTGGGGGTTACGATGTGGTTAGATACAGATTTTTGTTAATGTCTTAGCTTTTCCTTTGGATGATGGATTTGTGAGTGACAATTCTATTATTTAAAATAAGTAACTTAATAAATAAAAGTAGGACAATCAATACTTGTGTCATGAAAATGAGAAGATAATTAATTTATTTCTGTACATCTGTGCTCTACGGATAAAGGAAATGTGACTTCAAGACCCAATTGAATTTCATCCCAAAAGTTCTCTGGTTTAATTATTTGAAAGCATGGTTAGGTACTGTGTACATGGAGACTGTGGGCGTATGTGATCTATGGGAAAGCAGAATCCTGCTTCCTAATGGAAATGGAAAGAAGTCAGTCAATGGAAGAACTCCTCTTCCTGCCCCGACCAGTGGTGTGAGGGAGAGAGATGTGATTGCATGACATTAGCTTTTTTGGCTCCCTTCCCAGTTTTCTTCTGTTGAGTGATAACCCAGCAGCATCCGGACCCAGGGTCAGCCACGTAACCAAGAGACCAAAAAGACTCCGGATTCAGCCATCAGGACATATGATTTATTTGGGGAACTTACGGGACAGTCCAGGGCAGCGGCTGGACTCAGGTTAGCACTCCGCTACTGCCTAGCAAGGGACACAAGCTTATATACAGTTCCAGCTGGGGCTAGGGTTTATTGTTTTTCTTCCCAGTCCTTAGGCGGCAAGCGCTTCCAGGGACTACACATCCAGGTTCAGATGTTTTTCTTGTAGTTGATAAGGTGTTCCTCGGCCTTGGCCACCGACCCAGTCGCGCCACTTCTGGCCTTGTACCTTAGCCAGAGTTCGTCCTGAGTTCATCCCCAGCATGCTTCAGTGGAGCAAAGCTGTGGTCATTAGGAGGGGCATGCATATAGCTGAATAGCATTACGCTACACCTTCCCTTTGACTTGTGGGTCTCAAAAGATGGTCCTCAACCAGAAGCATCAGCATTACCTGGGAACTTGTTAGAAATGCAAATTATTTGACCCTGCCTCAGACCTTCTGATATAGCAGCCTGAGGGTAGGCCCAGCAATCTATGGTCCTTCAAGCCCTCCAGGTGATTCTGACCCATGCTGAAGTTAGAAAACCACTGCTTCTAACCGAGTCCTATGCTTGTTTTCTCTGCCTTTATTGTTTTCTATTACCTTCTATTTTCAGGCGAAATACTTTTAAATTAATTTAATTAAAAGAGCTATGGCAACAATCTTCTATTAGGTTTCCTTGAATTCTATCCACCATCTAATCCTTTCTCATGTTGGAGCCAGAGTGACCTAGCAGTTGTTCTTAGCATAACAGTGTACAACCTCCTCTACTATCTGACAGTGTCCTTCCCTCTAGGTTCATCTTTCCTTCAAACCATCAGCTTTCTTTTTAAGCATGCTAGCTTCTTTCAGTTACATACACTCTTTCACATCTAGCGTGTGGCACAGGATGAAACCTTTCCCTTCTCCTCCTTCTCGTTCTAATCACCTACTTCTAGCTGGTAGCCTTTATTCATGTTTTTCTTTTTCTTGCTAAAAATTCCTTCTCTCTTTGAATTCTTCTTTATACCCTAAAATTGCACAGTTCCCTTGCTATCCGTTCCCATGAACACCCTTATAATTACCATTCATTACACTTAATTTTAATTGCTTGTGCTTATATATCTGAAGTTAGGGTTTATCTTCCTGAATCGCCAGCATCAATGCTTTAGTTTTTTCACATCGTCAAAATGAAGAGTCAGTAGTATTCTTAAGACTACTGTGAAAATTAAGTGAAATCACCCACTTAGCACGGTGTTGTTATTAGTGCCTATTACGTGTTGAATGAATGAAATTCAAACCTACACAATTTCTGTAAGTTGTAATTTTTGTACTTACTACTACTTTAGTCATAATAGTAACCACATTCAACTGTTTAGGTTATGCTTAAATATTTGTAAGTTAGGAGGCATCTATGCAAAGAAGCTGCATATGTAGTGAGTTGTGTCTTTTTAATGCGTGTCAGAATTGCTCACTTTACTCTTGTATGTAACATGTAGGGTAAATGATATGTAGGTTTTAGTGAAATCACACTGGGAGCTATCTAAAAAATCTGTCTGCTGGCAGACTTCCAAGGAAGAAGCACCATGAAGTGAAAACCAGTCAAAATAATGCTTCATTTGACAGTGTAATCACAGATTCTTGGATAATGAGTCTATCTACTCTTCTTGATGATGTGCTGGTCTTGGAAGCACTTTGAAATTTTATTCAGAAGAATTTAGAAGTTGTATCTCTCATAATTAGCAGGTGCTGAATGGTTGGAATTGAATCTTTGAAAAATCAAGGTAAACTTGATGGGTAAACATTGGAATGTGCTATATTTGATGCATTAATCTTAAACTAAGCTAAGCAACTTTTTAATCTGTAATAAATGAATATATATTAACATGTATTTGGTTGTATATATATATGTATATACATATATGTCATATATATAAATGTAAATATATATGTCATAGAGGTTATTCAATATTGTTTATTATCAAAATGACAGAATGTCTCAAGATGCTTGTGAACATGAAATAACCCAGATAATTTTTTTTTTATTATGAGTTTTTTGAAAAACATGATGCCTTTTACTCTGACTATTCTGGAACTTCATCATTTAAAATGTGTCATGTTATGATAAATTGTTTGGTGTTTAATCAATTGGATTTTGTCGTGCTTTTCCACCAAGCCAGTATGAAGTGGCTGATGAAATCTGGCATGAAAAATTACAAAAGATGAGTCACCTGGGGTTGGAAAAAAACAATCAGTATTCATTTGTTGACTCTGAAAGTCAGAATTTGTTAAAATGAAAAAGATGTAGCCTTAGCTGTACAGTTTAATAAGGGAGGGAGTATCAAAAAGGGAAAATAAAGACTCTTCACAGTATAATAGCTAGTAAAGGGATTTGCCTAAACAAAAATATCACACTTAACCTATAGCATTTGTTTGTTAAATATACATTCTCTAAAAACAACTCAAAGATTTGTGTGCAAATCTATGTTTAAAGATATATGGAAAATTGGAATACAGTTACATTCTCGATTCCATGTTGAAAATACAAACACTCAAAAGTTAAGAAGGTTTTCCTCCACATACTAGAATGAGTTGAGAGATGGAGATGCAAATCCATATGGTAGGTATGTCACTACTAGGGGACTCATTAGAAGGTACATGGTTTTGCTTTCTCATGAGGATATTCTGTCTTCAAGGTGTTGAGCAGAAAGTTGTTTCAAGGGACAACACCTGGCCCCTTATGACTTTGGCCTTTATTCTGGAGGTTAGCCCTCCCTGGAAGCTATGATATTACCTCTTATCCCATCATCTAAGGCAGAATCCCTTCCCTGCATTTGTTATTTTCTTAATTCAAATGGAGAACCCATGCAAAGGTGAAGGGGTCCCTAAAATGAACTTTTCAAAATCCTGGTCAAATAAGTTTTTTCTCCTTGTCAACTTTACCTAGAAACTCTGTCAGGGAATCAGCTAGCACACTATACCACAAAAAAACTATCACAGCTGACGATATATTTCTTTACAGAGAGTCATAGTTTGGGCTCTTCCTCCTCCTTCCAAACAGCTAGTATCTCAAATTTTAACCAACTCTAGAGAGTGGTTCAAGGATGTAATGATTCAGATTGTGTATTGACTTGGCTGGGCCATGATCCTCAGTGTTTTGGCAGTCGTGTGATGTTGTGGTCACTTCCCTGTTGAGATTTGATATGTGATCACCCCCATGACGGGATCTGCTGTGGGGAGCCAATCTGTTGAAGGGGAGTTTCCTTGGGCGTGTGGCCTGCATTGAGTGTGGGTAAACATTCTGGTAGGCTCAGGGGCTTTTTCTTGTTCTGGATCCTGCAGCTGGCTCCTGTTATCTGATCTCTGGTTCTTGGGACTTGAGCTAGCAGCTTACCTGCAGTCTTGCCTGCTGATCTTGGGATTCGTCAATCTTCACAGCCTGTGAGCAAGAGCTCTGCTTCCTGACCTGCTGATCTTGGGTTCACCAGCCCCTGCAGCCATGTGAATCAGGGGAAGCCTATATCCTGACCCACAGACTTGGGATGTTACAGCCTCTACAACCACGTGAGCCATTTCCTTGATATAAATCTCTCCCTGTATATATTTTTATATGCTTTACTGGTTTTGCTCTTCTACAGAACCCAGTCTAAGACAAAGCATATTTGTGATTCTGAAAATGTTCTATGTCTCTGATTTTGAATATAAATTCTAAATATATTTTGAAATCCAGCTATTTAACATCACTCCAAGGTCACTATGCAGGAACAAGGCCCCATAATTTTAACTGCCTCTCAGCTTTCCCTTACCCTCTTCAGTCTGTTATTTAAAAAGAAGCCAGAGTGATAATATTACAGTATATGTTAGATCATGCCACTCTTTTGCTCAAAGCCTTGCCATGACTATAATCTCAGTCTGAGTTAAACAAAAGCCCCAAGCGTAATATATGAAGGCCTGCATAACCTAGCTCTCCCTGACTCCTTTTACCTCATCTCTTGCCATTTTTCCTCTCACTGACTCTGCTCCAGTTTTGCTGGCTTCCTCTCTATTTCTCAAACACACTAGGCTTACTCTCAACTCAGAGCCATTCCATTTGCTGTTCCCTCTGCAGGGAATACCTACCTAAGATGTACATAAGCCTCAATCCCTCGTTTCTTTTGTCTTTAGCAAAAAATTAGCTTCTCAGTGAAATCTTCCATGGTTACCGTACATAAATTTTAACCACTTCCCTGACACTATTTCATTTACCTTTTTTATTTTCTCTTTTGCTATTATCATCATCCAAATTTTCATAATTTGGTCATCTTATTGTCTGGCTGCTCCACTAGAATTTAACTGCTGTGAGGGCAGAGATTTTTTTCCCTATCCTCCTCCTGGAAAGTATATTACAGTCAATAAATATTTCTTCAACGATCAAAGAATATACACATATTCTAATATGTGGTCACTTCCTGGGAAACCAAGAGTTATAGTATAAAGAATGTTTAAATATGAAAGTGTTAATTTACATTGGCTTTATCTTGTAACCCCTTATTCTTGTATAGGCAGTTCTCACTTTTGAGAGCTATGGGCTATGACATGCATAGATTTCAGTTACCACGTTAATTTAAATAGTGCCATACCCCCAAAACCACAGTTCAAATTTTAGTTTTCAGGGCATATTAACTGTAATTGTATGAAGGTTAAAGTTGGCTGCTAGTATCTCAGCCCACAAATCACTATGTGAATAACATATCTGTATCAGGATCCATTTGGAAAGAGACCTGGTGGCGCAGTAGTTAAGTGCTCGACTGCTAACCCAGGGGTCCGTGATTGGAACCCACCAACCCATCTGCAGAAGAAAAATGTGGCAGTCTGCTTCCGTAAAAATTTACAGCCTTACAATAACATAGTTCATAAAGATAATGTTCTACATCCTAATTTGGTGAGTCACGTGTGGGGCCTTAGAAGCTTGTGCGCAGCCATCTAAGAAACAGCTATTGGTCACTTCCCCTCTGGAGCAAAGGAGAGTGAAGAAAACCAAAGACTCAAGGAAACAATTATTCTAAAGGACTAATGGCCCACATGAAGCACAGCCTTCTCTAGCCTGAGACCAGAAGAGCTACATGGTACCAGGCTACCACAACCACCACTCTGACCAGGAACACAACAACAGAAGGTCCCAGTTAGAAAGGGAGAAAAATGTAGAACAAAAATCAATTTCATAAAAAACACCAAACTTACTGCCCTGATAGAGACTGGAGGAATCCCCGAGACTATTGCCCTAAGATATCCTTCTAGCTTGGAACTGAAGTCACTGCCAGAGGTCACCTTTCAGCCAAATAATAGACTGTCCTATAAAATTAACAATAACATTCCTGAGGACTGTCTCCTTAGAACTATACAAGACCAAAAGGGCAATGTTTGCCTAAAAGCTAAGACGAGAAGGCAGGGAGGGGCAGGGAAACTTGATGAATGGAAAAGGGAAACCCAATGTGGAGATGGCAAGAATGCTGACATATTGTGGGGATTGCAACCAATGTCAGGAACAATCTGTGTATGAATTATTGAACGGGAAATTAATTTGCTGTGTAAACTTTCACCTAAAGCACAATATACAATGAAGTGTTCAAAAAATAAAAAAGGATTTACAGCCTTGGAAACCATGTAGGGCAGTTCTACTCTGTTCTACAGGGTCACTATAAGTCGGAATTGACTTGACAGCAATGGGTATCAGGATCCGTAACCAATCATGTCACTTCTTTCAAAGTCTGTTGGTAATTCGTCACTACAAATCTGATATTCCATTCATGCACTGATGCAAATCATGTAGTTGTCTTGATTGCTTGCCACCCAGTGATAAGGCTTGACTTTTTTTAAAAAAAAAAGGATAATTGAAAGAGGTTATTAGCCAGCAAAGAGGAAAGTGCAGCAAAGAAATGAGAAATGACAATACTGAAAGTGAATCAACCTAAGTGGAATTACTTCATTTGTAGAACTGTAATAATAGACACTGTCAAGGATTGAATTGTGTGCCCCCAAAATATGTGTCAACTTGGTTAGGCCATGATTCCCAGTACTGTGTGGTTGTCCTCCATTTTGTGATTGACCTAATTTTTCTGTGTGTTGTAAATCCTAATCTCTGCCTGTGGTAAATGAGGCAAGATTAGATTATGTTAAAGAGGATTAGGGTAGAATGTAATAACCTTACTCAGGTCACATCCTTGATCCAATGTAAAGGCAGTTTCCCTGGGGTGTGGCCTGCATCACCCTTTATCTTACAAGAGATAAAAGGAAAGGGAAGCTAGCAGAGAGTAGGGACCTCATACCACCAAGAAAGCAGCACTGGGAACAGAGTGCGTCCTTTAGACCTGGGGTTCCTGTGAAGAGAAGCTCCTAGACCAAGGGAAGATTGATGACAAGGCCTTCCTCCAGAGCTGACAGAGAAATCCTTTCCTTAGAGCTGGTGCCCTGATTTCAGACTTCTAGCCTACTAGACTGCGACAGAATAAACTTATCTTTGTTAAAGCCATCCACTTGTGGTGTTTTTGTTAGAGCAGCACTAGATAACTAAGACAGACACCTAAAGCTTTTTATTTATGAGGCTTGAAACCAGTTCACAGGTTCCCTATGTGGCACAAACAGCTTTGCTGGACTGCTAACCTAAAGATTGGTGGTTCAAATCCACCCAGCAGAACTGTGGAAGAAAAGGCCTGGCAATCTGCTTCTGTTAAGATAGTAATCAAAAAAAAAAAAAAACCCTATGGAGCAATTCTACTCTGTAACACATGGGATCACCATGAGTCAAAATTGACTGGACTACAATAACAACAACGAATCAGTTCACAGACACTCAGCCAAAAAAATTTCAAGTACTTTGACTAATACTATGTTTTCTAAGCGTATCCTTTAGCCCAATCATTTGCTTGCAAAATCATGATAAAAGTGGCCTATGTATGGAAATTAAAGAAAATAGCATTTATTTAAGACCTTACCATTTCAAAAATACCTTATTATTTTATGTGCATTTTCTAATTTGATTCTGTAAAGTAGCTATAATCATTCCAATTTTAGAAATAAAGAAACTGAAAATTTGAGATGTTTACTGTCATGTCATCAACTAAGTAATAGAGATGGAACTAAAACCCAGATTTTCTGAATATAATTCTCTTATGATTTCTGGTATGTAACACTAACTGAACTATAAAGCATAAGCAGCTTTTGCCAGTTCAGGCCACACTATTATCATTTCTAACTTTTTTTTTAACTCATATTTATGTATTTTGTCCAACACTCTTGTTGTTTTTTAACATTTCACATGATTTCAGATCTACTTCTCAGTCCTTTGCCTTTTTGCCCTAATAGCTTACCAGACTGATACCAGGCCAAATTGTGCAGTAGGGATTTATCCCCCTTTACATTGTTTCCTTCCCATTCAGAGTATCCACAATCTAAATCAACCTTATCCAGGTTTCAAATTAGTCTAATTAGGCATTAAACTATAAGTGGACAGATGTTTCCAGCACAAAGATGTCTGCATTGAATTGCTAGAATTATTGGTAATTTCTAGTGTTTTGCTGTTTTTTGATAAGTTTTTTAAAATAAACTTGTATTTTAGAATAGATAGATTTACAGAAAGTTTCAAAGATAGTGCAGAGTGTTATATACACACCACACCCAGTTTCCCCTATTATTAGTTTGCCAAAACTAATCAACCAATAGTGATATATCATTATTTGCTAAAGTCCATATTTTATTATGATTGCCTTAGTTTTTTTGTTTTCTTTTATTAAAAATTTAATACCTTTTTGTCTTGCAGGATCCCATACAGGATACTGCATTATACTAATCATGCCATCTTAGGTGCCTTTTGGCTATGGTAGTTGCTCAGATTTTCCTTATCTTTTATGATCTTCACAGTTTTGAAGAGTACTTGTCAAATATTTTATAGAATGTTCCTCAGGATTTGTCTGATATTTTTCTCATGTTTTGACTGGGATTATGTGTTTTTGGTAAGAAGACCACAAAGTGCCATTTTTAGCATATCATATCAAGGGTACATGCGATACGCATACTTTATCATTGATTATAAACTTGATAACCATGCTTCATTTTTGTTTTAATTTGTATTCCCTAATGACAAATGATAATTTAGTATCTTTTGTTTTTTAATTTTATTTTACTTTAGATGAAAGTTTACAGCTCAAGTTAATTTCTCATTCAAAAATGTATAAACGTTGTTTCGTGACATTGGTTGCAATCCCCACAATGTGACAGCACACTCCCCCTTTCCACCCCAGGTTCCTGTGTCTGTTTGTCCAGTTCTTGTCCCTTCCTACCTTCTCATCTTGCTTGTGGACAAGACATTTGGTCTCATACGTTCGATTGAACTAAGAAGCACGTTCCTCATGTGTGTTTTGTTTTATAGGCCTGTCTACTCTTTCTCTGAAAAGTGGGCTCCAGGAGTGGTTTTAGTTCTGAGTCAGCAGAGTGTCTGGGGGCCATAGTCTTGGGGGTCTCTCCATCTCTGTCAGACCAGTGACTCTGGTCTTTTTTCATGAATTTGAATTCTTTTCTATATTTTCCTCCCATTCTGCCCAAAACTCTCTGCTGTGATCCCTGTCAGAGGGATAGTTGGTGGTAGCAGGTCACCATCTAGTTCTTCTCAGCTCAGGTTAGAGGAGTTTCTGCTTAATGTGGTCCTTTGGATCTTTGAGCTAATATTTTCCTTGTGTCTTTGGTTTTCTTCATTCTCCTTTGCTCTGGACTGGATGGGACCAATAGATGTATCTTAGATGGCCGCTCCTAAGTTTTTAAGACCCTAGATGCTACTCTCCAAAGTGGGATGTAGAACATTCTCTTTATGAACTATGTTATGCCAGTTGACCTAGATGTCCCTCCAAGACTATGGTCTCCAGCCCCCAGCCCTAGCCACTTGATCCCTCAAAGTGTTCGGATGTGTCTAGGAAAATTCTGTGTTTTGGTCTAGTTGTGCTGACTTCTCCTATATTGTGTATTGTCTTTCCCTTCGCCAGTTGACACTTGTCTACTATCTAGTGATTTCTCCCCCTCTCTCCCCACCCTGATAACCATCAAAGAATTTTTTTTTTTTCCTGTGTGTAAACCTTTTCTTGAGTTCTTATAATAGTGGTCTCATATAATATTTGTCCTTTTGTGACTGATTAATTTCACTCAGCATAATGCCCTACAGATTCATCCATGTTGTGAGATGTTTCATGGATTCATCATTGTTCTTTATCATTGTGTAGTATTCCATTGTGTGTATGTATCATAATTTGTTTATCCATTCATCTGTTGATGAGCATTTAGGTTGTTTCTATTTTTTTGCTATTGTGAATAGTGCTGCAATGAACATGGGTGTACATACATCTATTTGTGTGACAGCTCTTATTCCTCTAGGGTATATTCCTAGCAGTGGGATTGCTGGATTGTATTGTATTTCTATTTCTAGCTTTTTAACGAGCTCCGTATCATTTTCCAGAGTATTTGTACCATTTTACATTCCCACCAGCAGTGCATAGGAGTCCCAATCTCCCAGCAACCTCTCCAACATTTGTTATTTTGTGTTTTTTGGATTAGCGCCAGTATTGTCAGTGTGAGATGGTATCTCATTGTAGCGAGCATTTCCTCATGTGTTTGTCGGCCACCTGAATGTCTTTAGTGAAGTATCTGTTCATATCCTTTGCCCATTTTTTACTTAGATTATTTGTCTTTTTGTTACTGAGGTATTGAAGTATTTTGTAGATTTTAGAGATTAGATCCTTGTTGTATATGCCATGGCCAAAAAATTTTTCCCAGTCTATAGGTTCTCTTTTTACTCTTTTGGTAAAGTCTTTTGATGAGCGTAAGTGTTTAATTTTTAGGACTTCCCAGTTATTTAGTTTCTCTTCTGGTGTTTGTGAGTTGTTAGTTATGTTTTGTATACTATTTATGCCATATATTAGGGACCGTAGTGTTGTCCCTATTTTTTCTTCCATAATCTTTATCGTTTTAGATTTTATATTTAGGTCTTTGATCCATTTTGAGTTAGTTTTTGTGTATGGTGTGAAGTATGGATCTTGTTTAATTCTTTTTACAGATGGACATCCAGTTATGTCAGTACCATTTATTAAAGAGACTCTCTTCCCCATTTAATGGACTTTGGCTCTTTGTCAAATATCAACCACTTACAGATGAATGGATTTTTGTCTGGATTCTGAGTATATTTTCATATGCTTTTTTACCATCTGTGTATCTTCTTTGGTGAAGTGTCTACTTAGATCTTTTGTCACTTAATAATTTGTTTATTTTCTTATTATTGAGTTTTAATAGTTCTTTGTATATTTTGGACACATATGTTTTTATCGAGCATATGCTTTACAAATATTTTCTCCCCATCTGAGGCTTATATTTCTGTATCAGTTTTTCCTCTCCAACTCTCTTAATTCTATCATTTTGTAAAATACAACTCAGTTTTAAGAACTGGGAGGGCAATTATGGGCAAGGCACAACTTTTCCTTTTTAGAGCCTATGATGATGTAAATATTCTCAACTCACTTCCTCTTCAGAAATTCTGTTTTCATTAATATTCTGTAATAATTACTGGAATAAGTGACCTGTCTTTATCTTCATGCTCCTTAGAATAAATTTTCTTATTTTAATTTTATTGGTGAATATTCAATAACATATGAATAAATCATCACTTGAATAATTGAATGTATATTTATAATTAAAAGTGGGTGCAACTAACATACTATTTTTTGAAAGAATGCTAAAGTAGGAGTTAAAATTTCTAGACTGTAGTCCTTGATTTTTCCTTAACAACCCATGATACTTTAGATCAACTTCTTTGCCTTTATGAGTTCTCAGTTTTGTCAGGTTCAGCTTTACTGTTTTTTATTTTTTGTTGTTGTTGTTGTTTTGTTTTTTCCCCAAAGTCACTCTCACATTCAAAGATTTTTCTACCTAAGTACCTTTCCCAGAGATTATTAACCTTGTAATATCTGCTATCCCACTGTTCATGGTTCTAATATGAAAGATAATGGTAAGGAGGGAAGGAAGAGAACAGGAAGATTTGGCATTCAGAAACTCATTCATGTAGTTCTTAAAAATATTGAATATTGTAGATCTTTTTCCTAACACTACATGGATTTGACTTGATAAAATGAATTATAACTGTAAATCCAGATATTTTTATTTTATTTGTGACATTACAGCATTATATTATTTCAAGAATGTTTATTTCCCATAGCTAATTTTCATTCCTATTTAGCTTGTTCTTTTATGATATAGATAAACATAGCTTGATTTCTCTGCCAGGCTTTGGGAGTGATATTTACTCCTAGTGTCAATAAAACAATCTACTTCTTTGTTGTCCTTATAACTTAGTAGGAATTATTAGTAGTAAATATTTCTTTAGGTTTTATTATTTTATTTCTAGATACATGTTTCTAATTAACCCTCACAATACCCTTTGAGATTGACATTATCCCAATTTTAGAGATAAGAAAACTGAGGTTTATAAAGTATGGGTAAATTAAAAAATATCTGCTGTGTTTATGCTTCATTTTTTTTTTTTTCATCTTTTCATTAATCTTTCCATGCTGATATTAATGTTAAAGTTACAAGCACAAATGCCAACTGGGGCAGATAGAAAATAAGTGATGCTTACTGGGTAAGAGAAAAACAACAAAAGCATCATGATAAAGAGCAACTGACAGCCTTACTTTTTGGTAAACAATAGATCATTCTTGCCCATTTAAAGATGGAATACTTCTGAAATGTGTCTAGATCACCTTCTCTTTCTATTTCAGATTTTTCTTACAGAGGAAACAGAAATCCGGACATGTATCTGAGATATTAAAATTATTTAATGTTTGCAACTAATACAACATTTTTTTATGACCTTTTGGTGAACCAAATAAGTCTGACATGTTCTCTGGCTGCCGCTTATGTGCTGCTAGTTTGTGACATTTACATTTAAGGGATAGTAGAAAGAAATGCAGTCCTGCTTCCAGATGACCAGTTTGCAGATGGGCAAGGGCCTTTCACAGAGCACTGACTATGCCATGCTGTGCATATACCTCCTTGTGCTCTTGGTTTAACTCACATTTTGCCAGTTACTTTGCAGTATCTGTATTTGATTCCACCAGCACTTCTAAAATCCTTCACCAGAATATAATAGAGAAGTTCAAATTCCCATTATATATACTAGTGGGAAAATCATTGAAAATGTCACCTTTAGATGACTAAAACAAAAGACATTTAGAAATTAAATTATATTTATTTTTAAATCACTTCCCAACTTACCAAAAAAATAAATAAAAGAAGGGTGTATAGGAATGATAGTCTTCCAAATGGGTGTTTCTCATCAACTTTACTAAAAAGTGAAATATCAGGTGCCTAACGGATCATACTGAATACTTCACAGTTAAACATGGCTCTTCTCCAGAGCTCTTTGCACATCTTATCAATTTTAGTTGATCTTATCAACTCCCTTTGAGGTAAGGAGACATTATTATATCATTTTATTGATAGGGAAATCGATAGCCAGAGAAGTAAAATAACTTTACCAAAGCCTACTAAAGAGATGGTTTACTACATACACTTAGTGGTTATTATTATTGGGAAAAAGTATTAAGTCAGTAATTTAAACATTATCACAGAAGCATTTTCTTAATTTTTGTCTATTTTAAAGAATGAGAGCACAGTTAATCATCATTAGTATCACAGAATATTTTATAACTTTCCAGATTAGTTCTCCATTTTAATTAAAAAGGGTAGAAACTATGATTACTTGAAATAAGAGGTGTATAAGAAAATGCAGCAAATAGGACCACCTTAAACTGTCAGTGTGTGTTCTTTGCTATCATATGAGTCACAATTAGCATTTCTATTAGAGAGCATATACCTTTCTCTGGCTCAGAAGTTTGTCTAAATTTCCTGATTTCCTTTCTCATTATCTGCCTGACCTTGTAGCTTCATGTTTTACACAGCCTCTGTAATTTTGCTATTCTGAATCCAATTGAAAAAGTAGTTTCTATTAAGTTATTTCTGTATTTTTCATTTTTTGAAATTTGGTTATACTTTTTTTAGTGTGCTTTAGGCAAAAAGTTTACAGCTGAAGTTAATTTCTCATACAAAAATGTATACACATATTGTTTTGTGACACTAGTTGCAATCCCTACAATGTGACAACACACTCCCCCTTTCCACTTCAAGTTCCCTGTATCCATTCAACCAGTTCCTGTCCCTTCCTGCCTTCTCATCCTGGCTCTGGACAGGAGTTGCCCATTTGGTCTTATGTATCTGATTGAACTAAGAAGCACGCTCCTCATCTGTATTATTGTTTGTTTTATAGTCCTGCCTAATCTTTGTCTGAAGAGCAGGCTTCAGGAATGGTTTCAGTTCTGGGTTAATAGAGCATACGGGGGCCATAGTTTCAGGGGTTCCTCTAGTCTCTATCAGACCATTAAGTCTGGTCTATTAATGTGAATTTGAGTTCTACTCTACACTTTTCTCCTGCTCCGTCTGGGATTCTCTGTTGTGTTTTCTGTCCGGGAGGACATTGGTGGTAGCCAGGCACCATCTAGTTCTTCTGGTCTCAGGCTGGTGGAGTCACTGGCTTACGTGATCCTTTAGTCACTTGGGTTAATATTTTCCTTGTGTCTTTCGTTTTCTTCATTCTCCTTAGCTCCAAGTGGGATGGGACTAATTGATGGGTCTTAGATGGCCACTTGGAAGCTTTTAAGACCCCAGACACCACTCACCAAAGTGGGATGCAGGACATTTTCTTAATAAACTTTGACCTAGTTGTCCCCCAAAACTATGGTCCCCAGGCCCCAGCCCCAGCTACTATGTCCCTCAAAGTGTTTGGCTGTGTCCAGGAAACTTCTTAGCTTTTGCTTTGGTTCAGTTGTGCTGACTTCCCCTGTATTGTGTGTTGTCCTTCCCTCCACTGAAATTGTTTATTTTTAATTTATCAATCTAATCTGTTTCTGATTTAGAGTATTATAGTATGAACTATCTTCCTATCCAATTTTATACCAAGGTTTGGAAAGATTGAAGATCTTTTAAAATTGCATTTAAAAAAATAAAATCCTTTTGATAAAGTTCAGCTGTTCTTCACCTATGAATGCAGTTCCCCCTCAGCTCCCACCTCATGTTTAGCCATTCACATAACTAGCTACTACTTATATCCCTCAGGAGATGTGATTGTAAATTTAGCAGTCTTCAAGTATCCTGAACTGGATTGTGAGATATTTGGAAATTAGCATATTTACTTCTATTTGTAATTTGGTAAACTACTGTAACTTTTACTAGTCACCTGATTTATTTAAATAAGATGGTAAATATATTTTTAAAAAATATTAATCCCAAAGCATATTGATAATCTTTCTTGGTTGTAAACCTGTTTGGATTTTAGATTCAGGAAGAAAAACCCTGAAATGATAAGTACTGTATAAAAATTTATTTCACCAGTTATGTCTACCCAATACTACCTAATATTATTCTAGTGTCTTTGAAAAAAAAAAAAAAATTGTCCATTTGTTTGGATACCTCCTTCTCCACACCATTTCTCTGTCAGAACTGAGCCACTAATAGCTTAATTTTATTTTTTACATATAATAATAATTCTATATAATTATAATCATAACTGAAAGATTTATATAAACCAAGAATAATTATACAAGGTAATATTGTATAATATATTACATTCTTTTACTTTATATTGGGAGCAAGAACCTACACTTTGAAAACTTGCTATTATCTTTCTTGGTAATCTTTTGTAGCATTGGTGCCACATTCTAAATATGAAGTAATATTTCCTTACAACTGCAGTTAAAAATTGAAGGAATCCATCCTGGTTTTTGTGTTCATAATTCTCATCTGACCCTTGTTAAGCTGATGTAGTATGGATAATGAATTTTGTGTTTTTCTTTCTTTGTTCATTCCAGTTAGTTCTTTTCCTATAAGACAATCAGGTGTGGTCTGCTCAGTTTCATTTTCTTAGAAACATCTCTCTCTCCATGTAACCCTCAAAAAAGGAAAAAAAAAGAAAATACTACTTTCAGAGATCTTTGATGTTTTATCTTAATTAGTGGAATGTGAAAAATAAATGTCTGGATTATAAAATATTAGTGCTAATAGGAGGTTGAAGAGTAAGAAGAGACAATATATTGAAGAACAATAAAAATAGAGTGCCTGCCAATACATTTGAGATCCCCATAGAGACAAAGCAAAATGTAATAGAGGTTGGGAAAGAAAGAGATGAATTAAGCTGGCAGGATAATTTCCAGCTGTGCCTACATTGGGATACAGACTCCCAGAGAGTTCAGAGACTACACTCATAAACATGGTGGTAATGTGTGAGAGGGACTTTGCAGAACTATTTTATGTGCGTGGGTTCCTTGGGGAGAGAAGGGAACATGGAGCTCTTCTGTTGTCTACTGCCAGACAAGATCTAAAGACAAGGCCTGATTGCTGTACAGAAGGCTGCTAACCGCAACTAAAGCAGCTGTTTGTATGAAAGACTTTGTAAGATTCAGGACACAGAAGTCAGGCTAGGTGATCCAGATTTCAAAAAAGTGGCACATCCCACTCTTTCTTCAGGAGCACAGTTTGATTTCTGCAATGAGGCAAAAGCATTGGTTAGCATATCAAAGGTATTTTCGGTTTTGGGAACATTCTAGGGAGGAAAGAAGAACTACATTATATGGTACTTTTGTGAAATTAGATAAAGCCCCAGTTCCTAAAGACACTTTAATCCCCTCTGTCAGAAAACTGGGAGTCCCTGGGTGGCGCAAATGATTAAGCGCTTGACTACCAGCCAAAAGCTTGGTGGTTTGAACCCATCTAGAGGCACCTCAGAAGATAGGTCTGGCAATCTGCTTCCGAAAGGTCACAACCTTGAAAACCCTATGGAGCAGTTCTACATTACACATGTGGGGTCATCATGAGTTGGAGTTGACTCGACAGCAACAACAACAACAGCATTCAGAAGAATGTAATATTATGCTGGTTTTGAAATAATAAGACAGTTTATTGTTATCTTCTAGAAAACCCCCGTAATAAGTACATAAATCTATTATGTCTATAATCTGAATGTTGTCTCTAGATGTATGCAGTGTACATTCACACATCTATAAGTGGCAGCACTGATTAGGAAGAGGCATTTCCCAGAGGACAGTGGCTACAATAACAAGAACAGTAGCAAGGTGCCACACTCAAGTAGCTTGTAGGCAACAATAAGAAGCCCAGAGTGGAAAAATATGAGCGGGTGTTCCCTGTACATGGGTTAGACTCTTGTTCAGTTCCAGAAATAACTAAAACCAAAATCAAACCAAACCCACTGCCGTCAAGTCAATTCCGACTCATAGCGACCCTACAGGACAGAGTAGAACTACCCTATAGAATTTCCAAGAAGCAGCCGGTATTTTCAAACTGCTGAACTTTTGGTTAGCAGCCAAGCTCTTAACCACTCCATCACCAGGGCTCAGGAGACTTTAAAGGTATCCTGAGAGAAGCTAGTCACTAAAATTAATATGATACTCTTCTCCGATGGCGGGGGGCGGGGCAGTGGTGGTTTAGTGGTAGAAATCTCTTCCATGTGGGAGACCCTAGTTTGATTCTCCGCCAATGCACTTCATGTGCAGCCACTACCCCTCCATCAGTAGAGGCTTGTGTGTTGCTATGATGCTGAATAGGTTTCATCAGAGCTTCCAGAGTAAGACAGACTAGGAAGAAAGGCCTGGTGATCTACTTCGGAAAATTAGCCAATAAGAACCCTATGGATCATTACGGACCATCCCAGACTAATCATGGGGATAGCGTAGGATGGGGCAACTTTTCCTTCTCTGTGCATGGGGTCACTATGAGTTGGGGGCCCAACTTGACAGCAGCTAAAAACAACATTCTCTGATTATAATCTTTGCTGAGTTAACAATAGATTTTCTTTCTCCTGGTACAGTGGTTAAGAACTCAGCTGCTAACCAAAAGGTTGGCCGCTCAAATCCACCAGCCACTTCTTGGAAACTCTATGGGGCAGTTCTACTCTGTTCTGTAGGGTTGCTATGAGTCAGAATCCACTTGACAGCAGCAAGTTTTATAGAAGGCATAAGTCAACCTTTATGGTGTGTACCATTCACAAATCTTTTAGGATGACACTTTTGGAAGAAAATAAATGAGACTATATGGCCTGCTCATTAGCTACATCAAAACCTATGGAGGTTTGTTTCCAATTATTCAGCTCCTCCAAGTGATTCCTGTCGTGTTATTTAAACACCACATTAGTTATTTACACTTTGTTGTTGTTGTTCGGTGCTGTTGATTCGGTTCCGACTCATAGCGATCCTACAGGACAGAGTAGAACTGCCTATAGATTTCCAGGGAGTGGCTTGGTGGATTTGAACTGCCGACCTTTTGGTTAGCAGCCGTAGCTCTTAACCACTGTGCCAACAGGGCTCCTATTTATGCATAGGAGACAATTTTTGTAAACTTATCACTTGATTTCCACTGAACCTTTTCCTTTCTTTTCCGACGGACATTTAAAACTCTTTGATCCAGACTATTTTAAATTCAAGAAGCATCATGTTTTTCTCATAATTTTTGACTCTCCTCATAGGTAGGGAGGAAGATGTGATTGGGAGAAATTGTAGAGAATATTTAGTGGTCTTTAAGTAACTGGCAAACTCACTGAGATAAGCACACATCCATTTCTTTCCAGGGTCTATTCAAATAAATTTTCTAAACTTAAAATTTGAAAGTGAACTTCACATGCCTTCATTTGTCTTGGCCTGCTTCATTAATAGGGTATTTTGTTATTAGGATTACTTGGTAACCACAGAAAGGTACTAATGAGAAGCTGCCATGGCAAACCTAGTTCTACGAACATCCTGCTTGTAAAATTCCTTACGGCTGAATTAGCAAATTGAATGCATCTTGTTTAAAACATTGTCATTATTTGCTTCTTGCCTGTATAAGATGAAAACTCAGAAATTTTGACATCCAAAGAAATAAAATAACTCTTTCAAACTTGACTCATTAATTGGAAGCATATCTTAATATTTCCGACCTTTACAAGCTGTAGTTCAGAATTGTTGGTTTTCTCAACAGCATTAGATGCCTTGCAGACTGGAAGGCAGGCAGTCAGCTAATCAAGGGAATTGATTTACCACAGCTCTGCAGACCGTTATGTGCTCTGTGGAGACTCTCACCTCACAGGGCTAATGCGTGGCAGATGAGTGATTGTCAAGGAGCTGCCATAGAGACCGCATCTTTTGGAACCAGGATGAGGCTTTGTGGGGTTCAAACTGTGCCATTTGTGGTGTTTTTATCTCAATGATTATTGTCATTTGTTCAGTGCAATTTAAGTTGTCTCCAAGATTCTTTGGATATTCTATTCAACTGGTTGGCTGTATCAATCTGGAACTTACATAGTTTTAGCAAATAACCTTTGTTTATCACACACGTTTTTTGTTTTTAAATACTGATGAACGATATTTGTCAATTATGCTAAAGTCTGGTTTCTTCTATTTCTTATGGACTTCTGTCATTAATTATTAAAATTTTTCAAAGTAGGATACTTATAATTCTCATATTTTTCTTCTACCTTCCCTACCATCTAACACAGTTCAAAGCGTACGGTAACAACTCAATGCAAATGAGATTTGTTTATTAAATATTGAAATATTCTATACGTGATTTAAGTATAAACATAGATTTAAAGAATTATGAGGCTGAAATGATCACATTACCCACTGATTCTCAGCAATGCACAAGAGACCATAAGAATCACTCAGAGAAGGGACGAAGGGAAACAAGGAAAAGAGGGAGGAGGAGACTGCACACTTAGTGATTCTGATACCTTAAGCTACCCAAAAGAGCTATTATTAATTTAGTCCTGTGAAGCTCAATGGGAGAACCTGGATAAGCAGCATCAGCATCATCGGAGAACTTGTTACAAATGTACATTTTTGAGCCTTACCCCAGACCTACTGAGTTAGGAATTCCAGGTCTGGGAACCAGCATCTGGGACTCTAACAAGCTCTCTTGGTGATTCTGATGCATGCTAATGTTTGCGAAGCACTGAAGTCCAAACCCCTACATTTACAAATATGAAACAGGACAGAAAATTTATGCGGTGGTTCAGGGTCATGTAGTTAGTTTGAACATGCTTGTCTACATGATCAGTTTCTCTTTTTAGCATACCACCAGAGAACTAGTTCCAACTTTACTTATGGTTTTGCAGTGGCAACTACAAATTACTCCTCCCTGAATTCAACATGTTATTATAATACCTAAGTTCAAGTACAGAAATTGTTGACCATGTACAGTATATGCAATCCTTAAGAATTTAAAGTATTTGAAGGATTTAGGAATATTCAGCTATGTATTTATGTTCTGTTTGCTTCATTGGAAAACTATTTTTTAAAATAATAGACTTTATTTTTTAGAGCAGGGGCAGATGGCAATAGTGGTTCAATGGTAGAATTCTTGCCTTTCATATGGAAGATCTTATTCAGATACACTTCATGCACAGCCACCATCTGTCTGCCAGTGGCAGCTCACATGTTGCTATGAGGTTGAACTAGGTTTCAGCAGAGCTTCCAGACTAAGACAGACTAGGAAGAAAAGCCTAGCAACCTACTACTGAAAATCAGCCAAGGAAAACTATTTGGATCACAACAATCTGATCCACAACCGATTGTGAGGATGGGGCAGGACCAGGAAGTGTTTTGTTCTGTTATGTATAGGGTTGTCATGAGCCAGGGGCCAACTCAATGACAGCTAAAACAGCATTAACAGCAAGAAAAATTTTAGAGCAGTTTTGGGTTTACAGAAAAACTATGCAGTAAGTACAGAGTTCCCATATAGCCCCTCTTCATTATTACACAGTTTCCCCTATGATTAGCACTTTGCATTAATGTAGTACATTTTTTAAAACTGATGAACCAATATTGATACATTATTATTAACTAAAGCCTACAGTTTACATGGAGCCCTGGTGGCGCAGTGGTTAAGAGACAGGCTGCTAACCAAAAGATCAGCAGTTTGAAGCTACCAACTGCTCCTTGGAAACCCTATGGAGCAATTCTACCCCGTCCTATAGGGTCACTATGAGTTGGAATTGATTCAATGGCAATGGGTTTTGTTTTGGTTTTATAGTTTACATAGGAGCCTTGGTGGCACAGTGGTTGAGAGCTCAGCTGCTAACCAAAAGGTAAGCAGTTCAAATCCACCAGCTGCTCCTTGGAAACCCTATGGGACATTTCTACTCTGTCCTATAGGCTCCCTATGAGTCAGAATTGACTCAATGGCAGTGGGTTTTTTTTTTCTTTATATATGTATAGTTTATATAAGGAGCCCTAGTGGTGCAGTGGTTAAACCACTCAGCTGCTATCCAAAAGGTTGACAGTTCAAATTCCCCAGCCACTCTGCAGGAGAAAGATGTAGCAGTCTGCTTCTGTAAAGGTTTACAGCCTTGGAAACCCTATGAGGCAGTTCTACTGGCGGTGGCTTTGGTTCGTTTTGGAGTATAGTTTACAAGCTGACTCCATGAGTCGATGCACCTGGTTTTTATAGCTTACAAAAGGATTCTGTCTTTGTCTTGTACAGTTCTGAGTTTTGACAGATGCATAATGTCATATATCCACCATTAGAGTATCATACAAAATGGTTTCACTCTCCTAAAAACGCCCTGTGCTAAACCTATTCATTCCTCTCCCTACCCAAGAACCTTGGCAACCGTTGATCTTTTAACTGTCTCTATAGTTTTGCCTTTTCCAGAACATGATATAGAAGGAATCAGATAGTAAGTAGACTTTCAGACTGGCTTCTTTCACTTCCAAACCAAAACACCAAACCTATTGCCATCAAGTCGATTCTGATTCACAGTGACCCTTTCCATTTAAGGTTTCTCAATTTTTAAGGCTTGATTGTTCTTTATTGTTATTATTTTTAATAATACTCCATTGTATGGATGTTCCACAGTTTATCTAGTTGCCTATAGAAGGATATCCAATTTATGGCAACTATGAATAAATCTGCTATAATCATTCATGTGGAGGTTTTTATATGGACATAAATTTTCAACCCATTTGGGTAAATGCCTAAGACCGTGACTGATGTATCATAGGGTAAGCCTGTTAAGCTTTGTAAGAAACTGCCAGACTGTCTTCCAAAGTGATTGTGCCATTTTGTATTCCCACCAATAATGAGTGAGGATTTCTGTTACTCCACATCATCGCCAGCATTTGGTGGTGTCAGTGTTTGTCATTTTAGCCATTCTAACAGATAATAGTGGTAATAGTGGTGTCTTAGTTATCTAACGCTGCTACAACAGCAATATCACAAATGGGTTATTTAACAAACAGAAATTTATTTTCTCGGTGTTTAGGAGACTAGAAGTCTGAATTCAGGGTGCTGACTCTAAGGGAAGGCTTTCTCTCTCTGTCGGCTTTGGAAGAAGGTCCTTGTCTCTTTTGAGCTTCTGCTCCTGGACGATCTTCGTGTGGCTTGACATCTCTCTTCCCACGTCTCTGCTTCTCTCGCTTACTTATTTAATCTCTTCTATATCTCAAAAGAGATCAACTTACAACACATTCTACACTAATACTGTCTCATCAACATAACAAAGAAAACCCATTCCCAAACGAGATTATAATTACAGGTATAAAGGTTAGAGTTAATATACTTAATAAAAATTAACGTTTGTATATTAACCCTGTACGCTGCAACCTTGCTAAAATTGCTTATAGCAAGGAGTTTGTTGATTCTTTGGTATATTCTACATAGACAATCATGCCATCTGTGAGCAAAGACAATTTTATTTCTTCCTTCTAAGCTGCTGTACCTTTTATTTCCTTTTCTTATTATATTTATTAGCTAAGACATCCAGTATGATGGTGAATAGGAATGAGGAGAGAGGACCTTCTTATCTTGTTTCCGATCTTAGAGAGGAAAGTATTCAGTTTGGTTTCTCACCATTAAGTAAGATGTAGCTGCAGGACTTTTACACCTGTTCTTTATCAAGTTGAGGAATTTTTCCCCATTCCTAGTTTGCTGAGAGTTTTTATTATGAAGGGGTGTTGGAATTTGTTCAATGCTTTTTATGCATCAATTGATATGATCATATAATTTTCTTCTTTAGCCTATTGAAATGGTGGATTACATTAATTGATTTTCAATGTTGAACCAACCCTTGCATACCTGGAATAAATACCACTTTGCCATGGAGTATAATTCTTTTCATATACTGTTGAATTTTATTTGCTAATATTTTGTTGAGGATTTTTGCATCTATATTAGTGAGAAACATTGGTCTAGCTGTTTCCTTTTCTTGCAATGACTTTGTCTCGTTTTGTTATCAGGGTAATGCTACCTTCATAGACTCAGTTACACAGTCTTCCTATCTTCGGGAAGAGATTGTACAGACTGGTATCTCTTCTTATCTAAATGTTTGGTAGAATTCATTGGTGAAACCATCCGGGTCTGGTGCTTTGTATTTTGGAAAATTATTAATTTTTGATTTAATTTATTTAATTGATTCAGTCCTATTCATTTTATCTATTTCTCTGTGTGTGTGTATTGGTAGTTTTGTCTTTCAGAGAATTTTTCCATTTCTTCTAACATCAGATTTATGGGCATAGATCTTTTCATAATATTTATTATTCTTTGAATGTTCATGGTATCAGTAGCGATGTCCTTCTTTCATTTATGATATTGACAATGTGTCTTCACTCTTTTATTCTTGGTTAGCCTGCCTAGATGTTTGTCAATTTTGTTAAGTTTTCCCAAGAACCAATTTTTGGTTTCATTGATTATCTATGTTGTTTTCCTGTTTTCAATTTCATGATTTCTGCTCTTTGTTATTAATTCTTTTAAGGTTACTTTGGATTTAATTTGCTCTTTTTTTTTTTTTTTTTTTAGTTATCTAAAAAGAAAGCTTAGATTATTGATTTTAGATCTTTCATCTTTTCTACTATAAATTTACCTCAAAGCACTTCTTTTGTTGCATCTCACAAAATTTGATAAGTTGTATTTTTTAATTTAGTGCAAAACTTTTTTCAATTTCTCGAGACCTCTTCTTTGACCCATGCATTATTTAGAAGTGTGCTATTTAATTCTCCAATTTTTTTTTATTTTTCAGCTGTCTATTATTAATTTATAGTTTAATTCCATTTTAGTCTAAGAGCATTTGAATGATTTCTATTCTTTTAAATGTATAAAAGTATGACTTATAGCTCAGGATATGCTCTATCTTGGTGAATGGAACCTTGAGAAGAATGTGTATTCTGCTGTTGTTAGATCAATTAATCTAAATATCAATTAGATCAAGTGTTTTTGATTTCCAGCTTTTTATTTTTTCTCCTCAGAGTTCCCAGCTCTCTGCTTACATTACCATCTCTTCTTGCATGTTGTCCACCCTTGCCACTATAGTCTTTAGCATATTAATCATAGTTATTTTAAATTCGTAATCTAATAACTCCAAAATCTCTGCCAAATCTGTGCCTGGCTCTGATAGTTACTCTATCTTCAGACTGTGATTTTTGCCTTTTATTATGCTTTGTAATTTTTTTTTTGAAATCCAGGCATGATAAAATCCATTGCCATTGAGTCAATATTGACTCATAGTGACACTAAAAGACAGAGTAGAAGTGCCCTATAGTTTCCACACATCTTTATGGAAGCAGACTGCGACATCTTTCTTCTGCAGAGCAGCTGGTGGGTTTGAACCACTGACCTTTTGGTTAGCAGCCAAGTGCATTAACCACTGCACAACCAGGGCTCCTCCCAGACATGGTATACCCAGTAAAATGAACAGAGGTATATAGATCTTTATAGTGAGGTTTTATGTCTATCTGGCTAGGAGTTAGACTGCATTTACTGTTTGCTGTAGCTGTAAGCTTTAAGGATGAAGTTTCCTCTGGTGCCCTTGTTTTTGTCCCTCTTGTTGTCTTTGGGTTTCTCTAGAGCCTTCTTCTTACATAAGGCCGAATCTTTGCACTTCTTTCAGTTGCGATACCCTGTTATTTTACAGGAGCCTTATTGATGGCGTGGTAACTTGTTAGAGGAAAGGAAGTGTTCTATAATCCTATTATAAGCCTCTTAGTGAGCCTGTGCTCTTGAGCTGTGATCTTCACAAGTGCTTCCCAGCGCCCCCCTCCCAACCCTCGCCACCCCAGTGACACAACTAAGGCTAAAAGGGACTGAAGTTGCATATTTCCCTACTCCCACGCTGATTAAACCAAAAAACCAAACCTGGTGCCGCTGAGCCAATTCCAAGTCTTAGCAAACCTATAGGACAAGGGACAGCTGGTGGATTCAAACTGACGACCTTTTGGTTAGTAGCTATAGCTTTTAACCACCCTACTACCAGGGCTCCCCACATTGGTTAGGCTCAGGTAAAACCCATATTGGTTGCACTCTGGTAATCTAGTTTCTTTTGAGGGCAGTCCTTTGTTAAGGAGAACCGAATGCTCTGGGTGTATTTTAGAATGACTACTTTTCTCTTTCCCCTGTTGGAAACGAAGAGATTTTTCTCCGTTTTTCACAGAGAGAACCTGGTGGGGCCCCTGGTGGCAAAATTCATAAAAGTGTGGTAGCCTTGCTAAGACTCGGGTCCAGGCATTTTTAAATGTCAAGCTAGTCCACAATAAGCCTCCAATGAATCACCAGTTAAACAATTTAAATGTTCCTACCACTTCTGGCTCCAACAGTATTTTTCTGCTTTTGGGCTTCTGTTTCAGATAGCCTGTGATTCTATGTATCTGTCTCTCTCCCAGTTTTTGGGTGACAGTATATCTGGTTATCTCAATTTTTTGAATAATCTAAGAATTATTTTTCAGTTTGTTTAGCTTTTTATCTTTTTGTAAAGATGAGGGTGATGACATTCAAGCTCTACATGTCAGAACAAAAGCCAGAAATTTTCCAATTGTTTTTAAAAACAGAAGTCTTCTTAAATTTATAGTTAATGTAAAATAGAGCATATCTACTCAAATGACATTTTTTTTAAGATAGCTTGATTCTTTTTTGATGGCACAAAATATTTTCACAAATCTTGTTCCTCTCCTCTAGCATGGTAAAACCACAAAAATTTATATTCCCTTTGTTCACATCTTTCTATGATATAGACTTTGTGTTTTTATTTATACAGGTCTGCCTACTGGTTATGTTTGTATTTACTTAAACTACCTGGTAGGAGAGTGCCTACACAAATACTGTAGACATGAACATGAGGAAAATGAAGCCCTAACGATTCTTTCCTTAGGAATAGCACTTTATCGGTGCTGAAAATTGCACTGTAATCTTCCTGCTGTGGAGTGTTATATGAGCATCATTCCCTCCTCTTCCTTTTTATACTTGTCAAGAGAAAAAAGTGTTTGGTTTGTGAAATATAGTTTATAACAGAAGAGGTTTGCTGACATTGGCTAAAGTCTATCTGACAATAACTTTCTCACTGACAATCAAGTGACTATTATATAATCCGGCATCTTATCTGGAAAGTTCTTTGAAATAATTTCATATAATGTCACAATTTCCACATGTATTAAATCGTTAAGCACTATGTGGAATGGTCAACAGTACAATTTGGGGAATGTGGTTGTTGTTATTAGGTGCCATCAAGTCAGTTCCGACTCATAGTAACCCGATATACAACAGAATGAAACATTGCCCGGTCCTGCACCATCCTCACAGCCATTATTATGCTTGAGTCCATTGTTGCAGTCACTGTGTCAATCCATCTCCTTGAGGGTCTTCCTCTTTATCTCTGACCCTCTATTTTATCATGCATGATGTCCTTCTCCAGGAATTAGTTCCTCCTGATAACATGTCCGAAGTATGTGAGACAAAGTCTCGCCATCCTTGCTTCTAAGGAGCATTATGGCTGTACTTCTTCCAATACAGATTTGTTCATTCTTCTGGCAGTTCATGATGTATTCAATATTCATCACCAATTTCATGACTCAAAGGCATCAATTCTTCTTTGATCTTTCTTATTCATTGTCCAGCATTCATATGCATATGAGTCAATCAAAAATACCATGGCTTGGGTCAGGCTTACCTTAATCCTCAAAGTGACATTTTGCTTTTTAACACTTTAAAGAGGTCATTTGCAGTAGATTTTCCCAATGCAATATGTAGTTTGAGTTCTTGACAGCTGCTTCCATGGGCAACAACTTCTTGAAATCTTCTACAACTTCAATCTTCTACAACTTCAATCTTTTCTCCATTTACTGATGTTGCTTACTGGTCCGGTTGTGAGGATTTTTGTTTTCTTTATGTTGAGGTGTAATCCGTACTGAAGGGTATACTCTTTGATCATAAGTGAGTGCTTCAAATCCTCTTCACTTTCAGCAAGCAAGGCTATGTCATCTGCATATCGCAGGTTGTTAATGAGTTTTCCTCCAATCTTGATGCCCCATTCTTCTTCACGTAGTCCAACTTCTCTGATTATTTGCTCAGCATACAGATTGAGTAAGTATGGTGAAAGGATACAACCCTGACACACACCTTTCCTGATTTTAAACCATGCAGTATCCCCTTCTTTTTGAACGACTGCCTCTTGGTCTGTGTAGTTTCCCCATGAGCACAATTAAGTGTTCTGGAATTCCTGTTCTTCACAATGTTATCCATATTATAATCCTCACAGTCGAAAGCCTTTGCATAGTCAATAAAACACAAGAAAATATCTTTCTGGTGATCTCTGCTTTCAGCCAACATCCATCTGACATGAGCAGTGATAGCCCTTGTTGCATGTCATCTTCCGAATCCAGCTTGAATTTCTGGCAGTTCCGTCTCGATGTACCGCTGCAACCATTTTTGAAATCTTCAGCAAAATTTTACTTGCGTGTGATGTTAATGATATTGTTTGATAATTTCCACATTCTGTTTGATCACCTTCCTCTGGAATGGGCACAAATACGGGTCTCCTCCAATTGGTTGGCCAGGTAGCTGTGTTCCAAATTTCTTGGCATAAACAAGTGAGCACTTCTAGTGTTGTATCATTTTTTGAAATATTTCAATTGGTATTCCCTCAGTTCCTGAAGACTTGTTTTTGCCAAAACCTACAGTGCAGCTTGGACTTCTTCCTTTAGTACCATCAGTTCTTGATTATGTGCTACCTCCTTAAATGGTTGAGTGTCGACCTTTTATTTTTGGTACAGTGACTCTGTGTATTCCTTCCATCTTTTTTTGATACTTCCTGCGTTGTTTAATTTTTTGCCCATAGAATCTTTCAATATTGCAACTCAAGACTTGAATTTTTTTCTTCAGATTTTTCCAGCTTGAGAAATGCTGGACATGTTCTTCCTTTTTGGTTAAGGTGTTGAAATTGCTAGAAGAATAAATGAATCGATGCATATAAAAGCATTTTACTCATGCTTGCTACTTTGTAAGTGTACAATATCTGTTAGTTGAATTTAAACATGCATTTAGCACCACTAAAACAGAAAATATACACAACCAATCTTTACTTGAGAAAGATATATATTTAGAATCAATAAATAAACACAATTCTAAAAGGGATAAATGCTTTATCTAAATTCATTTCCAAGAAATAATTGGGAGGTAAATATCTATTCAGTATTAATATCACAGCTTAGAAGGTTTATCTAAAGCATAATTATTGCTGGTCATTGGGTGACACAAGATTTTAGTTTTTCAGAAAAAAAAATTTCTTGGAAATATAATGCAATCTGTTGTTTACTCATCATCAGGCATATGTTGTTTTGGTTAATTCATAACAAAAATATAGACCTGAACTGAAGTACCCTTAATTTATTTGCCAAGTGGTAAATATATTTTCTTATCTTATCATAATATAAATTTTTGCATTCTTATTTTAGCTTACTTTGAGAAGATAAATGCCTTAAGCAAGTACATATTCTGTATATTTCTTTATATCCTTTAAGAAGTTTTTCACAAAGCAAGATGTGGCTTAATATTAAGTATTCAACAACTACAACAACAATAACAAAAAGTCAGAGGAAAATAACATTGTCCACAGAGGCCGATTTATCGTGAGCATTTATTGGGATCCCTCACTTGCATGGGCCTCTTTAAAGATGCAGTCATATGGTTTTTATAAAATTTGCAAAAGTAATAAATTTTATCTAGAATCAGTTATGACCACTGCCATCGCCTCTGAATGACTCTTTATCATGCTTTCTCCTCAACACAGAAGGAAAAATTCTGATTTGATTCTTCTTCCCCTTTTTAATCTGCTAACAAGGACCTGAGTAGCCCTGGGGTGGTGCAAATGGTTAATGCACTCAATTGCTAACTGAAGGATTGGAGGTTTGAGTCCACCCAGAGGTTTCTTGGAAGAAAGGCCTGGTGATCAACTTTGAAAACTCAGCCCTTGAAAAACCTAAGAAGCACAGTTCTGTGTGTCAGAGTCAACCCAATGGCCACCGGTTAAGAGGGATCTGAGCACTCTTGATTCTCAGATCTCAGTCTCAGGATAAAGCAAGATGAAATTGTAATAAAATTGTTAAAGTAACTCAAATATCCACATTACTTGCTTTTTTCTATAATTTCTCACAAACATTTAGATAGTATGTAGTAAAAATATCTTCATGTTTAACTCTCCTTTCATAATATCCAATTGCCTCACCTGCCTTTAAATAGGAATATCAGCAATAAGAAAATATTTGTCTATGTGAAGCAGAAATATTCTAACTAGCTTAGATAAGACCAAATAAAAGCTAGTCAGGTTTTATGCTTCTAATGTCATTCTTCTATATTTTTAATTATTTTTTTGTGATTAAGATAAAATGTTATATACAATGAAATACACAAATCTTAAGCATAAATTCATTTTTTAACAAATGTAACCTAAACTCCATTAACATAACAATTATTTTTCTCACCAGAAAAGTTCCATTGTGCTTCTTTCAGTCAATTCACATCCTCCACTATAAAGACTAAATTCTATCACCAGAGATTAGTTTTGCCTCTTCATGTGCTTCATATAAATGGATGATATACTTCATTTTTTATCTGAATTCTTTCAGTCAATATAATGATTTTTAGAATCATCTTTCTTGTCGCATGTATCAATAGTTTGCTTATATAAGTAAGGAAAATTCCATTTTAGGACTCTACCAAAAATATTTTAACCAGCTTTTCTGGATGGACATTTCAATTGTTTCAAGTATTAAACTATTAAGAATACAGTAACTATAAATATTTTTTGTACATTTTGGTGAATGTGGGCTTTTAATTCTCTTCAGTAAATCCTTAGGAGTGGGATTTCTAATTCATGTTGTTGTTAGGTGCCATTGAGTCAATTCCAACTCAAAGTGACCTTATGTATAACAGAACAAAACACTGCCCTGTCCTGCCCCATCCTCACAATCGTTGCTATGTTTGACTCCCTTGTTGCAGCCACTGTGTCAATCCACTTCATTTAGGGTCTCCCTCTTTTTCGGTGATGCTCTGCCTTACCAAGCATGATGTCATTCTCCAGCAATTAGTCTCTCCTGATGATGTGTCCAAAGTAAGGGAGACAGTCTCACCATCCTCGCTTCTAAGAAGCATTCTGGTTGTACTTTTTCCAATAACTCATTTGTTCTTCTAGGAGACTATGGTATATTCAGTGTTCTTCACCAACAAATGCATTAGTTCTTCTTCAGTTTTCCTCTTTCACTGTCCAGCTTCTACATGCGTATGAAGGTGATTGAAAATACCATGACTTGGTCAGGCGCACCTTACAATCAAACTGACATCTTTTCTTTTTCTGATTCATGGGATTGATTTATGTTTAACTTTATAAGAAAATGCCAAACAATTTTCCAAAGTGGCCTTGTCATTTTACACACCCGCTGGCAATGTATGAGAGTTCCAGTTGATCTATATCCTCACCAATATTTGGGGTTGTCAGTCTTTTAAGTTTTAGCCCATCCAGTGAGAATGAAATAGTATCTCATTGAGATTTTTATTCACATATTCCTATGACTGATATTGTTGAGCATCTTTTCATGTGTTTTGTGGCCATGGGTGCATCTTCCATTGTGAATTGTCCCCTCTAGTCATTTGCCATTTTTTTTAATTTGATGTTTTCTTTGTTGTAAGATTTTATTTTATATTATGAACAATAGCCCTTTGTCAGATGTGTGTACTGGAAAGTTTTTTTTTTCCAGTCTGTGGCTTATGTCTTTAATTTGTTAACAGAACATTTTGTTGAATAGAAAAGCAGATTTATTTCATCATGTTTATTCTGTCCTTATCAAATGAGTTTAGAAATCTTCTCTTCTTGATTTTCTGAGTTTGTGTAATATTAGAATTGTTTTTTTCTTTAAATACTTTAGAAAATTCATAAGTATAATCATCTAGGCCTGTAGTTCAGTTAATCTGATATAGTATTTAAAATTCTAACCCATTAGAATGCTATATATGGAGAAAGAACTCTATATCTGGAGTAAGTATAATTGTAGTTATAAGTTAAGGTAAACAAATCAAATGACCAAATATTTACATATTATAAATTAAGCTATTAAACTGTTCAGTAAAATAAGTCTATCTTTATATATTTATGTATATGATATTCTGGGATTTGAACATCCTTCTAAATTCATTTCATACCACTTTTGAGTAACACTAAGAAATTGATCCTTAAATCATCAAATATTAGTTTAGATAAATAGTGCCAAGTGCTACATGAAATATAATGCTTGGCAAAAATATATGCCTTTCTCAATAGATGTTTGCAGACTTACTGAAGATACAATTACAACAGTTTAGTAAGGAAGGACATGATCTAATGGCTGCTGGATTAGAAGGAAAACATATGTAGTTTCAATTTGAGCTGTTATCTTGAGGAAAGCTAAAGGAAGGGGGTGAGGAGTGATCATATAAAGGGCAACAACCAAGATCCGAGAAAACAGAAGTAGATGAATCAAGAGGGAAGATTAATGATTCAAATTAAATAGTTGCTAGATAGTACAAAGATATTAATTTATTTGAGAATTTCATGGTAAAATTTTAGGGCTCTATGATCCATATGGAGCCCTGGTGGTGCAGTGGTTCAGGGAGCTTGGCTGCTAACTGAAAGGTTAGCAGTTCAAATCCACCTGCCACTCCTTGGAAACCCTATGGGGCAGTTCTACTCTGTCCTATAGGGTTGCTATGAGTCAGAATTGACCTGATGGCAATGCTTTTCTTTTAAATGCTACGTAAGAGAATGGAAGGAAAACTTACAGGTGTAGAGTGAAATATTTACACAGGAGAATTGTGGATGCCCATTAGATAATTATAGTCACTTACTTGCCCAGATTTTTAGATATTTTCGTGCCTTCAACATTCTTTTGTCTCGTTTTGTCCATGCCCTGAACTTAACTGGAGTTAGTTGTTTGTCTTATCAACACAGAAGCTAGCAATACACCAGAGAGTAAAGTGAAGCTCTATACCCAGGAAAATGTGTGCGCACACGCACACACGCACACATGCACACACAGACTCTTTGAGGAAAAAAATTATTTTGATACAGGCCTACAATATGAAAATTCTAAACAGCAACATTTTTCTTTGCCTTTCTTTGTTTATTCTTCCTTGTAAACTTTTATCTTTATTTGATTGCTCTATACATCCACTGTTTTACACACACGCACACTTCATAAGCAAGTATAAACCGATTAACCACATCAGTAGTTTACCTTCTGGGATACGCTAATTCTAACTTGATGGATTGTACACTCTCTTTGTTCCAGGAGATTCCTAGATAGTCATTTTACAGTAGTTAGCTTTAGAGTATCAGGATTTTGGATCCATTTGGTCATATGTTAATTTTGTTGTCCTAACCATAAGGTAACACCTTCCGTACGGTTTTCTAGAACTCATCTGAAGCACTAGGATATATTTGGAATAGCTTTGTATTGTTCTTTATGAGCATTTACCTCAATGTTAAAATGCTTACACGTCAAAGATCAGGAGAGAAGTTTTTATTTGAAGACTGTCTGATTGTCTGACAAGAGCATTGTTACTTAGTGGTTCTTTCTTCATAGCAGAGGATTTTACTGAGATAGAATCGGCTTCTAGTTTACCATACGCATTGTGATAGATCACTTTTATGTGGCCTTTCTAGCCATTATCCTGTAACTCCCACCCAGGTGACCAGGCGGGACTGTGTGATAGGGTAATTGTGGCCCATGATTGGTCAGTTTTGCCATCCCACTGGGCTTGAAATAAGCTGCCCCAGAAGTGATAAAGAGAAGAGCTCACCACCACCAAGGAAAGGGAGACCAGCAGGAGAGACCCGCAGGAGTTGGTACTGTAATCTTTAGGCAGAGACTGAGGCCCAAGGAGAGGCATGACTGTGGGCATGGCTGGGAAGAGGCTGTCCTGATGGAAAAACTGTATCCTTGAGTGTTCCTGAGCCTGAATTGTAACCTGTTATTCCTAATAAACCCTATAATAGTGAGTATGGTCTGTGAGTTCTGTGCGGCCATTACAGTGAATTATTGAACCCAGCAGAGAAGTAGAGTGTTGTGGGAGGGATGGTTGGCATCAGAACTGGTAAAGATGGTGGAGAGAGGAGGCATGTCTGACCGCCACCACATAGAAATCAGCTTTGGGCTGTTGATCTTGAGTCTCCTTCCCCTTTGTGAAGTTAGAGGAGGTCAGACACTGCCCCCCAGCTGTTTTTATACTGTATCATACTTTCACTCTTAAGGTTAAGTAGCACAAATCATTAATGCCTACAGAGAATGAAGGATGGGGGCAGAAGTTATACGAATTGATCTGAATGAATTAACATAACAAAGAAAAAGACCACCATGAAAATCATCGTTTTGTATTGTGTGATTTCTAATAAAGAATCAAAATGTGAAACAATTTTAGGAAAAAACAAAATGACTGTAATCAAATTTCAAAGCCACTGCCATCAAGTCAATTTCGACTTATAGCTACCCTATAGGACAGAGTAGAACTGCCCCATAGGATTTCGAAGAACAGCTGATGGATTTGAACTGCCAGACTTGTGGAGGGCAGCTGAGCTCTTAACCACTCCACTACCAGATCTCTGCAATCAAATTATACTGAGTATCAATTAGTCATTAAATACTGATTGTGCTCTCTCTAACCAATAGTATTTTTCTTGCCAGGGGTTGTGTTAGAGATGAATTTTCTTCCAATTATTATCTCATATTTTGTGAAGGTTTAAGATAGACCCAAAATTGTTGAAATTAGTCAGGATTTGAAATAGCATTTACAGTACTTAGATGATTAATGCTATTTAATTTATTTACATTTATAATTGTCCAAGGAGAGTAATTTCTTATCCAACTATATTTCATTTAAAATTACTATTTTTTTCCTTTTTTTTTTTTGTTGTAGTTTAAATGAAGTTTACATTTCAAGTTAGTCTCCCATACAAAAATTTATGCATACATTGTTATGTGATCCTAATTGCTCCCCCCATACTGTGACAGCACACTCCTCCTTTTCACCCCTGATTCCCCATGTCCATTCAACCAGCTCCTAACCCCCTCTGGCTTCCCATCTCACCTCCAGACAGAAGCTGCCCGTTTAGTCTTTTGTATCTACTTGAGCTAAGACGCACTCTCCTCTCGAGTATCACTTTATGTCCCACAGTCAAGTCCAGTCCCTGCATTCCTGTCTGAAGAGTTGGCCTCAGAAATTGTTTTAGCTCTGGACTGATAGAGAATCCAGGAAAGCCTGGGTTCCTCCAGTCTGAGACCATTAAGTCTGCTCTTCTTACTAGAATTTGAGTTTTGCACCCCACCTTTCTCCTGCTCCATTAGGGACTCTCTGTTGTGTTCCCTGTCAGGGTGGTCATTGGTGGTAGCCACGCAGCATCTAGTTCTTCTGATCTCAGGCTAATGAAGTCTCTGGTTTATGTGGCCCTTTCTGTCTCTTGGGCTACTACTTTCCTTGCGTCTTTGGTGTTCTTCATTCTCCTTTACTCCACTTGGTTGGGACCAATTGATGCATCTTAGATGGCCGCTTGCAAGCTTTTAAGACCCCAGACACCACTCATCAAAGTAGGATGCAGAACATTTTCTTAATAAGCTTTGTTATGCCGATTGATCTAGATGTCCCCTGAAAGCATGGTCCCCAGATCCCTACCCCGCTACTCTGTCGCTCAAAGTGTTTGATTGTATTCAGGAACCTTCTTAGTTTTGGTTTAGTCCAGTAGTGCTGACTTCTCCAGTAGTGTATGCTGTCCTTCCCTTCACCTAAGATAATACTTGTCTGCTATCTAGTTAGTGAATAACCCTCACCCTCCCTCCCCACCCTAGTAACCATCAAAGAATGTTGTCTTCTGTGTTTAAACATTTTCTTGAGTTCTTATAAAAGTAGTCCTATACAATATTTATCCTTCTGTGACTGACTAAATTCACTCAGCATAATACCCTCCAGATTCCTGTTTCACAGCTTCATCGTTGTTCTTTATCGTTGTATTTACTCCATTGTGTGGATATACCATAATTTACCCATTTGTCCATTGATGGGCACCTAGGTTGTTTCCATCTTTTTGCTATTGTAAACAGTGCTGCAATGAACTTGGGTGTGCATATATCTGTTCGTGTGACAGCTCTTATTTCTCTAGGATATATTCCAAGGAGCAGGATAGCTGGATCATATTGTACTTCTAATTATAGCTTTTTTAAGGAAGCACCAAATCGATTTCCAAAGTGGTTGTACCATTTTACATTCCCACCAACAGTGTATAAGTGTTCCAGTCTCTCTACATCCTCTCCAGCATTTATTATTTTCTGTTTTTTTGTTAATGCTAGCCTTGTTGGAGTTAGATGATATCTCACTGTAGTTTTAATCTGCATTTCCCTAATGGCTAATGATCATGAGCATTTCTTCCTGTGTCTATTAGCCGCCTGAATATCTTCTCTGGTGAAGTCTCTGTTCATATCCTTTGCCCATTTTTTAATTGGGTTGTCTTTTTGTTGTTGAGGTTTTGCAGTATCTTGTAGATTTTAGAGATTACACACTGATCGGATTTGTTGTAGCCAAAAATTTTTTCCCAGTCTGTAGGTTGTCTTTTTACTCTTTTGGTGATGTCTTTTGATGAGGATAAGTGTTTGATTTTTAGGAGCTCCCAGTTATCTAGTCTCTCCTCTGGTGCTTGTGCATTGTTACTTATGGTTTGTATTCTGTTTATGCCATGTATTAGGGCTCCTAGCGTTGTCCCTATTTTTTCTTCCATGATGTTTATTGTTTTCAATTTTATATTTAAGTCTTTGATCCATTTTGAGTTAGTTTTTATGCATGGTGTGAGGTGTGGGTCTTGTTTCAGTTCTTTGCAGTTGGATATCCAGTTATGCCAGCACCATTTGTTAAAGAGACTGCTTTCCCCCAATTAACGGACTTTGGGCCTTTGTCAAATATCAGCTGCTCATTGTGGATGAATTTATGTCTGGATTCTCAATTTTGTTCCATTGGTCTATGTATCTGTTCTTGTACCAGTACCAGGCTGTTTTGACTACCATGGCGGTATAATAGGTTCTAAAATCAGATAATGTGAGGCCTCCCACTTTGTTCTTCTTCTTAAGTAATGCTTTACTTTTTCAGGGCTTCTTCCCTATCCATATGAAGCTGGTGATTTGTTTCTCCATCTCATTAAAAAATGTTGTTGGGATTTGTATCAGGATTGCATTGTATCTGTAGATCGCTTTGGGTAGAATTGATGTTTTCACAATGTTGTGTCTTCCTATCCATGAGCAACGTATGTTTTTCCACTTATGCAGGTCTCTTTTGGTTTCTTGCAGTAGTGTCTTTTAGCTTTCATTGTATAGGTCTTTTACATCTCTGGTTAGATTTATTCCTAAGTATTTTATCTTCTTGGGGGCTATTGTAAATGGTATTGATTTGGTATTTCCTTTTCAAGGTTCTCTTTGTCAGTGTAAAGAAATCCAACTGATTTTTGTATGTTTACCTTGTATCTGGAAACTTTGCTGAGATCTTCTATTAGTTCCAGCAGTTTTCTTGTGGATTCTTTGGGGTCTTCTGTATATAAGATCATATCATCTGCAAATAGAGATACTTTTACTTCTTCCTTACCAATTTGGATGCCCTTTATTTCTTTTTCTAGCCTGATTGCTCTAGCTAGGACCTCCAGCACAATGTTGAATAAGAGTGGTGATAAAGGGAATCCTTGTCTGGTTTCTGTTCTCAAGGGGAATGCTTTCAAATTCTCTCCATTTAGGATGATGTTGGCTGTTGGCTTTGTATAAATGTCCTTAATTATATTGAGGAATTTCCCTTCTAT
>NW_004443968.1:15874789-15920912 GCF_000243295.1 Trichechus manatus latirostris
TTTGTTGTTGATTTCTACTTTTATGGCTGTATGGTCAGAAAAGATGCTTTGTCAAATTGACAACAGCAACTCAAAAGGTTTGATGGGAAGCCTAGGGGACAGTAAGTTGAAGACAATGGTGATGGAATAATTTGGAAAGGATAGTGAGAATAGCAGCCCAACTGGAAGAACAATGTAACTGATGTCACTGAATTATACATGTATAAATTTTTGAAAAGGTGTATCTTTGGCTATCTGTATTTTCACCAAAAAAAAAAGGGTCCTGCAATGTCGAGAAGGGAGAGTGTTGACATGTCATTGGGTTGTTAACCAATGTCATAAAGCAACACGTGTACTGACTGTTTAATGAGAAACTATTTGATCTGTAAACCTTCATCTAAAGCTCAATTAAAAAAAATAAAGGAAAGATGCTTTGTAATATTTCAATGCTTTGGATTTTGTTAAGGCTTGCTTTATTGCCTAATATGTGGTCTATTCTGGAGAATGTTCTATCTGCGATGGAAAAGAAAGTATACTTGGCTGCTGTTGGGTGGAGTGTTCAGTGTATGCCTATAAGATCAAGTTTGTTGGTTGTAACATTTAGATTTTCTGTGTCTTTGTTGAGCTTCCTTCTCGATGTTCTGTCCTTCACTGAAAGTGGTGTGTTGAAGTCTCCTACTACTATTGTGGAGCTGTCTATCTCTCTTTTCAGTGCTGTTAGAGTTTATGTATTTTGGAGCCCTGTCATTGGGTGTGTAAATATTTATTATAGTTATGTCCTCCCGGTGTATTGGCCCTTTAATCATTATATAGTGTCCTTCCTTATCCTTTGTGGTGGACTTTAAAGTCTATTTTGTCAGATACTAATATTGCCACTCCTGCTCTTTTTTGAGTGGTGTTGCTTGATACATTTTTTTCCATCCTTTGAGTTTTAGTTTGTTTGTGTCTTTAAGTCTAAGGTGCATCTCTTGTAGGCAGCATATAGATGGATCGTGTTTTTTTAATCCAATCTGCCACTCTTTGTCTCTTTGTTAGTGCATTTAGTCCATTTACATTCAGTGTAATTATCAATAGATATGAGTTTATTGCTGTCATTTTGATGTCTTTTTTTGTGTGTTGTTCACAGTTTCTTTGTTCCACTTAATTTTCTGTGCTGAGTCATCTTTCTTTATTTTCATCTTTTTCATTGTTGTTGATTTTGTATTTGCTGAGTCGTCTTTACATTTTTCTTGTTTTTTATTTTGACTTGTAGGATTGTTAGTTTCCTTTATGGTTACCTTAACATTTACCCCTATTTTTCTAAATTTAAACCAGTCTTCTGTTTCTTTATATCTCCTTGACTTCCTCTTCATATGCAAAACTATGTCTACATTTTTTAAGTCCCTCTTTTTTGTTTTAATGTTGTCATCTTTTACATATTGACATCTCTTTCCCTATTTTCAGTGTTTTAGCTTTGATATATTTTTGTGACTACCCTATCTGGGTTGATATCTGGTTGCTCTGTCCTGTATTCTAGTCTTGGGTTGCTATCTGATGTTACTGATTTTCTAACCGGAGGACTCCCTTTAGTATTTCTTGGGATTTTGGTTTAGTTTTTGCAAATTCCCTAAACCTGTGTTTATCTGGAAATGCCCTAATTTCGGCATCATATTTGAGAGACAGTTTTGCTGGGTATATAACTCTTGGCTGGCATTTTTTTTTTCCTTCAAGGCTTTATATATGTTATCCCATTGCCTTCTTACCTTCATGGTTTCTGCTGAGTAGTCCGAGCTCGTTCTTATTGACTCTCTTTTGTAGATGACTTTTCGTTTATCCCTAGCTTCTCTTAAAATTCTCTCTTTATCTTTGGTTTTGGCAAGTTTGATTATAATATGTCTTGGTGACTTTCTTTTGGGGTCTACCTTATGTGGGATTCAATGAGCATCTTGGATAGATATCTTGTCATCTTTCACAATATCAGGGAAGTTTTCTGCCAACAAATCTTCAACAATTCTTTCTGTATTTTCTGTTATCTCTACCTGTTCTGGTACTCCAATCACTCGTAGGTTATTCCTCTTGATAGAGTCCTGCATAATTCTTAGGTTTTCTTCATTTTTTTAAACCCTTTTATCTGATTTTTCCTCAAATAATTTGGTGTCAAATGCTTTATCTTCAGTCTCACTAATTCTGACTTCCATTGCCTCAATTCTGCTCCTCTGACTTTCTATTTAGCTCTCGAATTCTGAAATTTTATTGTTAATCTTCTTGATTTTTGATTGCTGTCTCTCTACGGATTCTTGCAGCCTGTTAAATTTGTCATTATGCTCTTCTTTAATCTTTTAATTTCCTCTATTGTGTGTTCTGCATTTTGCTTAATTTCCTTCTTAATTTCTTAAAGAATTCTGTATATTAATCTTTTGTATTCTGCCCCTGGTAATTCCATGAAATTTTATTCCTCTGGAAAATTTCTAGATTCTTTATTTTGGGACCTTGCTGAAGCCATTATGGATTGTCTCTTTATGTGATTTGATATTGACTGTTGTCTCCCAGCTATCAATAAGTTATTACATTTATTTATTTTATGTTTGCTTACTGTGTCCTAGCTTCTTTCTTTGTTTTGATATGTCCAAATAGACTGCTTCTATGAGCTAGTTTGATTATGGGCATCTTTGATGCTCTAATGTCCTGTCACCAGGTGGTTAGATCTGTTACTAGGTATGTGAGCTCAGGAGCCCGCCCACTCCTCCTATATGGATTCAGCTCAGGTGCCCAAGTAGATAAGCACCAATGTGTGGTATAGGCTCTCACCTACAATCCTAGACAGGCATGGGTGATTAGTGTAGTCACAGGCATCTGGCTGCAGCAGGGGGACACACTCTGAACAAGGCAGGGGGCTGGTGGCTGCCCCGGAGTGTCCAGGAGGAAGGTGAGTCCCTGTTCCCTAGAGTGCATAAGTTGGTGGGTTTTGTAACTGGAATATGAGCTCCCAGTGCTGTTGGCTGTAAGCACTGGGGCGCATCTCTTATTCTTGGACCCCATCACAGGTGGCTAGGTGGCACAGGTGGAGCCACCAGTCCTCAGGCCCCTGATGTGGGTAAGTGAAGAACCTGCTTAATGAGCAGAGCAGTGTCAAATGTCATGAACCTGCCACTTTATAGCTGAAACAGTTGAAGTTAGACTTCAGGTATATACCCTGTTGTACTGCGGTATTGAGGGCTTACGCTGTTGAACTGGGCCCACACAAGTCTCTGCAGGGGGAAAGGCACCCATAGTCCGTGGATCCATTATGCCTGTGCCTAGGCAAGGGAGCTGTGCCTACCCTGGGTTCCTGGCGTAGGGGAGACGACACTTCATTTTTTCCCGTTTGTTAATTTGTTCACTTTCCAAGGCTGGGGGAATGGCTCAGAGCGTGTGATGGATCCTACTTCTGGCACAGGGAACTTGGCAATTGCTGAAGCCAGTCCGGGACCCAGTGCAGAGCAAGGAGTGGGGATTTAAATGGGAGAGAGGTTTTTCCTCAAGGGGGGTGTTTTTGATCTGCTTGGTAGGCCGTACAAAAGTACTTATCTTTTGCTGATGGAAGGCTGCTTCTTACTGGTTCTGGCTGGCCAAGTAGATTGTCTGGCGCTGGGTCTCTCCTGGTGCGGAAAACGTGCCTCCCGAGCACTGCTGCTTGCCTGCCTCACCACTCACCCATGGGTTGATCAGTCCTGACAAGCTCAGGCTCTCACTGGGTTAGGTCTGGCAACTCCTCGCTGCTTCCGAACCATCTCTGCCTTCCCCTGCCACTCAGTCCGGTTCCTCAACTCTGCCTTAGCTGTTCAGAGCTCCTAGATTTTCATATATAATTTATTCACTTGTTTTTTTGGGTGTTTGTTGTAAGAGGGTCCACCGGAAGCATCTGAGTGCTCCGTCATACTGGCCCTGCCTAAAATTACTTTTATTTATATACTCAGAAAACAAGTTTTATTTCATAAAGAATTTTAAATGTTAAAATATAATGTCTGTTAAAATGCTTTATTACTTCTACCCGCATAGCAATAATGTCTTTTGGTCAAAAAGGTCAGTTCACATTTAGTGCATTCATTTTGGTCTCTCTGATTTGATCTTAACTGAAGTACTTTGAGTTGCTCCAGGCTAGAACATTTAGAATGGAAACATCGTCTCCATTTATTTCTTTTTTCATTATATATAACTAGAAAAATGTCTAAGGGGATTCTTATTTTTCTGTACCCTAAGACAAAAACATATCGGGGAATTTGTTGCCCGGTGATGAGTCACCAGCATCAAATATGTAGACAATATGGTACTACTGACACTGGTCTAGTCATTAATGCTCCTGATTCCTTTCATATGCTAAAATATGTGCATTCTGCAATAATATTTATGTTACTAGGCTATATCCTAGCCTTTTTATTGTTTTTTTACTGACAGAAAGGACCACTTGACCAAAACCTGCAGATTTAGTCCTGTCCCACATGGTAAAACCAACCCAAAACATGGGTAAGATAAATTTAAGGAATTACAGTGAAAAAATCTAAACATCAGCATCGCATGGTTTCAACTGATGATCTGCCTCTAACTTTGTGCTACAGTGATGATAACTGGCCTTCTCTCTTTTTCTATTATGTCTGGCCTACTTTCTTGTTGCTTCTGCCCATCAGGCATCATTTTCCTTTAGCAGCATCCCTGCTTATCTTTTGGGAAATAAATACCCTCCTGTTGTATGCAGTCTTGTTCAGTTATATTGATCCCTTATATCCAATCCGTCAGCAAATCCAGTTGGCTTTATTTTAAATTGTATCCTCAGTTGGCCTCTTCTTACCATCTCCTCAGCTACCATCATCTCTCACCTAAATTATTTCAAGAGCTTCCTAACTGGTCTCCCTGCTTCCCAATCTTAGGCCCCTACAGTATATTGTCAATAAAGTAACCAATATTATTATATTAAAAACAAAACTAGACCAAATCCCTCCTCTTCAAACTCTTCGTTCTTTTACCGTCTTACTTACAATAAATGCCAAAGCCCTTAATGGGACTTATATGATCAGATCCTGTGATTTTTCTTTGATTTCATCTCTTACTACACTCATCCTCACTCAGTCGACTTCACTTACACTGGATATTTGTACTTTCTGTTTCCTGTGTCTGAAAACTTCTTCCCCTAGATATTATCAAGAATCACTCTCTTCTTTACTTCAGGTTTTTACTCAAATATTTGAGCAGTGTTTTACATATAGTGAGCAAACAGTAAATATTTGTTGAGTGTCTAAATGACCGTTAATCAAATTTCTCTGCTCTCCTCTGACAAGGGATAGCCACATATCCTAAGAATACGCTTATTAATCTGACGTCCTCTCTCTGTATTTGATTATGTAGTATAGTGGATAAGGTGAAAAGAGTTAAAATAAATTCTTGTTGATAGAAATTCTCACTTCCCCAAGGACTATATAGTCTTAAGCGTAAACCCCAGTCCTTTCTAGTTGGTGACAGAATCTCAAGTTGCACTTAAGTTGCCTTTATTATCACTTCCTCACTATTCCCAATCACTCACCCATCTGTGTGAATAATACTGGTCTTCACAGAGAGTCCCCTTTTCTGAATTCCAGTACTACTTGCTTCCTGTGCTCTCTATAATCTTTAAGGGCTACAGCACAGCTGTTATCAAAGACAAACATGTTATATAAAGATACTGTTCACACTAGGACAAGCATTGTAGCATGAGTTGTATCATACTCCTGACAGGCTATGAGGAGTGTAACGATAAAGAATATCAAAGAACGTGGCTAGAAAATATGTCAAATTCCTCTATTATAAATATAGATATTTAGAGTTTTTAACCAAAAATATATTACTGTAATTGATATTTATTGCTAATATAAATTACTATATAAAGTAGTTGTGTGTATATGGTGATTCCCGCTCTGTCTCCCAACAAACTCAGATTAGAAAATGTGAAATCTTTTATTGAGATTTTATTGAGTTTACTATAGATGGCCCACAAGAAATTTAAGTAGCCTGTAAGAACTTTATCTAGTGAAAACTGGCTAACAATGAAGATATGATCCTTGCAACTCAGAAAAGGCAAAAGGCATATGTTCAGCAGTTCATTAATTTAACAAATATCTGTTAAGCATCTATGATATATCAGGAGCCAATGGTTGCTCAGTGGTAGAATTCTTGCTTTCCATGCAGGAGACCCAGGTTTGATTCTTGGCCGGTGACCTCATGTGCAACCACTCTCCATCTGTCAGTAGAGGCTTGTGTGTTGCTCTGAAGCTAAACAGGTTTCAGCAGAGCCTCCAGCAGACTAGGAAGAAAGGCTTCCAAAGATCAGCCAATGAAATATCTATGGATCACAACAGTCCGATCCACAGTCAATCATGGGGATGGTACAGAACTGAACAGCATTTTACTCCATTGTGCGTGGGGTCACCATGATTTGGGGTCCTACTCAATGGCAGCTAACAATAACAACAAATATATCAGGTATTCTTACTAGTTGTTGTCATTGTTGTTAGTTGCCATCAAGCTTATTCTGATTCATGGTAACCTCATGTGTGCAGAGTATAACTGCTCCATTGGGTTTTCAAGGCTGTGACCTTTCAGAAGCAGATCTACAGGCCTGTATTTCAAGGCGTCTCTCGGTGAGGAAGACCCTCAATGAGATGGATTGACTAGCTGGCTGCAACAATGGGCTCAAACATAACAATGATTGTGAGAATGGCTCAGGACCAGGCAGTGTTTTGTTCTGTTGTGCATAGCGTCACTATGAGTCGGGACTGACTCGACGGCACCTAACAACAACTGGGTCAGTTCAAATCGCCAACATTTCTACTAGTATTTTAGTGCTTAACTAATTGCGCCACCCCAGGACTACTCCATATAAGTTACTATATAGAAATCGTATATAAATAGCATAATCCTACACATAAATACTTATAACTAAATTACTTAGTAACTAAAATATAACATCAACAAATATCATGTTATTTACTATTGTTTTAATTCAGTATAGTGCTTGTTTGACTTTACTCAAATTTATATTTTAATATATAATGAATACAAGTAAATATTATAGGCTATTTGAAGTCCATTATTATCAAAACCGGAAACCTATCTTTCCCCCAAGTTGAGTGTTCACATTTCTAATTAAACTCACTCTTAAGTCAAACCATGCTTTACCAATAGCTTTACTGGGGTAAGCTATTCTAAATATCTTTAAGAACAGCATAGAATTGTATAGGAACTTGAACAGATTGATAATTATAAGCAACCAGACACAAGCCATCGTCATAGCTAGTCTGCCATCCAAAAAATTATACTTTTCAAGAGATTGAAAACTGTGTACCAGCATATTGATCCAAAAAAGTCTTTCATCTCAGAGAAAATAGCTACATTTAGTTTTCTTAAAATGCTTTAAAACTGGTTTTGTTTCTTCATAAATCTATTTTCAAAGTATGTGTTTTTAAATGTCAAAAAGAAATTAAACTTTCTATCACTAGAGTTAAGATAAATTGAAAGATACACTCAGTGAATAAAATAATAAGTACAGACTAAATTACTTTCAATGTTTCTCAAGAAGACTAGGTTGATGTCTAATTGAGATGATGCATTTTTATCTCTCTGTTCCCCAAATTTATAACAGAATTTGATTTGGAATTTTAACTGTAAATCAGTCAAACCAATTTTGCCCATGTTGGCAATGCAGAAATATTTCTAATTCTGAAATCTTCAGGATTTTTAATATGTGAATTTGTGATGAATCAAATTACAACACAATTTTTTTTGGAGACTAGTCCACCAGCCAATATTCTGTGTAAAGTTTCCTTACTGTTCATCAATTTTCATAGATATCATTAGCCCCTGTGCTGTTTCTGATAGAAGATGGGGAACTATTATCACATATTCTCTGTGTCCTTAGAAGTTCATTGAACATAAAAGAAACAACAAAACAAGATTACAGTGTTGGCTCCACCATCTGCTTGTTGTGTGACCTTCATTAACTTGCCTCTTCTGGCTTTCAATCTATTTTGTGCATGGAAAATCATATAAATAAAGCTTATATATATATATTTTAATATTTGGGAATTCATAACATAATAATTTCATTTGATTTCCTAGTTGGATGGGCTGGGTAGGTTTCATTTGTTTTTATACTGCTATTTTAGATAATTATATAACTAATTGCTGGTAATATTTGAGAGCCTCTTCAATTCATTCTTTTTCATTATTCTTCAAGATAGGGCTCTATAATTTTTCATTTGTAAAGTTTCTTTAAAGGTATATTTATTCCTTGCTTAAAGTGTTTGTATGGTTTACTTGGATTGATTTTTAGAACTCATATATGTTTTAATATGCCTAATACAGCATTCATATATTTTTCATTTCCAATTTTAACTCATTTTATCTTATATTCAAATTTTGCATATTCCACTGAATGCTGAATAATGTGTGCTTGCAAATCTGACAAACTGAGTGCAAAGGATATGTATGGCTTACAGGAGACACATTGTGAAACTCAGTGATGTTTATCCTATTAGGTAAAAAATTTATAAAGCATGTCAGCAACATTGGGTGTAACCTGGGGAATTGGGTTCCTCTTATTTTGCATGAGTGCATTTAAAAAAAAAAGGCTTAAAAGATGGGCAGAATCAGAGCAATCAAAGTTTGAGGATCCTCTGAGTACAACACATCTGTCCCCATCTATAGCTGCAGGGATTCTGTGGAAGCACATATCACAAAACTACTCTTGACAGTTCAGACAGTGTGGGCTTGCTCCAGCTGGCAGTGGAAGTGCATCCCAAAGGCAGCATATACAGGGTTTACAAAGGCCCAAGTGCCCATCATCTGTCAGGACCCTCTCTTCCCTGACTTAGGTTGACTTCACTCTGTTTCTGAGACTCAGACACCACATCACCCTTGGCATCTGACAGAAATCACAACAGATTGAGAAAACAAAAATACGTTTTTTAATAGATAAACTTTCAAATCATGCTTGTTCTCCTTTAAAAAGGCCTTCATTTCTGTTGAGATGCCTGTTTAGTAAGTTCCAGATGTGCTGGCTGATATACAAAAGGGAGTAACAGTTCAATGCCTGATAAACAACATTAAAATAAAGCAAAACAAAACCCGTTGCTGTCAAGTGGAATTAACTCATAGCAACCCTTTAGGCAAGAGATATTTTATTTGTTATTCCTCATATTGGAGCCTTGGTGGTGTAGTGGTTAAGTGCTACAGCTGTTAACCAAAAGGTCAGCAGTTCGAATCCACCAGCGGCTCATTGGAAACCCTGCGGGGCAGTTCTACTCTGTCCTATAGGGTCGCTATAAGTTGGAATCAACTTGATAGCAATGGGTTTAGTTTTTTTGGTTTATTCCTCATGTTGATTGGTTTTGCTATGGATACCAGTCTGCGTTGGTAACCAAATCCTGTGACGTTATGGGCAACCTTGTCTAAGGCATATCTCTTTTGAATAAAGAATATTTAGCTTATCACTGCATGGTAAATAATGCCCCTTAACTGTGCAGAAATACAATTCCATTGTCAATGTTTACCTGGTTTTGTTTAATTTTTGTTTTAATTTACTCTGTAGTATTGGCTCAAGGAAGATCTTTTCAATCGTGTTTCATGCTTTGATGAAGGTAACTATAATTTAGGATTTTTAATATAAGAACAAAATGTATAGAACCACAGAAATTGTGAGAAATCATTTCGGCTCCTTTTTCTCACTGCTTTACATCATACTGGATTGCACAGTCCTGTATATAAAATAGTACAAAGAGATGACTTAAGCTCTTTTAATATATTTTTCCTCTTAGAAAGAATATTTCTGGACTTTTTTTCCCTTTCTATACCCCTCCATCATGACCTGCTCTAAGCTTTCTTGCTTGTTTGCAGCTTTGCTTTTTGTATACAGTTTGTCATAATCTGAAAAAGGACATGTGGTGATTCTCCTAGTGCATAATTGACAGCTAGTGAGTATTTTCGTACCTTCTAGTTAAAGTCTATTAGTTAGTCATCCATTAAAATTTATTACTTTATATTAAATATGCAACATCATAATTCTCTGTCTGGCATCTAATATTTTTTATAACCCACTCAAATTCTACTTTGTTATGATGCTTAGAGTTAGGTTCATGCCCAATAGGTGTATCTCCTTGTTCATATATACCCTGCTACTTTCATAAATCTAAGCGGCCTTATTGCATCTCAATTAACTACTTGGATCAATGTAACAAACAAATAACTTGGAGCACCATGTTGTACACAGATAAGTATAAAACAAGTTCCCTTGCCTTCAAAGTTCTTGTAATCTATTTACACAATAAAGTATGAATAAAAGGAATCAACCAAAGAAGTGACAGAGGGCAAAACACGATAAATTGCTCAAAGAGAGACACAGCAAATGCTAAGAATTATTTAAGAAAAAACAGACCTCTGTGGAGAGAAGTTGGAAGTGTGGGGACAGGTAGCATGACAAAACAGAGGATAGGTATAAACTGAGCTTTAAAGGACAGGCAGGTTTATATTGGCAATTTGGAGAGCTAGAATATGGGGAGGTTGTGCTTAGGGCTGAAGGGTTAGAGGGCTATGCAAAAAAATTATAGAAGCAGAAAAGCAAACAGAATTTGTGAAAAAAATGGATAGAGCATTTTGCCTAATTTTGATGGTTTGTGTATATAATAGAAGGTAAAGCCAGAAGAAAAGGTTGGATTCTGAATCTGAGAGCTTTCTATACTAGATTAAGTAACCTGAATTCAAATAAGTAGTCTGTATGATGCAATAACATATCAGATGATCAAACAGTATTTCAAGAAAGTTAATAGGAAATTTGAAAGTGATTCATAGTAATCAAACTGGAAGCAGGAAGAAAAGAACTTATTTTAGTGCTCCAGGTGATAGATAAGAATGTTAGCTATAGAAATGGAAAGGAAGGATGAATTAAAAACACATTACACAGAAACTAAAGATTAGATAAAGAACATAATCCTGAAATTAGTTTTGTTGGGAAAATTATGAATTCAGTATCAGAATTCTCAATTTGAGGTGAAAATGAAATATCTATGTGTGGCTATTTACTTTCTTTAGACACAGGATAAGAATCCAGGAAGGTTAAATATTTCAGAAACCAGGGACTATGATTTTAGAGTTCACATTTATAAGATTTTGAGGACAAAGCTTATTTAACAGTTACCAGTCAAGTGTCCTATAATATCATCTTATAAAGAACTAGAATATGGACATTTGTCCTGATAAGAATCTGTTTTCCCTGGTTAAAGGCTAAATTCCAAAACATCTCCCCCTTACACCTGCCTGGAAAATACATGCCATAGTTTACCTGTGTTTTATTGACTATGCAAAGGCATTTGACTGTGTGGAGCATAACAAATTACGGATAACATTACAAAGAATGGGAATTCCAGAACACTTAATTGTGCTTATGAGGAAACTGTACATAGAGAAAGAGGTAGTCATTCAAACAGAACAAGGGGATACTGTGTGTTTTAAAGTCAGGAAAGCTATGCATCAGGGTTGTAGCCTTTTACCATACTTATTTAATGATTATGCTGAGCAAATTATCCGAGAAGCTGGACTATATGAAGAAGACTGCGACATCAGGTTTGGAGGAAGATACATTAACAACCTACATTATGCAGATGACACAACCTTGCTTGCTGAAAGTGAAGAGGACTTGAAGCACTTACTAATGAAGATCAAAGACCACAGCCTTCAGTAGGGCTTACCCTTCCACATAAAGAAAACAAAAATCCTCACAACTGGACCAATAAATAAGCAACATTATGATAGGTGGAGAAAAGACTGAAGTTTTCAAGATTTCATTTTACTTGGATCCAAAATCAACGCCCATGAAGGCAGCAGTCAGAAATCAAACAACACATTGCACTGGGCAAATCTGCTGCAAAAGACCTTTTTAAACTGTTAAAAAGCAAAGATGTCACCTTGAAGACTAAGGTGCACCTGACCCAAGCCATGGTGTTTTCAATCGCTTCATATGCATGCGAAAGCTGGACAATGAATAAGGAAGACCGAAAAAGAATTGACGCCTTTGAATTATGGCGTTGGCGAAGAATATTGACTATACCATGGACTGCCAAAAGAATGAACAAATCTGTCTTGGAAGAAGTACAGCTAGAAAGCTCCTTAGAAGCAAGGATGGTGAGACTACGTCTCACATCAGGAGGGACCAGTTCCTGGAGAAGGACATCATGCTTGGTAAAGAAGAGGGTCAGTGTAAAAGAGGAAGACCTTCAACAAGATGGACTGACACAGTGGCTATAATAATAGGCTCAAGCATAACAACAATTGTGAAGATGGCGCAGGACCAGGCAGTGTCGTTTTCTGTTGTACATAGGGTCGCTATGAGTTGAAACTGACTCGATGGCACCTAACAACAACATAGTTCACAAATTCATAACTCTCACTGCAAAAGTAACTCCAAGTACCTATCCTAGTGGCATTGGAACAGCAGCAGAATTTTTAAGGTTTTCCATTTGAAATTATATATTCCCATATGACAGGGACACAATTTCTTTTTTAGAGCATTTAGCCCAATATCACATATAGTTTATATTCTGTCTGTGTTCTTGCATGGATTCCTAAGAAGTGATTTTTATAAGTACCTCACTCTTTACTCATGATACATGACCAGGGTAAGTATTTCAACCTCTGTCATTTTCTTTGTTGCTGAATACACTATTATTATATATTTACTCAATCTTTACAGTAGTAGTAGATGTGTTGTTGTTAGTTGCTACTGAGTCAATTACAACTCATGGTGACTTTATGTACAGCAGAACAAAATGTTGCGAGGTCCTGCATCATCCTCACTATAGCCAGCATGTTGGAGAAGTCGATATACTATGTAATTATTGTAAAATCATTTTAAAAACAATAAAGAACAAGTAAAATATATAATGGGAAATATGTCATTTAGATTTAGAATTTCTGAAAGCTAAACTGGTAAAATTAAATATGGTTATTTAATGTTCCTTTGCCTTGCAAGTTATAACATTTTATAATATTAATATTAAATACTAGTGATACTTGTTATTTTCCAGAGCTGTGCATAAGTAGTCCTTTATCTTGCCTCAAGGAGCCTACATCACATTAAAACCACTTTAAATCAGACTGTGGATCAGGGAGGCCCATATATATCTATGGTCATCTTTAAAGTTGATAGCCCCATTTCTGGACTTGAGTGTCCTAGGAAGACTGGACCTATGCCAGACTGTGAGATGATGGATTTAATATGGATGTAAATCCTTTACCACTCCTACCATAGAGAAAAAGTGTCTATTTTCTCTCCCTTGAAACTGGGCCAGCTCTGTGACCTGATTTGACCATTAGAATGTGGCAGAAGTGACCTCGTATAACTGCTGAGGCTGGACCTTAAAAGTTCTGCAGCTTCCATCTTTACCACTTGAAATGTTGTCTCTTAGAGGCCAGCCACCGTATAAGATGTGGGGACTACCTGAGACCACCATGCTGTGAATAAGCCAATCATCTACATGACCTTTCATAAGTCACTTAGTGTTTTGTATGTTAGCATGCTAATTTAAAAATGGGGAGAGAATTATCTGCACTGCCTAGCTGATATTCTGAAGATTAGCTAGTGAATATGGCTGTATTTTGAAAAGGTAAAACTTGCTATGCAAATATATTATTGCTGTTTTAGTATTTAGAAAATGGTACTTATTTTAGGCTAGTTTCTCTACAGAAGCAAAACCAGTAAAGTGTACAAATATATAGAGAGAGGTTTATATCAAGGAAATGGTTACCCAGTTGTAGAGCTGTAACATCCCAAGTCTGTGGGTCAGGATAGAGGCTTCTCCTGATTCATGTAGAGCTGCCGGGGCTGGTGAACCCAAGATCAGTAGGTTGGGGAGTGCGGCTCTTGCTCACAGGCTGTGAAGACTGACGAATCCCAAGATCAGCAGGCAAGATCACAGGTAAGCTGCTAGCTCAAGTCCCAAGAACCAGAAATCAGATGAACAGGAGCCAGCTGCAGGACCCAGAATGAGAAAAAGCCCCTGAGCCCTGCCAGAATGTCCACCCACATTGGATGCAGGCCACACGCCCAAGGAAACTCCCGTTCAACCGATTGGCTACTCACAGCCGATCCCATCATGGGGGTGATCACATAACAAATCTCAACAGGGAAGTGACCACAACATCACACAACTGCCAAAACACTGAGAATCATGGCCCAGCCATGTTGACACACAATCTTAACCATCACAGGACTCCATTCATTTTTAGAAAATATTTTCATATTGAGAATGGAAACCAAGTGAATAAATAATGAATAAATGACTCATAGACGGGAGTCAAGGGTATCACAAAACAATGGTTACTATATGTTTTATGTTGCATGTGTGCATGTGTGTACCTCAGGTGTTGTGTAAACATCTGTAGAAATCTTTTACAATAAAGACTTTTATAAAAATTCTAAATCAAACCAATATTTTGTATAATTCTTTCTTTAAACCTTACCTTCCATTCTTACATTTACATATTACTTCCCTGTATATTTCAAATACCTGGGTCAGCACAACTTCATTCTAGGACATTCTATCAGTAAACTTGTCACTTTGTTTTACACATGTGTATATTATTCTTTATCAGGAATTTTGTTGTTCTGGGTATATATCCATTCTGCAGGCTACAAACTTAAAGAATAGTGTTTAGAATTTTAAAATTGGAAACAGACAAGTATTATCATTAATGCACAAATAAAAATGATCAGCCACTACCTGGGGTTCATTGCCTCAGTGCTGCATCCTAATGACTACTTTGTATAGCAGTTTTTACCCATGAATCTCAACACCTCAGAAGCAGAGGTTAGGACATTGTTTTGTCTTGTTTTTTAATTTTTTTTATTGTACTTTAGATGAAGGTTTACAGAACAAATAGTTTCTCATTAAACAGTCAGTACACATATTGTTTTATGACATTAGTTAACAACCCCACAACATGTCAACATTGTCCCTTCTTAACTTTGGGTTCCCTATCACCAGCTTTCCTGTCCCCTCCTGCCTTCTAGTCCTTGTCCCTGGACTGCTGTGCCTCATTAGTCCTGTTTTGGCTGAATGGTGAACTTCAGGAGGGGCTTCACCACTGAGCTAAAAGGGTGTCCAGGGGCCATAATCTCGGGGCTTTCTCCAGTCTGTCAGGCCAGTATGTCTGGTCTTTTCTGTGTGTGAGTTCGAATTCTGTTCTACATCCTTTTCCAGCTCTGCCCAGGACCCTCTATTGTGATCCCGGTCAGAACAGTCAGTGGTGGTAGCCAGGCACAATCTAGCTGTACTGGACTCAGTCTGGTGGAGGCCATGGTAGCTGTGATCCATTAGTCCTTTGGACTAATCTTTTCCTTTTTTCTTGTTCTCTTCATTCTCCCTTGCTCCCGAAGGGGTGAGACCAGTGGAGTATCTTAGATGACTGCTCACAGGCTTTTAAGACCCCAGATGCTACTCACCAAGGTAGAATGTAGAACATTGTCTTTATAAACTGTGTTATGCCAGTTGAGCTAAATGTTCCCTGAGATCGTGGTTCCCACAGCCCTCCGCCCAGCAATTTAGTCCCTCAGGGAGTTTGGAAGTGTCTGTGGAGCTTCCATGACCTTAGGACATTGTTTTTGAGTGCAGTACAGTCCTGACTCATCATTTTAGTATACTGTACAGCCCCATCTGCTCTCTCAGAGGAAGAGTGGTGTAGTGATGGGAAGGCAGTCTGCTAGGATACACGATGCCTGGGGTCTAGAACCCATTCATCTACTTCCAGGTAACCTTTCTGACTGTTTAATCAAGTTACAATGAGGAATTTATTTCCTATCTCAAAGGTTTACTATTATAGAACATGAAATTACATACAAAAGAACAGGTAGGGTCAAAGAGAGTGGCCAGGGTTTGTTAGCCATTTTGGTGTAAATTACAATGCTATTAGCTTGACCACTGGGGCTGTTTGAAATGAAGCTCTCTTGGTAGTATCGCCACTTATGATTTTATTCCTCCTCTACTGATAATCTAGGCAATTTAAAATACTAGGTAAAGATGAGATCAACTGAATTAAAGACTATCCAGATAAAGAATTGAAACTTAGGGGAAAAACAGATCTTGGAGGATATTTGTTTGTTGAGTAGAGTCCCAGCAATTTCTGACCTAAAATTCACATCTAAAAAATAATCCTTATGTATTATAGAGAAAAATTTGATTTTGTCAGTTTATGAACTTGAGAACCCATGGATTTAATGTATTTTAGGATTCTTAGATCCAATCCTTCTCTATTTTGTGTCCTGGAATAATAGAAATTTTGCACAGCCTAATTTTTAGAGGTAGTTCAACTCTGGCCATGGCTGTGCTGGCATAAGTGTCATAGATTTTGAATTAGCATTGTCGTTTTCAAATAACAGAAACCAACTTGAGTTTAATAAAAGGAAAGGTATTACTTTGAGAATTCAAAGAAGCTAAGGACCAAAATATAGTCAAGCCTCAGAAAGCAACTAGAATGTGAAATAAAGATACCGGTATATCAAGATCCCAAGATACTCTCATTTATGGTTCTCAATGTTTATCTACTTTATTATTCTTTCTCTGTAAATTGATTTTTCCCCTACAACTTTGTCCAAGTACTATAGGAAAATTGTTCTGCATTGCCCAAGTATTTAAATCCTCCATTTTCAAGGCACAAGTACATATTAAAATATACTCTCTTAGGAACTAATCACCTACTTAAAAAAAAAAAAAAAAAAAAAAAAAAACCCGTTGCTGCTGAGCCGATTTTGACTCATAGTAACTCTATAGGACAGAGTAGAACTGCCCCATAGGGTTTCCAAGAAGTGGCTGATGGATTTGAACTGCTGACCTTTCTGGTTAGCAGCTGTAGCTCTTAACCACTGTGCCACCAGGGCTCCAGTAATCATCTAATAGCAATTTCAAATCCTAGAGAATGAATTCTAATTATCTTGAGTCAGGTAACCATTTCTTGTGCAGTTATTTGTGGCCATTGAGATAGGGCCCTTTGTACCAATAACATCACTGGAGGATCCAACCGCTGTGAATTGGGGTAAGGAGCATGGATTTGATAGAAAAATGGCATTATTGATTTGGGCTGGGCAGACAAACTAAAGGTGTCTCTTTCCAATCACTGTTAGTAGTGGAGACCCAGAAAACTATCCCAATTTATGCTGTATCAGATCTCTTTTTAATTCTATCATTATTTTGATAATAAATCTGATGCCTTCTTACTTTATCATTAAGCTTTCATTCAGAGAGAAGTGACCTATTTGATTTCTAGCTGAGAAAGCACGTAATTAAATAATACCCTTGGGCTCATCCTATTTTCCTGCCTTATCATGAAATAAGAAAAAAAGGTCTTCTGAAGCAGAATGAAAGAAAAATGCTGATACCTAGCAAACGATACTTTTCACTCTGTGTACAAGGACAATTCTCTTTCTATAAAATCAGTGAGTATAATGTAATGGATAACATTGAAAAAACCCAAAGATACCCAACTAATCATTTTAAGTGCTATAAGGTCATTTTTTTTCAGTTCTGTTCCAAAAACAAAAAAAGGAGAATTACTGGGTTATCGTCTATTGTTGCTTCTTCATTATCATCATCGTAATCATAATCATCATTATTTGTCACTTTAATAAATGTATCATAAGCAACACTAATAGACTAGACATGCAATAGATTCTTGAAATCACCTAAAACATTAAGACCGTTTAAAAATACTTATTTTAAACTAACAAGAATACAATAACATTAAACACAAATCATGTGGGAAAAAAGCAATAAAGATTTAAACATAAGGTAAATATTTAAAGTTATAATGTTGTTCTTAAATATCAAAGAAAAATTATAATATTTTAATTTTTTATTTCAATATTTCTCATATTCCCCACCTTCTGTATATGACTGAAGGAAAAATATAAAATTAAAAAGAATAACAGCAGAGAAAAGAACAGAAAATATCACTTACAAGGACTTTTGTTATAAACCGTAGCTTAAACAAAAAAACAACTCAAAATTAGGAAGTGCCTTAAGGACAGACCCAGTAAGGATTTATCTATCTATCTACCGTCTATCTGTCTGTCTATCTATCTCTCTACCTCTCTCTCTCTCTAGTGTTCAAGATGATTAAAAAACAGTCAAAATGCGAACAAGTAAAACAAACAAAAAGCATATATCTGGTGACATTTGGAATACAAAAGTATTACAAATAAGATGGTTAAAATTAAGGGTAGCACTGATTATATTGATAATCCTATCCAATAGAAAGAATTGGTTAATTACTCCTAGGAAATAGCTTAATTTATGTATTTGATAAGATAACAACTTATAAACTTCATCCTTTTGTGAAGTCACTGAGAAAACATTTTTAAAAACTTTTATAAACAAATAGGTATCATATAAATCACAATTTTTATTAGAATATTATGACTAGATTATTAATAATACAGAAAATACATTATTTTATTTAACCAATATTACTGGACATCTAATACTTATAAACCAAGTGATAGATTCTGGCAAATAATAAAGAAAAAAGATAAACAACATATATGATCTATTATAAAAGATAAAATAATAAATGTATGCCCTACACAAGATTAGAAAAGACTAGCGAACAAGTGCTAACATAATCAACAGTTCTGGTCCAAGGTGCAAGCAGAATTGCCAATTGAGAAGAAACACTTGGGAGACTGGAACATAAAGCTATGTAACAAAAACCCTGGTCATCAGCTCTGGCTGTTACAGAGACAGCCGAGCCCCTGCATTCTTCACTGTGGCAGATTTTTTAACAGTGAGCTTTGGTAAATAAGATTGATGTGTAAGAGTGGAGAAAGCTTATGCAAGTTGTTGTTAAGGTATTACCTTAAATATATAACTTAAAATGTTAGGATCATTTGCGTGAATTTGACGCTATTTATCCAACCTACTTAAATTTTGTGAGTTCTTGGTTTAGAGAGTAAATAATTACTGATATCAATGAGAATTCTAGCAGAGGTTTTTGCATTGGTCTCTACTTTTACTCTGAAGTTTATTTTTAATACAGTCTATCATAAACACTGGGTGTTTTCATATACAAAACAGAAACTACACTACACAATTGTATAGTTTTCTTAGATGTGATATTTTTGTGTTCAGGGATCCAATTTTTTCATCTCTAATTTTATATTTAATTTCAGTTAAAATTATGTCGAATTAATACTTATTTTCTTTTTGGAGATGTTGACTTGAATGTTATTACAGAACATTGAATGGTAGTTCTTTGCTTTGAAATTAAAAAAAAAAATTAACTAGTTTTCTTTTTCAGCTTATACATAGTTGCTAAGAGCAAAAGTCCAACTAATGAATGCAGTGCAGTTTTAGGTTACATCAGGAATGCTTATAAATATTCCCCAGGACAGTAAAGGAGATGGAGATAAACAGTCTGCAGCAAGGTAACCTCTCCCAACGCATATGGAGCTGTTAAGATCTCTGCCTACTTCTCCCTGCAACTTGGCTGCATTCTCTGTAAAGTAGCTTTCTAGGTCCACCTATTTTACCTGTTTCTCATAAATTTAGTTTGCGTGTAGCTTTGACTTGTCAAGGCATCAACTCTGACCCAAATATATGGCTCTCTGTCCCTGCTTCAATCCTTCAATGCATCAATTCCAAAATCAGACAATAAATAATCTGAGTGGTTTAGTCCAGTCTCTAGATTGATTTTTCTTGGGTCAAGGGTCCAAATCTGGCCTAGTGTCCTCATCTGATTGCATAGTATACACATGGCAATTTGTCAGGAAGGGCTGCTGAAATATTAAAAATAAACTTTGAAAAACAAAAATAATGAATAAATAATAAACCAGTCCTTAAAATCTTGTTGAAGAATAAAATAAAAATAAAAACTTCAATTCCAAGTATAGGTTCCTTTCCAAGATAAAATTAGTAACAACAAACTAACACTAGACGATATAGAAGGAGTCCTGGTGGTGCAGGGGTTAATCACTTGGCTGCTAACTGGATGGTCAGAGGTTCAAACCAACCAACCACTCCGAGGCAGAAAGATGTGGCAATATACTTCTGTAAAGATTACAGCCTTGGAAGCCATATGGGTCAGTTCTACTCTGTCCTATAGAGTCTCTATGAGTTAAAATTGACTAAAAGGTAATGGGTTAGATTATACAGAATGGAGCCCAAAACAGAAGTACTTCAAAGATAGTATTTTCTGTCAAACACAAATAAAGTGCAAGGAAAATAGTCATCCAATTATCCACTGTTTTATAAACATGTATTTTAAAATAGGATATGGTCCAGAAAATTTGGCAAACAATGTGAATCATAGATTAACATTTTCCCAGGGAAAATCATCTGTTGACAAGTGATTATCTATGCAAGAAATATAGTTTAAAAAGACAGTTATAATAAATATCCAAAATTTTTAAGTGTAACATTGTAGATAAAGTCAGCTATCTACTGTATATAGATGGCAGTATTTTCAGAGAGGGAATTTACAAGTGATATCTCCTATATGGAGCAGGGAAACTAGCAAGATTAATTAAAATAAATATATTTATTTGCATATATTCAGAAAAACTATATAGGTTACTAGGACTTACTGGGAAAAGGAGAAAAAAATAGAGGAAATTGGTAGAACTATGAAATTGTTTGTATTTTTTGACCACAGAAGTGAGATTCAAGTCAATAAGGCAGTAGAAATTTAATTACTAGTACTGCAGTACTGGATCTAAGATCAAAGAAAATGTTGAACTTGCTAATATACCCTGTGGATTGTCCTCCTCTTCACCTTCATTAAAATGAAATGGGAATGAAATAAGCAGAAAACATAGGTGAAGCCACTCTCTCCATCAAACTCTCCTTGGTGAAAACTATAGAGAAGATTAGGGAAACTTACAACAAAGACAAATTGGTGAGATAATAAATTAATTTGATTTAAGGATATAAAATTTATTTTGTATCTATATATTAGTGAGGTTTTCTAGATTTTGAGTTTACATTTTCTGCCACATACTCCAGTCAATTTTATGTAGGTATTATATATAGTTGCATATATACATTATCTTTTCTGTTATACTTATTGGCATCAATGCCTGAAAAGAAAATTCTTCAGACTAAAAACTTGAAGAGATTCGTTCTCCTTGTTTACTATGTAATTTGGGTTATGAGAAATTTAAATAGCTACTTACTTTGATAGTATTCTTACTATCACCCAGGGTTCAGCACCAGTGTGCATAGAGTCAGTATTTGTTGCCCTTGAGTCTGTTCCTACTCATACTGACCCCACGTACAACAGAACAAAACACTGCCCAGTCCTGTGCCATCCTCACGATCATTATTATGCTTGAGCCCACTGTTGTAGCCACTATCTCATTCCATCACGTTGAGGGTCTTCCTCTTTTTCAGTGACCTTTTTCTTTATCAAACATGTTGTCCTTCTTCAGGGACTGGTCCCTCCTGATAACATAGTCTAAAGTGTGTGAGACGCAGTCTCTCCGTCCTTGCTTCTAATAAGCATTCTGGCTGTACTTCTTCCAAGACAGAATGGTTCATTCTCCTGGCAGTCCATAGTATATCCAATATTATTCACCAACACCACAATTCAAAGGTATCAATTCTTCTTCAGTCTTCCTTATTCATTGTCTCTCTTTCACATGCATATGAGATGATTGAAAACATCATGGCTTGTGTCAGGCGTACCTTAGTCCTCAAAGTGACATCTTTGCTTTTCAACACTAATGCAACATGTCGTTTGATTTACTGACTGCTGCTTCCATTGGTGTTGACTGTGGATCCAAGTACAATGAAATCCTTGACAACTTCAGTCTTTATTTATCATGATGTTGCTTATTGGTCCAGTTGTGAGGATTTTTGTATTCTTTACGTTGAGGTGTAATCCATACTGATGGCTGTGGTCTTTGATCTTCATCAGTAAGTACTTCAAGTCCTCTTCGCTTTCAGCAAGCAAGGTTGTGTCATCTGCATATCGCAGGTTGTTAATGAGTCTTCCTCCAATCCTGATGCCAAGTTCTTCTTCATATAGTCCAGCTTCATAGATTATTTGCTCAGCATACATATTGAATAGGTATGGTGAAAGGATACAACCCTGACACACAACTTTCTTAACTTTAGAACATGAAGTATCCCCTTGTTCTGTTTGAAGGACTGCTTCTTGCTCTAAGTACAGGTTCCTCATGAGCACAATTAAGTGTTCTGGAATTCCCAGTCTTCCCAATGTTATCTATAATTTGTTGTGATCCACACAGTCAAATGTCTTTGCATAGTCAATAAAACACGGGTAAATATCCTTCTGGTATTATCTGCATTCAGCCATAATCCATCTGACATCAGAAATGATATCCCTTGTTCCATGTCCTCTTCTGATTCCAGCTTGAATTTCTAGCAGTTCCCTGTTGATCTACTGCTACAATCACTTTTGAATGATCTTCAGCAAAATTTTACTCGTGTGTGATACTAATGATATTGTTCTATAATTTCCACATTCTGTTGGATCACCTTTCTCTGGAAAGGGCACAAATATGGATCTCTTCCAGTTGGTTTACCAAGTAGCTGTCTTCCAAATTTCTTGGCATAGACCACTGAGGGTTTCCAGTACTACACCCGTTTGTTGAAACATTTCAATTGGTATTCTGTCAATTCCTGGAGGTTTTTTTTTTTTTTTTTGCCAATGCCTTCAGTACAGCTTGGACCTCTTCCTTCAGCACCATCGGTTCTTGATCGTATGCTACCTACTAAAATTATTGAGCATCAAACAATTATTTTTGGTCCAGTGACTCTGTGTATTCCTTCCATCTTCTTTTGATTCTTCCTTTGTCATTTAATCTTTTCCTCATAGAATCCTTCACTACTGCAACTGGAAGCTTGAATTTTTTCTTCAGTTCTTTCAGCTTGAGAAATGCCAAGCATAATCTTCCCTTTTGATTTTCTCTCTCCAGGTCTTTGTGCATTTCATTAGAATACTTTACTTTATCTTCTTGACCCCCCCCCCCCTTTGAAATCTGTCGTTCAGCTCTTTAATGTCATCATTTCTTCCTTTCACTTTAGCTACTCTACTTTCAAGAGCAACTTTCGGAGTCTCCTCTGACATCCATTTTGGTCTTTTCTTTCTTTCCTGTCTTTTTAATGACCTCCTGCTTTCTTCTTGTATGATGTCCTTGATATCATTCCACAAGTCATCTGGTCTTTGGTCATTAGCATTCAATGCATCAAATCTGTTCTTGAGATGGTCTCTAAATTCAGGTGTGATATACTCAAGGTTGCACTTTGTCTCTCTTAGAGTTGTTCTAGTTTTCTTCAGTTTCAACTTCAACTTGCATATGAGCAATTGATAGTCTGTTCTGCAGTCATCCCCTGGCGTTGTTCTGAATGATATTGAGTTTTTCCGTCATCTCTTTCCACAGATGTAGTCAATTCGATTCCTGTGTATTCCATCTGGTGAGGTCCACGTGTATAATCACTACTTATGTTGTTGAAAAAAAGTATTTGCAATTAAGAAGTCATTGGTCTTACAAAATTCTGTCATGATGTCTCTGTCACCAAGACTATAATTTCCCACTGCCATTCCTTCTTCTTTTTTCCTAAATTTGCATTCCAATCTCCAATATTTATCAATGCACTTTGATTGCATGTTTGATCAATTTCAGACTGTGGAATTTGATAAAAATATTCAATTTCTTCATCTTTAGCCTTAGTGATTGGTGTGTAAATTTGAATAATAGTTGTAGTTATTTCTCTTCCTGTAGGTATATGGATATTATTCTATCACTGACAGCATCGTACTTCAAGATAGATCTTGAAATGTCCTTTTTGATGGTGAACACGATGCCATTCCTCTTCAGTTTGTCATTCCCAGCATAGTAGACCATATTATTTTCTGATTCAAAATGGCCAATACCACTCCATTTCAACTCACTAATGCCTAGGATATCAATATTTATGCATTCCATTTGATTTTTGATGACTTCCAATTTTCCTAGATTCATACTTCGTACATTCCACGTTCCGATTATTAATGGATATTTACAGCTGTTTCTTCTTATTTTGAGTCATGCCACATCAGCAGATGAAGGTCCTGAAAGCTTTACTCCATCCACATCATTAAGTTAACTCTACTTTGACGAGGAAGTTCTTCTCCAGTCGTATTTTGAGTGCCTCCCAACCTGAGGGGCTCATCTTCTGGCACTATATCAGGCAATATTCTGCTGCTATTCGTTAGATTTTCACTGACCAATTTTTTTCAGAAATAAATTGCCTGGTCCTTCTTCCTAGTATATCTTAGTCTGAAAGCTCCACTGAAGCCTGTCCACCAAGGGTGACCCTGCAGGTACTTGAAATACCAGTGACAAAGCTTCTGGTATCACAGCAACACATAAGCCACCACAGTATGACAAACTGACAGATGCGTGGTGGGAGTCAATATTTACTGTCAAGTATTTTTTAAGTGTATATAGTGTTAAGTGCCTCTATGATCAAAATTCAACATTAAATATCCTATAATAATTGAGAACCTTCTTTTGGAATCCCTACTATGATGGCATGTAAGACACAATCTGTGTTCTCATTAACCAAAAGGTCAACAGTTTGAATCCATCAGCCGTTCCTTTGAAACCCTATGGGGAAGTTCTACTCTGTCCTGTTGGGTCGCCATGAGTCAGACTCAAATCAACCCCAATGGTTTTGTTTGTTTGTTTGTTTTTGTTGTTGTTGTTGTTTTTTACTATCATGGTATGTTAGACACAATCCTTGTACTCATTAAGTTTATGTTTAGTATGGAAAAGTAGATATGTGTGCAAATCTCATAAAATATTAGTGGTGAGTGATATCGCAGAGGTGGTCACTGTGAGTCGGAATCATCTCAATTGCAACAGGTTTGGTTTTATCATAAAGTCAAGTAAATTTTTGAAGCAGAGTGTAGTTTCATTTGAAGTAAAAGTTTCCATGGATCAAAAGTGTCTTTATAGTGGGGTTAAGATTAAACTGGAAGTTGAAGAATAGAGTAAATTTTCGTTTTGGAAAGTAAGGGAAGGTCTCAGGGAAGAATTTTTTTAGAAGGAAACTATGTGATCAAAAACATAGCAGAAGCCACAACCTTCAGTCCTGTGTATTTTTTTGTTTGGCAGAATGCAGATTCTCTGGGGGTAGGTGGTAGGATGGATAATACAACTGAACAGACAGAGAGGACTAAAACACAAATGCCCCCAAGAAAGACCTCTTATGGTCTCTGAACTACAGAACTGACCTGAGGTTTAGAAAACTTTGTTAGTGAGGAGATTTATATGATGTCCGTCCTCTACCTACCTAATGCGTAATTTGGAGGAGGATGAGTAAATGCACAGACGATGACGCAATAGGTAGGACAACAAAGGTGTTCTAAGAAACATACTCTTCCCTAATGATATCCATGTTTTTACTCTAACAAAACTATTGTAAATTAATATTGTCCTACTCTAGTTTTAAAATGAGATTAATCTTGTTTTCTACAATATAATTTTATAGGTTTTATGTGTTTAATAGTGATTTAAAATTTGCATCGATCATCAAAACACACATTGTTTTGACTCACAGAAACACAAAATGTTTCAAATCATTGATGACAAGGATTTCCCATGCTCCGTGCATTATCTCATCCATGAAAGACTGTGAGGGGAAGTACTGCCTGCTGTCATGAACTAGTTTTGTTTCTGAAGATATTGCTAGCAAGGCAAGGTTGTCTAGATGTATTTTGCTAGGTTCTCATTCTGATTTAGTAAAGTTTATAACCATCATTTTGAAAGCAAAATATAATTACAAATGATGATTATTTGAGAAATAGAGATTTAGCAGAATAAACATTAGTTTATGCCTCTATTCAACTTGCAGTTTGCATTTTTTATTTTACGGCAAAACTCTACTAGAAATAAAATAATGTTTTTTTTAATATTTTAAATAAAAAGTAAAAATTGTAAATCTTCTGAGGTTTTTTGTTTGTTTGTTTGTTTGTTTTTTAACTAGTCATAGCTGTCCAAAAGCAAGGACTTGCAGTAAACTAAGATCACCACATTTGGTCTAGAGTATAGTATTATAGAGATAAGGATTTTTTAAACTGTTGTCTTATAAAGCTGTCTAAATTATTCTTAATTAACATTCCATGTTACAACCATAATTAATAGCGTAAAATAACATTAACATTTTGGTTAACAAGTATCAGCTTCTTGGTTTTCATTAACTCTGAATGGTTTAACATTCTTTTGTAACCCCCAGTCCATCTCTCTTTTATGTTTTCAAGCCTTTCTGCCAACTCTCCATACTTCATATTTGTGGCTGATATTTCTGTCTAGAAAATATTGAATCTTTGTTATATTCAAGGAGAGCTTCATTTTCAGTTAGCCGTGCATTAATGTGGAGATAGTACAGCTGAGGGTGTCAACAGTTAAGTGGGTATAATTTCAGTGGCGCAAGAAGTCTCTCACAGTTGATATATGGGCAGCGTCAACCCTCACCCAGACTTTCCTCCTTCTCAATTCCTAGCCTAAATAAACTTTCTAATCCTTACCAACCTTTCTCTTAAGCCCACGTGATCTGGAACTTCCGATATATAAAGAAGTCTATTTGAAAAATGACCGATTTCACCTAATGTGAGATTGTAAGGAAACTTGCTTTACACATTATTTTCCTTTTGTCATTGTGTTATGTATGTCAAATTATGCTTTGCAATGTAATTAGCTATAGGGTCTCTCTAAGTTGGAATTGACTCGATAGCAATGGGTTTTTTAATATTTCAGTATACATAAAATTACTTTTTTATTTTTCAGAGAGAGATATATACATATATATTATCTGGGGTGGAAGCTTATAGGAAGAGTGAGTTATCTTAAAATTTTCCATATATCTGGGGTCTTAAAAGCCTGTGAGTGGCCATCTAAGATACTCCACTGGTCTCATCCCTTCGGGAGCAAGGGAGAATGACGAGAATAGGACACAAGGAAAAGATTAGTCCAAAGGACTAATGGTCCACAGCTACCAAGGCCTCCACCGGACTGAGTCCAGTACAGCTAGATGGTGCCTGGCTACCAGCACTGACTGCTCTAACCAGGATCACAACAGAGGGTTCTGGACAGAGCTGGAGAAGGAGGTAGAACATAACTGTAACTCACAAAAAGAAGACCAGATTTACTGGCCTAAAGGAGACTGGAGAAACCCTGAGAGTATGGCCCCCAGACACCCTTTTAGCTCAGTGGTGAAGTTATCTCCGAGGTTCACCGTTCAGCCTGGGAGTGGGAAGCCCCATAAAACCAAATGGGACTAACGAGGTACAGTAGTCCAGTGACAAGGGCCAGAAGGCAGAAGGGGACAGGGAAGCTGGTGATAGGGAACCCAAGGTTGAGTAAGGATATTGTTGATGTGTTGTGGGATTGTTTACCGTTGTCATAGGGTAACATGTGTGGTAACTGTTAAATGAGAAACTATTTTGTTCTGTAAGCCTTCATCTTAAGTGAGAATAGCAGCACAATTGGAAGAGCATAGTCAATGTCACTGAACTGTGCATGTAGAAATTTTTGAAATGGTGTATCTTTGGCTATGTGTATTTTCACCAAAAAAAAAGGTTGAAAAGTTAGAGGGTTGACATGTTGTGGGGTTGTTAACCAATGTCAGAAAACAATTTGTGTACTACTGTTTCATGAGAAACTGTTTGTTCTGTAAGCCTTCACCGGAAGTACAATAAAAAAAAAATTTTCCATATATCATTATCAGCATGTATCAAAAATCTTCAACAAAATAAGTTGTTCAGTTTTTCACCTTTTTTTTTTATTCTGTATGCTTTTTTAATACCATTACCAACATTTTATGGGATATATAGAGTGTGAATAGTCCAAAATGCCCCTATTATTCTTCCTTCCCATTTTTGATAATGGTGATAAGGGTTCCTCTAATGCATACAGTTGAAAGTATTGGTTTTCTGTAGTTCTGTTCTAGCTTATGGAGCTTTTGCCTCCTAAATCCAATCTGTGAGTATGGTGCCTTTCTATGAGGGAATGGAGAATGATTTGCTTCAAAATATTGCAACACTACAACTTCAGATGTCCATAGGAAGTGCTGATAAAAGAATAAAACTTAATTAGGTAGGATAAGGTGATTAATTAATTAGTACATTATCTTTAAGGAGCCCTAGTGGTACGGTGGCTAAGCACTTGGCTGCTTCCTGAAAGGTCACCGGTTCGAACCCACCAGTCACTCTGCACTTCCGTAAAGATTACAGCCTTGGAAACTCTACGGGCAGTTCTACTCTTTGCTATAGGATTGTTATGAGTCAAAATCAACTTGATGGCACACAACAACGTATTAACTTTAGGATCATACTTGGTTCTTACATTAATTCTGGCAGTTACTAAATGTGATATTTGACAATTTCCTTTTTTTTTTCTGCCTCAATTTCCTCTACACAATGAGCATAATTATGATTGGTCTCACTTTATGCTGAAGATCATTAATCTCTAATGGTGCTTTAATCCTGCCTACCAATCATGCCATATTTTTCTGGCTTATTCGATTTTGCTCTCTTCAAGATGACTATTTTGTTTTTTTTTCCTCTCTTCAAACATCCAACATATTTTCCTTCATCCACACTTTCAACTGCTGACCTTGCTTTCTAGTTCACTAAGAAAATGAAAACAATCAGAAGAAAAATTTGATAAGCTCCCACAATCACATATATCCTCATTCACTGTATCTGTACTTTTATACTCTGCCTTCTCTCCTCTAAAAATGTGTGAGCTCTCTACTCACATGGGGTCTCCATGAGTTGAGATTGACTGGACAGCAACTGGTCTTGGAGTCCCTGGGTGATGTTAAAGTTTAAACACTCAGCTACTAACTGATAGATTGGTGGTTTGAGTTTATCCAAAAGTGCCTTGGAAAAAAGTCTTGGTGATTTATTTCCAAAATATCACAGCCATTGAAAACTCTGTGGAGTATGGAGTCTACTTGACTGCAACTGTTGTTTTATTTGTGTTCTTTGCTCTTAAGAGAGGCCAACTGCTCCATTTGTGTATTAGATCCATTCTTTCTCCCCTACTCAAGGATATCATTCCATATTTCACCCTTCTTTCCTGCATTATCTTTTTTTAATCTCCACTGAAACTTTATATCATATATATATATATTTACATTATATTTCTTCCATCTTAAAAAAAAAAAAAAGAAAATCCTCTTGTGACCTGTTGCCTCCCTTCAATTAATGTCCCTTTTATTTCCTTCCGTTTCTTCTTTAAAACAAAATTTATGCTTGTTGTCTCCATAAATCATGTCCCACTCACTAAGCCACTCTACCAAAGTTGCTTTCTTAAAGAAGAAGACCAAAGACACAAAGGAAAGATTAGTCCAAAGGACTAATGCACCAGAACTACCACAGTCTCCACCAGATTGAGTCCAGCACAACTAGATGATGTCCAGCTACCATCACTGACTGCACTGACAGGGATCACAATAGAGGGTCCCGAACACAGCTAGAGAAAAATGTAGAAGAAAATTCTAACTTACAAAAAAAAAAAAAAAAAAAAAACAGACATACTGGTCTGACAAAGACTGGAGAAACCCCGAGAGTATGGCCCCTGGACACCCTTTTAGCTCAATAATGAAGTCACTCCTGAGGTTCACCCTTCAGCCAAAGATTAGCCATGCCCATAAAACCAAATTAGACTAAATGGGCACACAGCCCAGGGGCAAGCTAGAGAAGGCAGGAAGTGACAGGAAAGCTGGTAATGGGGAACCCAAGGTCGAGAAGGGGAAAGTATTGGCACGTAGTGTGGTTGGCAACCAATGTCACAAAACAATATGTGTATTAATTATTCAATGAGAAACTTGTTTGCTCTGTATACCTTAATCTAAAGTACAATAAAAAAATCAAAAAACAAAAGAAATTTGCTCTCTTAAAGTCACTAATGATGTTTACTTTGCTAAATCCATTAGTCAATTCCTGCTTGAAATATTTTATTCACTCAGATTTCTGAATACCACATTCTCCTGATTTTTCTCCTACCACACTGACAGATTTTCTGAATATTTTACTGATTCCTCCTTATCTCCCTATTCTCCAAATATCTGAGGCCGAGGATCAGTACTTAGACCTTTTTACTTTTTCTTTTCTATATGTGGACCCCTGGTGGTGCAGTGATTAAGAGCTCAAGCTGCTAACCAAAAGGCTGGCAATTCAAATCCACCAGCTGCTCCTTGGAAACCCTATGGGGCAGTTCTACTCTGTTCTGTAGGGTCTCTATGTGTCAGAATTGACTCGACGGCAACGGAATTTTTTATATGCATTCAACCACTTATTACTCTCATCTAGGCTCATAGTGGATTTAAATATCATCTATGTACTAACAACTCCCAAATTTACATCTTAAGCCTTGATCCTTCCCTGAAATCCAGGCTTATGAATCCAGCCACTCACTTGTTATCTCCCTTTGGATGTTTAGTAGGCATCTCAAACTTAATACACATAGTCCCTGACTTACAACGTATTGGAGACATGACTAACCGCACTTATGACTGCTAGGTTTTGTTTGTTTTGTACATCTTATTGTTAGTAATATGTACTACATACAAAGTTGCCGCATGTAATTTGTTGATGTTAATTGTTTCTAAACTAAATCAGGGGCTTTACTTGCTTGGAAGCATGGACCCAAATGCTGATCGCGTTGCTAAAGTCAATAGGCAGATTCGGGAAGCAGTGAGATGTTAACCGTAAAATATATGAAGAAAAAAGAAAAGGACCCTATAGACAACGCTCACTAATTTTCTGACTGGAAACACCAGGAATAATCCCGATGTTCCAGAACCTCCCACAACTGGAATTATACCACAACTGACAAAACACCAACTTAGTCCAACTCTTCTTCATTGCCAGAGTAAATTTTTTATGATTTGTGTTTTTTTAATGTATGTATTAAAACTTATCTGGAAGTTTATATATACTGTTTCCAATCCCCAAGGACAAATAAAGATCGGATGTATAAACATAATGATCATAAAAGGCAATAATAATGAAAACTTTTAAAAAAATAAGGTATTTGACTTACATCAGAATCGACTTACGACCAAGTCATCAGAACGGAGCCCCATTGTGAGTGTGGGACTACCTGTCCCTCCAAAAGTAAACTCCTGATATTCTCTCACTGCAGTCTTACCCATCTCAGTAAATGGCAACTGCTTCCTTCCAGATGTTTAGGTTAAACTCTTTAGCTTCTCTCCTTCTCTCACATCTGATAACCAATCCCTCAGCAAATCCTGTTGGTGCTGCCTTCTATCCAGACTCAGACCCCTTTTCCACACCCTCTTCACTCCTATAGTCACAAGACCACTGGTTCAAGCCCTCATTGACTCTCAAATGAATTATCACAGTAGCCTCCTATTTGACCTCCCTTCTTTTCCCCCACTCTACAGTAATTTTCAACACAGAGCCAGAATGTTTCTCTGTTAGTGTGTGTCATTCTTCTGATTAATCACTTCAAACATTTTTCATCATCTCTCTCCAGGTAAAACATAAAGGTCTTACCAATTCTCAAACTCATTTGGGATCTGATACCTCCTTATAATTCTCTCCTCATCATCCAAAACTCTTCCTTAAACCCCCTTGGCTTTGGCCACACTGTCTTCCTTGCTGTTCTCAAATATGCAAGCATCCTTCCCCCAAGAGATTCTGTCCTTGTTCCCTCAAATATTTTCATTGCTCAAGTCCTCACTACTTTAGATCATTATTAAAATAACATCTTCTAAAGAAACCTTGCCTTGAATACCTAACCTAAAACAACACCTCCCAACCACAGACATTTTCTATTCCCTTTTTCTGCTTAAAAAAAAAAAAATTATATGTACTACCTGTCAGTTTGTTGTACTGTGGTGGCTTGAATGTTGCTGTGATTCTGGAAACTATTTCAAATACCATCAGGGTCACACACAATGGACAGGTTTCAGTGGAGCTTCGAGACCAAGACAAACTAGAAAGAAAGACTTGGTGATCTACTTCCAAAAATTAAGCAATGAAAACCTTATGGATCATAATACAGCATTGTCTGACTCACTTGCTTTGAACATGTCATCAGAAGGGATCAATTGCTGTAAGAGGACATCATGTTTGGTGAAACAGAGGGCCAGCAAGGGTAAGGAAGACCCTTAATGAGATGAATTGATACAATATGCAATGATGCAGTCGAATGAGTAGGCAATCATGAAGATGACACAGGACTAGACAACATTTTGTTCTGTTGTGCAGAAGGTAGCCATGAGTCAGAGTCGACTGGACAGCAGCTATCTATCTGTCTATCTATATCTGTATTTATCTATCATTTATGTATCACCATATAACATATTTTGTATTTTAATAATTTATTATGTTCATTTTATGACTTTTCATCCCTAGAATATAAGATCCATGACGGTGGGATGTTTTTTGCTGCTGCTTTCTCTTCTTCTTCTTCTTTAATGTCTTAGGGTGGGTTCTCTAGAGAAGCAAAACCAGTAAAGCATATACATATATATAGAGAGAGATTTATATCAGGGAAATGGCTCTTTTATAATGTGGTCAAAACATAATTTTTATGGAATTATAATATATGTATATTTTCTTTACTGTGCTGATTTTCTTTAACAACAAAAACAAATCTGAAAAAAATATTTGAAGAATGAGTAAATATTTGCAGATTAGGAAAATTTAAGTCTTTGATTTGTTTATTGAATAGTCTATTATCTTTAGGTAAACTAAACAGTAAAAAACAAGCTATGTACTTCCTTAAAAAGTGCTTACAAGTTAAAAAAAATATACAAGGCTTATTTATTTTCCACTGATAGTGTTTTGGAACATATGATGGGAACACAGCAAGTCTTTCTTCTGCTATTAACCTGAACAAAAGGTATTTTGAGAAAAACAACTTTTAGTTGAAAAGAAAAGACAGCATCTTTTAAACCTTGTCTCACCCAGAAGAGAAACAAATAAATGTTTCCATTAAGTATTAGATTCAGAAAGAAAAGTCTTAGCGGCTTCATATTGTAACATTCAGTCTCTGAAGTTAATGAGTAAGAGCTACGGAAGAAATTTTTCTAACTTGGTGTCCACATTGTAGTTACAGAATTTTCTGCATTGTATTACCACAATATCCCAGCTAGTACAATTGACTAAAATAGTCCTTCCACGAGTTTCTTTCTGGTGTCTTTTTGTTAAAGCATAATTATATTTCCCCAATATGTTATGACTTTTTCAAGGTCATCCTGCCACTTTGTGTGTAGCAGGAGTGGATGGGGTATTATGACTTGCTGATACATCATATCCCTAATTTTCAAGGAACAGTATGCTTGATGGTTCTGTCTAAAAACAAAGTACAAGAGACATTTTACAGAAGAAAATAAAATGATCAAAACTAACACAAAATATAAACATAATTTTAACCGTTTAGCCAAGAAATTGAGTACTCAAAAACCTGTGTACCAAAAAACCATCATAGTTTTACAGTGAATTTTACCAAGCCTTCAAAGAAGTTAAATACCATGTCTTATACTATTTTTCCTAAGAATAACAAGCGGAGAAAGCTTCACATATCTTTTGTAATATTAATACCAATATCCCACAAAAGTCCACACAAAATGGTCATATCTTAATGAAAATATAAGTATAATTAATTTTATTCCCTCTAGGTGGCACAAACAGTTAAGCACTTGACTACTAGCCAAAAGGTTGGCTGTTCAAACCTACCCAGGGGCACCTCAGAAGACAAGACGGGTGATCTGCTTCCAAAAGGTCACAGCCTTGAAAACTCTGTAGAGCAGTTCTACTCTGTGTACGTAGAGTCACCATGAGTCGGGATCAACTTGATGATAACTAACAACAACAATACTTAATTCATCAATGTGTAAATAAAATATTATTTCCAAGTAAATTTTTAGCCAAAAAGCCTTCAGAAAACTATTAATATACATGACTATTAAAAGAATGTTACTATATGTGCACGTTAAAAACTAAACATATATAAATATAAAATACTTGAAGGTGTTATTGTTGTTGATGTTCTGATTGCTTAGATTTTTTTCCAGGTTTATAATTGACCTAAATGGAAAGAAATAGACAATAATTACCTCATAAAATAGAGAAAACTTTACAATAGTGTAGCTTGTAATTTACTATCTAGTGATAATGTTAGGTGTTGATATTAGGATGCCGCCACTCTTATAAATAACCTGTTGTGTTGGAAGAGCACTGCATGAGTATCAGAGGTCCCTTTCATGATTCAAACTCACTTTACGACCTTGTCCAAATTACTCTAGTATTTCTGAAACTAAGTTAATATCCTTCTCTGAAATTATTTTAGAGACTTGTGGTTTCTTTTATAGTAATTACATAGTTGAAGATGTGAGCTATGCATTAGAATAAAACAGTTTGTTGAATGTTATTATCATTGCCTATAACTTTTTCTAAAAATATATCCATAAAAATATGTAAGAACTTAAAAAAACAGAAACTGCAGCTTTGCCAACCTGAAAAAGAACAAAATAACTGCAATTTATCTACATAGTCATTTTCTCAGTCTATCTTAGATATTGATTTTTTTTTATTTCTTAAGCATCAGTACCACAGCCTTTCCTTTTATAATTACACAGTGTTGAAGCTTTTGCTTTATTCGCTAAATCCATGGCAGAAAAGAAATCATTTTTTTATTTGTCCAACTGCTGAATTTTATTCAACTAGAAGGAAAGCAACTTCCTTTCTGTTATGCTCTAATGGACACAGTTTGACAAGTGTTTTCCAACAAGCTTCACCTTATTCCAGAAAGAATCACGCATTCTCTAGGCAGGCAAAAGCTAGTAAATCAACTGTAGTGTTAATCAATAAAAGTAATCAGCCTCTGAAGCAAAACCTATCTATTACAATTATGTAACAACTAGCTCTTGGGTAGACTTTAAAACACAATTTAAAGAGTAAACACGGAGTTGCTCTGATACACTAGTTTCTCCTCTTTGTTTCAAGTAGCATTAGAATTTTAAAGGAGACTAGAGTTTAAACAGATTCTTTGAAAGTATGTGCACTGATGAGTATAAAAAGAATGCTGTAAAGAAAGAAAGAAGCAATGAATATAGGTGGGGAAATAATTTCTATGCAGTGTGATGTTTCCCATGAAAATAAGCTCTGCTGCATAATTCCAAATATGACTTTGCATCTGGAATAATAAAAAAAAAAAAATTGTGTGTGTGTGATTTATGTGCCACTCAAAATTCTACATTAACTTCCAGGTCAATTTCTGTCATACAATTTTCTTACCATGTTTTTAACTTTAGATTTAATGACATAATTCTATTTTTCTTTTTTAAATTTATTGGATTGAATTTTTCTGTGATTTAGGCTTCTATGACATAGTTTTTAAAATTAATCTATTCATTACATGAGGTACTTACGGTGTCAGAAAACCTAGAATAATTGTTATAACATTAAGTCAATCGAATTATTAAAGAAATAGAAGGTTTAGAACAGATATGTTTTGGGGTGATAAGGGAGAAAGACCTTAAACCCACAATAGCAAAAACTACACTGAAATCATGTAATAAAGAATGAAAGAAACTTCAGTAGAAACAAATAGTACTGTTAGTAATTTTTGAAAAGACATTTTATTCTTAAACAAAATTCAAATATTTTAATGAATTTTCTGATAAATGTGTTTCACTGTTTTTATTACAGACAAAAATGTTAACCAAAAGTGATTTATAAACTTTAAAGTATACACAAATTGTAAATACTATTTTGATTTTTTATCATAAATTTGTAGTAATATTTATTGTGTAAAAATATTATCAAAGTACAATACAAAGATCTATATGTAGTACATTACATAGATAAATATTACTAGGCCAGCATGGCATAATTAGTAATAATAATAACAATGATAGTAATAACTGTACAGAAATAACCAACTAATAACATATATTATTTGTTTACTGTATAGCAAGCATATATTACCTAGGTTATATAAGTCTGTAAGTAACCCTCTTATATTTGAAAAATAAGATATAAAAAAACTTTAAATGTGGTATATTTATTTGGCAGTGTTCCTGCATCTGAGCTTCACCTTAAATATCTATAACTCATGGAGAGCTGCCAAGTGTGTTTAAGACTAAAGCACATAGTATGAACTAATGATCAGTTTGGGGAATAACGAGATGTAAAGTAGGAAGAACTTTTGCTGTGGTGATCCCTAACATTATTAACGGCCTAAGCAGCTGGCTACAAGAAGCACCGAGAGTAGCAAAAATGTAAGTGTTGACCCATATGGTTGGTTTAGGCATGTGAGAGGCAGGGTGGCACAGCTTACCTGCCGGGGCCTCATTACCAGCCTCATTATGGACTTAATACCGGAGTTAGGCTGCTAAACTGCATTACACCTAGCAAGGAAATTGGCATGCCAAGGGCAAAATCGGGTATGTGACCTGTCAGATTAATGCCTGATGAGAATTTAAATTCGGGAGTCCTTGTTCCTTGGTATTAATATTTAAGTTAATATAAAATTCTCCAAGTAAAGATTCATTCAGTTAAGTGACTTATTTTTCTAGTCAAAGGATATACGTAAAATTTGATAGTCTATGCGTATAGTCTTTAAGGTTCAATCTTTAACAATTGATATCTATCCTCTATTCCAGTTTCCAAAGCAGTGACTTACTCCATGAGTTTCATTTTCTTGGCCTTTGTTCAATATACATCACAAACTTCAGGCTTCTTGAAAGATGGTCTGTAAACATGTTCTTTCAACAATACTAAAATTTACCAGAAAAGTATTTACAAATGAGACTGCCAAGTGTTTGTTTGATGACCTTATGTTTCTTAAAAATAAGCTATTTTAAAAAATATTTTTAAGTATTCTTTTACTCCCAAATAAGTTATAAAACCTTTTTTAAAAAAATAAGGCTAATGGAGTTTAGTTCTTCATCTCTTTTGAAGTGATTATCAACTTTCACTTAACAATATTCACCTCAACTCTTTTTGGTACTGGCAGTCCTGAAGGATTAAGGAAATTATTTTCTTTATTAAAATTCCTTTTTTTTTTTTTCACATACATAACTATCTAGAATCGCTCTGAATCATTCATGTTAGTGTATGATTTGGATTTTAATACCCCGTAATGAGTAGAATCTTCTAGCAGTTTTTACTGTAGCGGTCTACTCTCTTGGCCGTCTGGAATTTATCAATCAGCAGCTGCTTTCAACATCAATTAGGCAATCAGCATCCAAGATCACCAGTTGACAAGCTTAATTATGAAACAAACTTCTATCATGAGACCAATAATTTTTGTGTTTATTGTTAAACTCTACAGTACAACTTTTTTTTTTTTTTTTAATTCTGGTATTTGAGCTAATGTTGTTTACTACTTAAACTTATACAAAACTTACTAAAGAACCCTAAGGCATCTTCAAAGTCTATAATACAAGTGTTAGTAACCAGTCTTTAAACCTCAGACAGTAGTGTAAAATGTCTTCAAAAGATGATAAATCTCAGTAGGTGTAATATGACCTATTTTCATGGCAAAGATACTTTTCTAAAGCTAAATCCTATCTGTCATGTATTTAAAAACTAAACTATTTCTCAAAACTCCAATGTATGAAATTAAACTGAAAAAAAAAAGCTGTAAATAATACAAATTCCCCTGGAACTTTGAAAAGAATTTATTTATTTTTATACTTTTATTCCTTTTTTTCCCCCATTGGCAACTAAAGTAACATAAGTGAAATTTGCTAAGACTTTAATATCAATTCTGTTAGAAATCTCATCCCAAAAAATTTCTTATTAAATTGAATAGCCTTACACGCATCTCTTTTATCCACAAAATTATTTCATTTCTACATTTTTGATTTGTTTTATACATCTTTGGAATAACTTGGATATGAATTACAAGAAAAAGAAAAAGATACACAGGAATGGAAACCTAGTTGTTGTACAGTTCATTTTATGCCTTTTACATAATCTATTTGTTTATTTACCACCAAGTGGTGGTTACTGGTGGTTCAGTAGTTAAGCCCTGGGCTGCTAACTGAAAGGTTAGCAGTTCGAACCTACCAGCTGCTCCATGGGAGAAAGATGTGGCAGTCTGCTTCCATAAAGAGAACAGCCTTGGAAGCCCTATGGGGCAGTTCTACCCTGTGCTACAGAGTTGCTTTGAGTCAGAATTAACTTGATGGCAATTAGTTTGGTTTTGGGTTTTTGTTGATGTAAGCAATTTAATGTAAAATGAAAACGAACCTATCAGAAAAGGAAATTGGACAAATATTAGAAATTGAAATTAAAGTTAATTCTAAATAATTTTGATTCAATACATTTACTATGATAATGGACATAGTATAACTAGAATATAATACTGGTTCAGGTTAGGTGATTGATAGTAGGCAGGATACTCCTCTGTTTCTATGTGACGAAAACACTCAGTGAACCAACAATTGTGAGGAATCTCTGAAAGTTGGAAAGTGGATTGGATAAAATTGAAGAAGTTAACTGAATTCCAGAAACTCATAGGAGAGGAATGCTGAATTAATAGATATCCCCAACCTCCTGTAGTAGCAGGAAATGCATTTAGAAAGATGTAAATTTGATCCAGCAACTTCTTCCATCTTGTATGTTGTTTTTAAGTTGGATTTCTCCCACATGAACATGAAAAACAGCATGTCTGGTGGCTTTTGGGGGTTGGCTGCCTACTTGTATTTTGGAGTTTGTGAAGTCACTTTATCATTTAGTTTTTGGAAATATTGTCCAAGAGTTTTTAGTTTTCTTCTTTGGTTACTTTTTATGTTTTTGGATTGAGATTCGAGAAGACCTCAAATCTATGCTGCCACCATCTTCCTAGAAATCAAACACTTAATTACTTAAAGCTGAAGGTTGAGTTAATAGATACATTATACTTAGCTTAAAACAAATACAGAGGTGTATAACTTCTCAAGTCTTTAGTGATTTTAGAGTACCTAGAAGAAACGTGTATGCTAGAAAATTATTTTTAAGCATAGCTGTAAACTAAAAGAGAAACTGGATTCAAGCAAGTGGACAGTATAATTGCAACAATAGCAATAACTTTACCATAACTAAAAGACTGGATTTAATAGATTATTTCCTTTGGACAACTTCCACATAGCTGATAGGAAAAAAATATATAAATAAGAGTACAGGAATAATAATATATTGCTCTTTTATTCTAGGAAAGAAATGTCATATCTAAATTTCATATTAATTTATGAGTTAGTATGGGTTAAAAGCATCATCTACAGAGTAAACTTTGTTGCATTCAGCAAACTTTCCCAGTTCTAAAAGAGAAGATATCAGCTAAGATTTTAGTACAAGGAAGATTAGAAAACATGAGCAACTGAACTTAACATCCTCTATTTTAGCAAGTTATATATATGGTATTCATTTTGTATGTATATTTTCTGAGGAGGTAGAGAACAGAAATACTCAACTGGAAATTCTGCAACTCGGCATACGATTCTGAAACTAAAAGGAAACGTCATTGTAAGAACTGAAGTCATTTTGACCGAGGGTGGTAAAATAGAGAAAATTTCTAAGTAACAGAAAGCAGTTAAAGCTGCCCTTAGAGAACTGTAACTTACATGACTGGCACTTAAAAGAGAGATAATAATTTGTGTAGACACTGCATTTGGCAGAGCCATGGGGATAATATATCTTTCCAAACTCAAATATTATTTCATTTCTGATGCTAAGTCTTTGCTGCAATGTTAACTGTTGATTGTATTTTTTCTCAATAACCTTGACCAACATGCAGGAAATAATGAGTCCCATCTTCCTGTCTTGAAGGGTTTGATAATTTATCTTGGAGGGATGTCTGTACAATAAATGTTCTTGTTGTTACTTGAAAGTTGCATCCTCCTAAAGACAAAAAGCCTAATGCTACCTTAGGCAGATGTGAAATCAATCAAAATTATGTTTTTCTGGGCCGTGGAATATTTTTAAAATATATTAAGATAGGGTGGTTTCTGTTTCCAACTGTTAAGATTTTGTGAGATCAAATGCATAGAAGTCAGTGAGGCAAAGGCAGGGCATTAAACCTAATGGTGATTTCTCAACATTAAGTGCATATGTTTTTTACAATGACATCCAAATACTATCCCAGAACTTCATGCTGTTAAATACACTTGTTAGTTGCCGTTGAGTTGATTCCCACTCATGGCAACCCCATGTGTGCAGAGTAGAACTGCTCTGTAAGATTTTCAAGGCTGTGATCTTTTGGAAGCAGATCACCAGGCCTGTCTTCTGAGAAGCCTCTTGGTGGGTTCGAACTGACAACCTTTTGACTGTAGTCGAGCACTTAACCATTTGTGCCACTTAATCACTCATTAAATATACTGACCATGTGGATTGTCACTAATTACTAATACATTAATCTTTGATTATGAAATTGTTCATATTATAGTCTTTACATAGTATATTCTTAACAATAGCTTTTGAATGAACTTGCTTTCTGCAGTATAGTAGGTACATTGTTAACTGTCCTACTTTGAATGAAAGTATGTGCTGATAATTCAGCTCTTTGTCTTTGTAACTAAAGCATTATGTGCCTTACCTCTCTGTGAAATGAGTCAATCTTATTTTCAAACTATGGTTCTGAAAGAGCCATGTTGAACATTCCTAGGGAGCAAAATGTTCCTTTTTTTTACGGTCCCCAGTCATACACCACCTGCCTTGCCCCCCAACACTTTGGACAGTAAAGAAAAAAGCCAGGAAAATTACTGGGTGATACCATTAACCATCCCATTTTCTCCTTTCCTCTTTATCACCCTCTCAACAAAACTTCTGCTATTTTAGGGTATCGCCAAAGGCAGATTTATGGTAAAGGTAGTGACGCGTAAGCTTCAGGGTCCCTGACGTATCTTCTCAATCTCAGATATTTTTCTTTGAAGCCCTCCTTCCAACATACTGGGAAGGGACCTAAAACTATGTCCACATTGATGTTTATTTTTGAAAATTTGCAATAAGTTTTTGTGTTCTCAGTCTTTAAATTGACCCCTCAGATTTTTGGCCCACAAAACCTTTATTTACCTCTGGCAAATTTTTTGTGTTCATGAGCACAGGAAGAATGGATCCTCAAAAGTCACAAAACTTTAGAACTGGGTGGAGTGTCATGGTCCAGCTATAACAATTTCTTCTTCTTATTATTATTATTGTACTTGAGATAAAAGTTTACAGAACAAATAGGTTCTCATTAAACAGTATACATATTGTTTTATGACAATGGTTAACAACCCCACGACATGTCACCGCTGTCCCTTCCCAACCGTGGGTTCCCTATTACCAGCTTTCCTGTCCTCTCCTGCCTTCTAGTCCTTGTCCCTGGACTGTTGTGCCCCATTAGTCTTGTTTTGTTTTATGGGGCTGTCTAATCTTTGGCTGAATGGTAAACCTCAGGAGTGGCTTCATTACTGAGCTAAAAGGGTGTCCAGGGGCCACTCTCTCAGGGTTTCTCCAGTTTCTGTCAGGCCAGTAAGTCTGGTCTTTTTTTGTGAGTTAGAATTGTGTTCTACATTTTTCTCCAGCTTTGTCCAGTACCCTCTGTTGTGATCTCAGTCAGAGCAGTCAGTGGTGGTAGCTGGGAACCATCTAGTTCACTGGACTCAGTTTGGTGGAGGCAGTGGTACTTGTGGTCCATTAGTCCTTTGGACTATAACAATTTCTCAATATTAAGATGAAGTAACTAAGGCCCTAAGAAATTCAGTTAAATGTCTGAAGTCACAAAGCTTGTTCGCTGCAAAACCATTAATAGAATTCATTTATCCAAATGCCAAACTACGATTATAATCAAAAGGATTATACTATTCTACCCCTTAAGAAAGGAGTCTGGTTGCACAATGGTTAAGCATTTGGCTGCTAATTGAAAGGTAGGTGGTTTGAACTCACCAGCCCTCTTCAAGAGAAAAGACTTGACAATCCTCTCCCTTAAAGATTACAGCCTAGGAAAGCCTCTGGGGCAGTTCTGCTCTGTCCTATGGATCCATTATGAGCTGGAATCTACTTGCCAGCATGCAACAAAAATCCTTTAAGAAGGGGCAATCCAAAGAGGAATAATGCATCGTCCTGTTTTGTTGGTGCAGTAAAAATGTAAATGATTTGGAGTCAGATGAATGAGGACTTAAATTTCAGTTCTGACACTTGCTAGATGAGATGCTCATTATTATTAGTAGTAGTAGATGAATTTTAAAACTGCTAATAATTTGTTAATTCAAAAAAATGCAGTGTTACATAGTAAGGTATTTTAGGTATGTATTCATTTAATTATCCATCTATCTGTATAAAATCCTGACCGAACTAAATGATTGTAGGGACGTATTGCTTTTCCAGAATCATAATTACTATCTACTTTCAAGTTCTCTGTCCAGAATTGATAGCATTAATTATTATTATAACATTTTCAAGTCAAGCAAAGAACTTTTTAATGGCTTTGAGTCTGGAATTTGGAGTTTAATGTTTTGGTTTTGTTAGGTTTCTAACACTCGTGTGATTTGAGTTAGTATAACGTTCACTGTTTAAAAAGTACAGAGTAATTCCGAATTGCCATGGTTAAATGCTCCAGTTGAATGCATAGTGATTTTGAGTGCTGGATGTCATTTAAGACAGTACAAATTAGCACGTCATTATAGCAGGAAATTCTGGATCTGGATATGGGAAACATGTTAGCTCATAGAAGGCAGGTGCTCTTCTAGATTTTTTTACCTTTGTATTCCCAGTGTTTTGTTCAGTGTCTGTTACAGAGAAGATGTACCATATTGTGTAAATAAATAAATGATGGAAAAAGAGAGAGAACAGAGTGATTTTAAAGAAAATTTCATACACAGAATGTTTGTTATCTCCATAGAGAAATGAGATATCAACTAAGTTCCTATATAACTAGATAGAGCATTTTAATAAAAGAGTAATAGTATAATTTTATAAAATCTTATAGCCAATGACTTTATTGACTTTTATATTTATATTCTTGCTTTAGAAAAGCATAAGCAGAATATTTTATAAATACTTTTTATAAATTGCTTTTTAAAGCATTTTTAACACTTAAGAAACTGTACAGTATTAAATGAAACTTTGGTTTGTTTATGAAGCAAATATGCAATTCAGTAATATGAAATTTATAGTAGAAAAAAGAGTTATGTAGAACTAAAATTGAACTGGAAAAAGAAAAGGCACCAGATTTATCTGATATTTGTATTGGTTGCATCTGACATTATTTTACAGAAAATTTCAAGAAAATGAATAGTTAACTGACTCTATTGTCTTAAGTCTGCAAAAGAAAACGAGTCAACCTCCAGAATGACTCAATATGAAAAAAGTCTTACTTTCCTGTCTTACTCTGTCACAAGTACAGAGACATACTACTTTTATTGATGAAGGAAAATACACACACACATACACACATACACACACACAACAAAATCTAGCACTGAACTCCCAAAGCAAAACAAACCACAAGCAAAATATCATCTATAGCACACTAAAAAAAAAAAAAGACTATTTATTGTAGAGTATATTTTATATAATTTTATGTGAAAGAAAACACATTTCAATAAAAGTTTATTACTGAAAAGATTAACTTTCAATCACTGAAAAATGGACTTACTCATTCCCAGAAGCACAGAATAGATAATGCTGTATTTTTTTCCCATGTGACAAACACTTTACTGCTAGCTACATTTTTATTATTTTATTTATAATTTTTGTAACTTGTAGTTATGCTCTTCCTCTGAGCCTATGATTAATAGAAAAAAAGAAAGCTTCCTCTTGTTCCTGACTCAAATTTTGTATTTTCCCAAAACTGTGGAGGAGAATGAGTTCTTTACTTTTATATAACAGTGAGTGGGTGGCCTAAAATAAGATGCATATAAAAAAAAAGGTGTCATATCTTAAAGTGAAAATAGCCAAATTCTTGTCAGAAAACAAAACTACTGTACAAATATAAGCTGAAAATGATTATTAGAAAGTAGGTCATAGAAATCAATGTTATCATCACCAAAAACTAGGAGCTCAGGTTTGAGCAAAGACAATTGTACTTAAAGGTCTTCAATATAAATATATGAAGAAATAAGTTACTGAGAAAGAGATGATTCTTGAAATAGAAAGTCTATGGTTTGAAGACTATCTCTGTGACCTACTAATGGACTCACCTAAAGTAAAATGACTTATTTTATCTTCGGTTTTCTCAGTTAATTTTAAGCTTGGCCACATGTTAGATTTCAATAATCATAATTTCTCAGTAGTTAGTCTAGTTGCAATTTCATTAAATATTTAGGAATAACAGACTGCTGTTGCCAGGAGTTGGGGGTGCATCAAGGGTTTGAGTGCAAAGGGATCATACAAGGAATTGTACTGCTTTTCTAGATACCACCATTACTATTGGTAAGGAGTGAAGACTAAAGTGAGCCCTGTGGTATTGTTTTAGTGTTGGGGATAGAAGGATGAATTCATCTGTATACACACACACACGCAGACAAATACTGAAATAAATAAACGAACATGTATATGTGTCTACATAGGTTAATACACATACATTATGTATCCTATATCTGTTCTCTGAGAGGGCCTAGTAGCAATGACATCTCAGAAGCTATGAGCTCACGTAGAGCACAGACCGTGGCTTTTAAATTTTATTTTCCGGTAGGATAACCAAGACTTGTCATAGAGCAAAAACAGCAGAGTCTGGTTGAAATTAAAAGTAAAGAGCTTTTTTTGATCTTGGACTCCTATTGGAGACCAGCAAATGGGGTACGAGAAAGCAGCCTCACGGAGTGTCCAGTGGGAGACAAAACAACCGCATCCTGACTACCTGCACCGTGCGCTTCACATCACACCACCAAGCAGCACAGGCACGGCCTACTGGAAACTGCCCTGCACTGATTACCGACCCACTCTGGTGGCTGTAGTAAGTGCCACAAACAACCCGTCCCAGTAACTCCTCTTCAGCTAGACCTGCCCTGCCGTACCACATCTGAGTGACTGACCCTGCCAATTGGAGAAGGAGGCAAAAAGTATTGTGCCCATAGATGAGCAAACAACAAAGAACACACAGTCTGCCTCCTCAGACATAGTCAAATTTTTTTTTAAAAAAGGGATGAAACAAACAAATCTACAATAAACAAGAAAAATAACTACTGAATGCCCCGAAGACAGCAGACAATATAAAAACATTTACAAAAATAGGACAGTATGGTTCCAGTAGGCATCCAAAATAAAACACCAGATGACTTTCCAGTGGAAGAAAAGGCACTAGAACTACCTGACAGGGAATTCAAATCTCTAATACTCAGAATTCTCCAAGAGCTGAGGCAAAAAAGGTGACAAATGTGAGGAAAAAATAGACAAATTCATGGAAAATCCAGACAAAAAATTGGAAGAATTCAGGAAAATAATGCAGGAATAAAATGCCAAAATAAATTCACAACTAGAAATTATACAAAGACAGTAATTAGAAATCCAAAAGATAAACAACAAGATTTCAGAAATGGACGGTGTCATAGAAGGGCTGAGAAGCAGATATGAAATCGTGGAAGACAGGATCAGTGGAAATGAAGACAAACACTTGGTATACAACTCTGTTTGAGGAAAACTAAGAAAAAAGAACAAAGGAAAATGAATAGATCCTGAGAGTTATATGGGATACAATTAAAAGCAAAAATAGGTGAGTGATTGGAATGCCAGAACAGGGGGAGAAAACAGAAAACACAGAGAGGATCAGTGAAGAACTACTGACAGAAAACTTCCCCACTATCATGAAAGATGAAAATCTGGCCAACCAAGAAGCTCAACGAACCCCATAAAGGAGAGACCCAAAAGAAAATCACCAAGGCATATCATAATCACACTCTCAAAAACCAAAGACAAAGAATCCTGAGAGCAGCTTGTGAGAAACAAGAAATCACATAAAGAGGAGAAACAATAAGACTAAGCTCAGATTATCTGCAGAAACCATGCAGGCAAGAAGGCAATGGGATGACATATATAAAATCTTGAAAGAAAAAAATTGTCAGCCAAGAATAATATATCCTGTAAAACTCTCGTTCAAATTTGACAGTGAAATTAGGTCATTTCCAGATAAACAGAAATTAAGGGAATATGTAAAAGTCAAACCAAA
>NW_004443968.1:15932965-15985839 GCF_000243295.1 Trichechus manatus latirostris
ATCTGCTTCTCAGCCCTTCTATGACACCGTCCATTTCTGAAATCTTGTTGTTTATCTTTTGGATTTCTAATTACTGTCTTTGTATAATTTCTAGTTGTGAATTTATTTTGGCATTTTATTCCTGCATTATTTTCCTGAATTCTTCCAATTTTTTGTCTGGATTTTCCATGAATTTGTCTATTTTTTCCTCACGTTTGTCACCTTTTTTGCCTCAGCTCTTGGAGAATTCTGAGTATTAGAGATCTGAATTCCCTGTCAGGTAGTTCTAGTGCCTTTTCTTCCACTGGAAAGTCATCTGGTGTTTTATTTTGGATTCCTACTGGAACAATCCTGTCCTCTTTTTTAAATGTTTTGATATTGTCTGCTGTCTTCGGAGCATTCAGTAGTTATTTTTCTCATTTATTGATTGTAGATTTGTTTTTCTCTTCCCTTTTTTTTTTTTTTTTTAATTTGGCTAGGTCTGAGTAGGTGGGCTTTGTGTTCTTTGTTGTTTGCTCTTCTGTGGGCACAATACTTTTTATCTCCTTGTCCAATTGGCAGGTTGAGTCACTCAGATATGGTACGGCAGGGCAGGTCTAGCTGGAGAGGAGTTACTGGGATGGGTTGTTTGTGGCACTTAGTAAAGCCACCAGGGCGGGTCGGTAATCAGTGCAGGGCAGGTTCCAGTAGGCTGTGCCTGTGCTGCTTGTTGGTGTGATGTTAAGCGCACGGTGCAGGTAGGCAGGATGTAGCAGGGAGATTGTTATGTGTGGAGCTAAGATAGATATGGGAGAGAGGAGAGAGGAACCGGAGCCAAAAACATACAAACTCACAGAAAAGAATGCTAGGGATGCTTGCTGTTGGAGTGGAGAGATGAGAGACTATGAAATGGAGAAAAACAAAAATGGGAAGAGGAAGAAAAAAACGAAAAGAATGAATAAAGAAAAATCAGAAAGTGAAAAGAAATGCAAATTTCCCAGAGATCCCACTGGTGCAGCTATGAGGTCTGTGGAAGTTGTTATCAGGTGTTGCAGTACAGCCTGGCTAGCAGGCATAGAGATATACACCGCCAGGTGTTCAGGGAACAGAAAGAGAAGGAAGATACAGAGAGATGAGAAACTGAGTAATGAAGAAAGACAAAAAGGGAAAAAGAGGGAAAAGAAAACAAAACAAATTAAAAAAAAAAAGAATAAGAAAAGCCGCCCTGCCCCTCCCAAAAGAAAAAACATGAAAAAGAAATGCCCTCAGGGTTTCCTCTGCACATCTATGCAAGCCGGGGGGTAGATTCCTAGCCACGCAGCACTGCCTGGCCATAAAGGGCTCCCAACTCAAGAAAAGGAAAAGAAAACAAACAAACAGTTCAAAGCAAACAAACAAACAAAAGCCCCGGGATCCCACCAGCATGGCAGCCCAGACCGGGAAGCAGCTCCACACTCGAACGGAGCTCCACAGCCCCTCAGGAAGAAGCAAAGATGGCGCACAGAGCCAGGTATTTGAGCAAAATGAGGGGGAGGTGGTGAGAGGTAAGGAAGAAATCAAAAGAAGTGGAAAAAAAGCAACACCACCAGCCAACAAATGGCAGTCAGAGAGCCAGCTAGTGAGGGCTGGTGGAATCCAAGCAACTGGTGCTTCCCAGACAAGAGACTGTGTCCGTGGGAAGCAGAGGAGGCCGAGTGTGGGTGAAGAAGGGTAGGGGCTGGGAAAGCGTATTTCACAAATTACTGGGGCTCCACAGCCCCTCAGGAAGAAGCAAAGATGGTGCACAGAGCCAGGTATTTGAGCAAAAGGAGGGGGAGGTGGTGAGAGGTAAGGAAGAAATCAAAAGAAGCAGAAAAAAGCAACACCAGCAGCCAACAAATGGCACTCAGAGAGCCGGCCCTTTTGGGTGGGTGGAATCCAAGCAGCCAGTGCTTCCCAGACAAGAGATTGTGGCCACAGGAGGCAGAGGAGGCCGAGTGGGGGTGAAGAAGGGTGGGGGGTGAGAAAGTGTATATCGCAAATTACCGGTTGTTTTGTCTCCCGCTGGAAGCTCCGTGAAGCTGCTTTCTTGTACCCCCTGTTTGCTGGTCTCAGATAGGAGTCCAAGATGGTGGATCCACGCTGCATTAGCTGGTAGGGGACCTCTGCATGAATCTCTCCTCGCTCTCCATTCTCTGTCAGTTTTCTCACTCCATTTGGTGCTTGGCTGAGTTCTTTATCTCTTCATTTGATGTTTTAAGGTTTCAGGATTGTTGTTTTCTCTGTTCGACTTAGTTTTTCAGGTCTTTGCTGTGGAAGGATGGCATTGTGCTTCTGCCTAGAGCGCCATTTTTCACTGAAATATCTTTTGATTCAAAATGGAGTTTTAGCTTCAGACCTTAGCAGAGCTATCATTTCATGTCAGGTGTCCTAAGTTAATTTGGGGTGCTCTTACACAGGCTTACTGGAAACATAGCTGATTCTAGGGCTAAGGCAGGGAAAATATAAGGTGAGCCTGGAGTACTTTGCAGTGACAGAAAGTAAGGAAGTGGAAAAAAAGAAAGCAATAAAGAGAAAGAGAGAGAAATGTGGATTCCAAATAATAAATGTAGAAGGAATAGGGAAATAAAAAATCACCATTAGAACCTCCCAGTAATAATTCCTGCAGCAAGATCCACTGATTAATTCTAAAATTAGTGTGCAAATTTTAAAGAGAAACAAGATATTTTCATAGTATGAAGTATATTTAGGCTCCAATGTATTTATTATCAAATTAATGTGTTTGGTATTAACATATGCAAACAGCTTCTTTCATATTTTTCCCTTTAGGAGGTGGTGTTTAATTTCCCTCTCCTTAAATGTGGGCTGAAATTAGTTTCTATACTTCTAATAAATAGAGTATGGAAAAGAAGAATAACCGTTGTAATGAAGCCTGGTAGACATCATTTCCAAGTGATCAATGGTAACAACGTCAATAATTAGTCATGTTAATAACATGTATTCTTGATATGATGCACTGAGAAGGTCATGTCACCTCTGTTGTAATCTTCCAAAATCCATAAACCTAGTTTATTAATGTGAAAAACATTTGACAAATTCAAACTGAGGAACATAATTCAAAATGCCTGACCAGTATTTCTCAAGACTGGCAAGATTATGAAGAAGCAAAGAAAGGATGAAACTATCACAGGTTGGCAGAAATTAATGAGACATAACAACTGAATGCAATCTGATATCCTAGGTTTGAATCTGGAACAGAAAGAGAACATTAGTAAAAAACAGACAAGCAAACAAAAAAACTGGTGAAATTTGAATAAATTATGTAGTTTGGTTAATAGCATCGTTAAAAAAAAAAATTCTATTGTTGTCAAGTTGATTCCGAGTCATAGCAACCCTATCGGACAGAGTAGAACTGTCCCATAGAGTTTCCAAGGACAGCTGGTGGATTTGAACCACCAACATTTTGGTTGGAATAGCATTACAACAATGTTAAAATCATAGTTTTGATAAATGTACCTTGGTTAAGTAATCTGTTAATACTAAGAAAAGTTGGGTGAAGCGTAGATGTATTATCTCTGTAACATCTTCGCAAACCTCCTATAAATCATTTCAAAAAACAAGTTAGAAACAGACAAACGTAGAGATAACTGACAGCAGATTACTAGGAGCCTAAGGAGGCTCCCACAGAGACTTTTCCCTTACTTAATCTGTTTAAGGAATTTGGGGTGTGATTTTTAGTAGAAGGTCTTTAACACAAATACATTTCAACTAATGTCCTATTCTCAAACCAGTAAATATTCCACTAAATCAGGACTTATTACTATTTTGAACATACCAGAAATGGATTTTTTTCATATATCTTCATTGATATAACTAATGGATTATGTTAGTTTTTGATCTATTAGGCATTATGAATGTTAACATTTACTATTTATAACATATATATATAATACATCTACATACATAATTATATAGAAATTGTCTCATGAATCTCTTTATTAACTGAAAGTTCAAGTTCATTCTTTAAATTAGATGATGCCACGAAATATACCTGAGCTTTTAGGAGAAAATAATAATGAAAAGTAGTATGAGTCAGATTAAACGATTTTTAAAGGAGAGGTTTCTACATGAAAAATATTCTCTAAAAGTTATGCCAAAAGCTACATCTTCAAACGTTTCTTGTAAGATAAAAAATTTATTTAAAAGGTTCCAAAGAAATATGATGAAATATGATAAAGGGAAAAAATCTAATAGATCAAATTAAGAAATTGCTGTTAATACTGGGTGTTATTCTTGGCATAGCATAGTGCTTTGGAAAGGCCATCTTCTTCCTGCAATGAAGAAGCCAAGTGAAATAAGTCTTAAATTGTTTTTTGTTTTTTTTCTGTCATCTAGACTGGCAAAATTATACAGTGGACTTAGAAATCATTCTCAACTCTGAGTGTGAATTTTCATCTCATACCAAGTTATTTTCTCAACCAATTTATCTTTGAAAACTTCGAGTTTTTTTCCCCCCATAAATTCATTAATCAGATTAGTCAAGATGAAATCTTGTTACAAAATGCTATGAAGCTATTGTTGAAAGAAAAACTTCTTACTGTAAGCAAAGAATGGTAGAAGTTTAAACAAACTGAGAAACCATTGCAAATCTTTGGAAAAAGTTCTGAGTAAAAAGTAGAAAGAAAGTGGATCAAATTCTCACTCCTTCAAATCCTACAGAAATAAATATAAGAAGAAAAAGATACCAGCAGAAATCAAACACATACTGTTATATTTTAACAAAAGTAGAGAAAGAAAAACAACTTCTAAAATTCAGTACCTCTCCTAAACTCCCTCTACAACAGGTCTGTTCCCCCCACTAATTAAATAGAGGGAAAGAAAGGCAAATGGTCAAAAGCACCCAAAAATTATTTTGTTGAAAAAATATCTGATATGGTGGTCAATGAATACAGGACAAAGGTATTGGAAACTCTTCTAGTATAGATGTCTAATTTTACCATTCAATGCTCACTATTCTTTCAAAACTAAGATGAAAGTTGGAGAGGAAAAGCAGCCAATTTAAAGCAATTCCCCTGAGACCTTCTCTTTGTTTCATGGGTTATGTAGAAGTGTGTTTTTTGCTGTTGTTTAATTACAAGTATTTGAAGATTTTCTAGTTACTTTTCTACTATTGATTTATGGTCTGTCACGGATTGAATTGTGTCCCCCCAAAAATGTGTGTATCAATTTGGCTGGGCCATGTTTCCCAGTGTTGTGTGGTTGTCCTCTATTTTGTGATTGTAATTTTCTGTTAAAAAGGATTAAGGTGGGATTTTAACAACACCTTTACCCAGGTCACATCCCTGATCCAATGTAAAGGAAGTTTCCCTGGGGTGTGGCCTGCACCACCTTTTATCTCTCAAGAGATAAAAGGAAAGGGAAGCAAACAGAGAGAGGGGGACCTCATACCACCAAGAAAGTAGTACCGGGAGCAGAGCGCATCCTTTGGACTCAGGGTCCTTTCACGGAGAAGCTCCTAGTTGGGGAAGATTGATGAGAAGGTCAACAGAGACAGAAAGCCTTCCTCTGGAATTGATGCCCTGAATTTGGACTTCTAGATTTCTAGACTGTGAGAAAATTAATTTCTCCTGATTAAAACCATCCACTTGTGGTATTCCTGTTAGAGTAGCACTAGATGACTAAGACATGGTCCAAGAACACACTTTGTATGATTTCTATCCTTTTAAATTTGTTAAGGTTTGTTTTATGGCCTAGGATATGGTCTACTTTGATGCATGTTCCATATGCACTTGAGAAGAATGTGTTTTCTGCTCTTGTTGGGTGGACTGTTCTATAACTCGATTAGATCCAGTTGGTTGACAGTGTATTTCAGGTCATCTATTTTCTTACTGATTTTATGCCCACTTGTTCTATCAATTACTGAGAGAGGCATACTGATTTCTCCAACTATAGTTGTGGATTTGTCTATTTCTTCTTTCAGTTCTATCCATTTTTACTTCATTTTGAAGCTCTATTGCTAGATGCACTCATATTTAAAACCAAAAAAAAAAAAAAAAACCATTGCCCTCGAGTCAATTCCAACTAATAGTGACCTTACAGGGCAGAGTAGAACTACCCCAGAGGGTTTCCAAGGAGCAGCTGGTAGACTCAAACTGTCAGTGTTTTGGTTAGCAGCCAAGCTCTTAACCACAGTGCCACCTGGACTCCACACTCATATTTAGGATTCTTAAATTCTTTGTGGAAAATTTAACCATTTTATCGTTACATAATGTCCCTCTCTATCCCTGAAAAACTTTCTTGTTTTGAAATGTACTTTATCTGAAATCAATATAGTCACCCTGTCTTTCTTTTGGCTAGGGATTGAATGGTATAACTTTCTCCATCCTTTTACTGTAACATTTCAGCATCTTAAATTTATAGTAGGTCTCTTGTAAACAATATATAGTTGAGTCATTCTTTCTTATCCAATATAAAAATCTGTCTTTTAACTGGCAGCTTTAGGTAGTTCATATTTACACTGATATGGTAGATTAGATTCTACCTAGCTATCCCTTTTCTTTTTCCTCTTTTTGTGCCTTCTCTGGTTTTAAATGAGCAAATCTTTTAGTGACTCCATTTTGTCTCATCTATTGATATTGTTTATTTTCCTGTTTTTAAACCATTTTAGTGGTCATTCTAGGGTTTACAATATATGTTTTATAATAATCTGAAACAACCTTCAAATAATAGTATGCCATTTCAGATGAGATTTAAGAATTTTAAACTGAATCTACCCAGTTCCTCCCTCCCATCCCCTGTGGCATTATTGTCACGTACTTTATTTCACTTTTCCATATTCTATAAACACGCAACACATTATTTAGTTTGTTCCTGTCCATAGTTATCTTTTAGAGAAATTCTAGGAAAAAATATTTTATTTCATCTTCAGTTTTTCAATTTTGAAAGTTCTTTATTTCCTTGTGTCAATCCAAATTTCTGATCTATCATATTCATTTTTCCTGACACTTTTCTTTAACATTTCTCGCAGAAAATGTGTAATGGTAATGAATTCCATCAACTTTTGTTTGAAGGAGAAAATATTTATTTCTCCTTCAAATGTGAAGGGTATTTTCACTGGGTATAAAATCCTGGGCTGATAATTTTTCTTCCCCCTCCAAAGCCAGCAATCAGGACATATGTTTCATTAGGGGAGTTTATGCACAGGACAGTCCGGGCTGGTGGCTAGACTCAAGATAGCTCTCCACTGCCACCTAGCAAGGGACACAAGCTTATATACAGTTCTAGCTGGAACTAAGGCTTGTTTGTTCTTCTTTCATGTCCCTGGGCGGCCAGCGCTTCCAGGGTCCAGGTCCAGATGTTTTTCTTTTTGTTGATAAGGCATTCCTCAGCCTTGGCCACCGGCCCAGTCACACCACCCCCGGCCTTATCCTTAGCCCGAGTTCATCCCGAGTTCATCCCCAGCATGCTTCAGGGAAGAGCAAAGCTGCCTCCATTAGGAGGGGATGCATGTAGCCGAATAGTATTACCCTACAGTGTCATATCAGTTTGTTCCTGATGGTTATTTCACTTTTCCAGATTATGTTATTCTTGCCTTTTAGTATGCCTTGACATGTTACATAGAGCAGAAGGTACTGAGATAAATACTTTTTTATGCTTGGAGATGAATGTATTTTTCCTTCTGCTAGTTGTTTGCTGGGATGTATTACTCTTGTTAGGAAATATGTGTTTGAAATTTGTTGTTGTTATGATTACTCTCAGTGTATCAGAGATATACCTCATTTTTGTCTTTTCACTTAGCTTTAGTTCTTCCATTTGTGCAGCTCCCAAGACAGCCTATCTCTTGTAGCTCTCCCAGCTATATTCCACTGTCATTTTATTTTGACGCTTATTAGTATGTTCATGAAAGAGTCCTGGTGGTGCAGTTATTAAAGCGATTGACTGCTAACCGAAAGATCTGTGGTTCAAAACCACCAGCCCCCTCCTCAGGAGAAAGATGTGGCAGTCTACTTCTGTAGAGATTTACAACTTTGGAAATCCTATGGGGTTGCTATGAGTCAGAATCAACTCGAAAGCAGTGGGTGAGTAGTATGTTCATGAGAGATGATTTGGGCAGGATGGGGTGGAATAGAAGATTCTCACATATTCTAATTTGGCCTTGTTCTTAGGCAGGCAGTGTGAACCTGGGTCTTGGGCGTTTGGCCTTCAGAATTTTTCTTGTCCCTCCTCCGAATATAATGCTGGACTGTCCTCCCTCCTGGGGTTGAGCTTCTTTATTTTCTTTAACCTCCCCCAGCTGCAGTGGTTTTCCACTAATGCTCTCCAGATACAGTTTTGAGGTAATTTCTCCTAAAGATTGAGGGTTTTTTTTCCTTATGGGTCAGTTTTGTGTGTATGTTTTTTTTTTCCCCCTTGTTTCTCTTTGCATTTCACTTTAAGTAATTTCTATGGACCTATCTCAATTTTCAAGGAGCCCTGGTGGTGCAGTGGTTAAAGTACTGGACTATTAACCAAAAGGCCAGTGGTTCAAACCAGGGGCAGATTAACCAGTAACACAGTATACACCAGTTTGCATTGAGCAAGGTACGAACAGGCTTAATTGTATTTACTTGCTAATCTGTGGTGAGCAGATTTGTTTCACCACATCTTTGATGTGGTGGGGGACAGGTGAAATTGTGCACTGCAGATTGGTGGGAAGGCACAATTGGGCTCTTGCTACCTTGCTTATTGGGTAATCCAGCCCTGGAACTTTCGAACCCACCAGCCGCTCTGCTGGAGAAAGATGTGGCAGTCTGCTTCCATCAAGATTTGCAGCCTTGAAAACCCTATAGGGAAATTCTACTCTGTCCTATAGGATCACTATGTGTCGGAATCGACTTGAAGGCCATGGTTTTGGTTTTATTTGGATCTCCATTTTCACTGATTCTTTCCTCAGCTTTACTGCTCCTGTTCTCCTACCCTAGATCCCTGGTGGCACAGTGTTAAGCACTTAGCTGCTAACCAAAAGGTTGACAGTTTGAATCTACCAGCCGCTCTCTTGAAGCCCTGTGAGGCAGTTCTACTCTGTCCAGTAGGGTCACTATGAGTCGGAATTGACTCAACAGCCATGGGTTTGGGTTTTTGTTTTTTTTGTTTGTTTTGTTTTGTTTCCCCTACCCTAGCTGCAAATGTTTCTCCTATTGTTTCTGAGCTTATAGGTTTTGTTGTGCTTCCCCCTTCAGCTCATGGTCTTTGTTCTGTTAGGGACATTCAGGCCCTGCATCTCAACAGAGTTTTGTAAGTAGCTGTTTTCCCCTCCCTCAGCCAACAACAATAAGAAAAGCTTCCTCAGGATCACCTATGATCTCTCCTATATATGCTTATTGAGGTTCCTGGAGGAAAAGCCTGTAGGGAGTTTGAACCCAGCTATATCTGCATCCCCCAGGGACATGGTATTCTCCTGTTAACTCACACTCGGTCTTTAGCAATTCTTTAAACATTTCAGCCTAATCTTCTTACCACTTTACATGGCATTCTGTAGCATCTTTCCCAGGTAAGCAAATGCTTTTGGGTCCTGTTCCTTATTTCAGGTACTTGACTCAAGATTGCAGATTAGGCTTTTGCCCTGCAATTGCAGTTTTCTGATAGGCTCAAGAAAAGCTGTAAATTTGCAGTTTTTCCAGATTATTTTGTTGTTGTTGTTGTTGTTGTAAGAGAGGGAGTAATGCCCTTTCCAGCTCTCTACATCTTCCTGCTGAAACCAGAAATCTATATAATTTAAAACTGTAGCCGTTGTGTAGATTCCAACTCATAGAGACGCTATAGGACAGAGTAGAACTGCCCCCATAGGGTTTCTAAGGCTGTAATCTTTACCAAAGCAGACTGCCACAGCTTTCTCCCACAGAACAGCTGGTAAGTTTGAACTGCCAACCTTTCGGTTAGCAGTGAGCACTTAACTACTGCACCATCAGGGCTCCTTATATAATTTAAAGTAAATTTAAATAAGAAAAAATAAAGTAATTAAGACAAGCTATTCTAAGGCAACTTCTCAGGCTAGACAGTCCTGACGCATACTCCTTCTTCTTTACTCCTTACTAATCATACCATGGAGAAACACGCACACACACAAACATACACAGGTTTCACATTTCTATGACACCTCTTAGTGTGGTGGAAAGCGACAGTGACTAAATGACTGCTGGAGAGAAGGAGATGAAGCCTTTGCAGCTAATGACTGAGACTGATTGTCTCTGGCCAAGTGATAGCAAAACCCTCTCCCCAAGATTAGGGATGAATTGCAGTACAAACTGTTTGACATTACATAAAGAAGCCAAGACACCTATCTACCAGTAACAAATGAGTTATCCTTGTCCTTTTGAATCAGTGCATTTAGTAAGAGGATGCATTTACTAAGAATGTCTAACCAGATATTTATTATCACACCTAACAGAAGTTGGAGATAGAGAGTTCCAGACTGGTTCAAACCATCAGTAATGTTATTTGGCATCCTTAAGTACTAGCTTGTTTTTTGACTTATTTCCTCATGATTTCAAGTAAATCTTTGTGACCTTAGGTTAGACAATGTTTTCTCATATGTGAGACAAAAAGTCCAACAACGAAATTAAAAAAAAAAAAAAAGATGAATTGGACTTTAACAAACAAAATAATCTTTTGTGCATCAAAGGGCAATATCAAGAAGGTGAAAAGAATGGGAGAAAATATTTATAAATCATACATCTGATAAGAGTCTAGTATCTAGAATCTATAAAGAACTCTTATAGTGTAATAATAAAAAGTAATCCAATATAAAAATGTGGAAAATATTCGAGACACTCTCCAAAGAAGATATACAAATAGCCAATAAGCACATGATAAGATGTTCGACATCATTAGTCATTCAAACCAAAAACCAAATCCATCGAGTCGATTCCAACCCATAGCGACCCTATAGGGCAAAGTAGAACTGTTCCATAGGGTTTCCAAGGCTGGTAAATCTTTAGGAAGCAGGCTGCCACATCTTTCTCCCACAGAGCAGCTGGTGAATTTGAACCACCAACTTTTTGGTTAGCAGTCTAGAGCTTAGCCACTGAACCACATGGGCTAATACAATAGTCATTTAAAAAAAAAAAAAAAAAAAACCCGTTGCTGTCGAGTCGATTCCAACTCATACCAACCCTATAGGACAGAGTAGAACTGCCCCATAGGGTTTCGAGTGGCTGGTGGATTCGACTTGCTGACCTTTTGGTTGGCAGCTGTCATGGATTGAATTATGTCCCCCCCAAAATGCGTGTATCAATTTGGCTGGGCCATGATTCTCAGTATTGTGTGGTTGTCCTCCATTTTGTGATTGTAATTTTATGTTAAAGAGGATAGGGTGAGATTTTAACACCCTTACTAAGATCACATCAGTGATCCAATGTAAAGGGAGTTTCCCTAGGGTGTAGGCTTCACCACCTTTTATCTTACAAGAGATAAAAGGAAAGGGAAGCAAGCAGAGAGCTGGGGACCTCATACCATGAAGAAAGCCTGAGGTCTTTTGCAGCAGATTTGCCCAGTGTAATGTGTCTTGATTTCTTGACTGCTGCTTCCATGGGTGTTGATTGTGGACCCAAATAAAATGAAATCCTTGACAACTTCAGTCTTATCTCCATTTATCATGATGTTGCTTATTGTTCCAGTTGTGAGGATTTTTGTTTTCTTTATGTTGAAGTGTAATCCATACTGAAGCCTGTGCTGTTTGATATTCATTAGTAAGTTCTTCAAGTCCTGTTCACTTTCAGCAAGCAAGATTGTGTCATCTGCATAATGCTGGTTGTTAATGAGTCTTCCTCCAATCCTGATGCCCTGTTCTTCTCCATATAGTCCAGCTTCTCGGATTATTTGCTCAGCATACGGATGAATAGGTATGGTGAAAGGACACAACCCTGACACACACCTTTCTTGACTTTAAACCACACAGTATCCCCTTGTTCTGTTCAAACGACTGCCTCTTGATCTATGTACAGGTTCCTCATGAGCACAATTAAGTGTTCTGGAATTCCCATTCTTAGCAATGTTATCTATAATTTGTTATGATCCACACAGTCAGATGCCTTTGCATAGTCAATGAGACACAGGTAAACATCTTTCTGGTATTCTCTGCTTTCAGCCAGAATCGATCTGACATCAGGAATGATATCCCTGGTTCTGCGTCCTCTTCTGAATCCGGCTTGAATTTCTGGCAGTTCTTTTTTGATGTACTTACTGCTGCAGCAGCTTTTGAATGATCTTCTGAAAAATTTTACTTGCGTGTGATATTAATGATATTATTCAATAATTTACGCATTTGGTGGGGTCACCTTTCTTGGGAATATGCATAAATATAGATCTCTTCCAGTTGGTTGGCCAGGTAGCTGTTTTCCAAATTTCTTGGCATAGACCAGTGAGTACTTCCTGCACTGCATCCGTTTGTTGAAACATCTTAATTGGTATTCTGTCAATTCCTGGAGCCTTGTTTTTCGCCAATGCCTTCAATTCAGCTTGGACTTCTTCCTTCAGTACCATTGGTTCCTGCTCATATGGTACCTCCTGAAATGGTTGAACGTCAACCAATTCTTTCTTATATAGTGAGTCTGTGTATTCCTTCCATCTTCTTTTGATGTTTCCTGACCTGTTTAATATTTTCCCCATAGAATCCTTCACTGTTACAACTTGAGGCTTGAATTGTTTCTTCAGTTCTTTCAGCTTGAGAAATGCAGTGTTCTTCCGATTTGGTTTTCCATCTCCAGGTCTTTGCACATGTCATTATAATACTTCACTTTGTCTTCTCAAGCCACCCTTTGAAATCTTGTATTCAGCTTTTTTACTTCATCATTTCTTCCTTTTGCTTTAGCTACTTGATGTTAAGAGTAAGTTTCAGAGTCTCTTCTGACATCCATTTTGTTTTGTTCGTTCTTTCCTATCTTTTTAATGACTTCTTGCTTTCTTCTTGTATGATGTCCTTGATGTCATTCCACAACTCGCCTGGTCTTCGGTCATTAGCGTTCAAGGCATCAAATGTATTCTTGAAATGGTCTCTAAATTCAGGTGGGATATACTCAAGGTCATACTTTAGCTCTTGTGGACTTGTTCTAATTTTCTTCAGTTTCAACTTCAAACTTGAGGAATTGATGGTCTGTTCCACAGTTTCCCTCTGGCCTTGTTCTGACTTATGATATTGAGCTTTTCCATCACCTTTTTCCACAGATGTAGTCGATATGCTTCGTTTGTATTCTGTTTGGTGAGATCCACATGTATAGTTGTCATTTATGTTGTTGAAAAAAGGTATTTGCAATGAAGAATTTGCTGGTCTTGCAAAATTCTATCATGCGATATCCAAGGCCATATTTTCCAACTACCGATCATTCTTTGTTTCCAACTTTTGCATGCCAATCTCCAGTAATTATCAATGCATCAGTGCATCCTGATTGCATTTCGATCAATTTCAGACTGCAGAAGTTGGTAAAAATCTTCAATTTTTCGTCTTTGGCCTTAGTGGTTGGTGCGTAAATTTGAATAATAGTTGTTTTAACTGGTCTTCCTTGTAGGCGTATGGATATTATCCTATCACTGATGGTGTTGTACTTCAGGATAGATCTTGAAATGTTCTTTTTGACATTGAATGCAATGCCATTCCTCTTCAAGTTGTCATTCCCAGCGTAGTAAACCATATGATTGTAAGATTCCAAATGGCCAATACCAGTGCATTTCAGCTCACTAATGCCTAGGATTATCAATGCTTATGTGTTCCATTCCATTTTTGACGACTTCCAATTTTCCCATACTTTGTACATTCCACATTCTGATTATTAATGGGTGTTTGCAATTGTTTCTTCTCATTCTGAGTCTTGCCACATCAGCAAATGAAGGTCCTGAAAGCTTGATTCCATCCACATCATTAAAGTCGACTCTACTTTGAGGATGCAGCTCTTCCCCAGTCATCTTTTGAATGCCTTCCAACCTGAGGGGCTCATCTTCTGGCACTATATCACACAATGTTCTGCTGCTATTCATAAGGTTTTCACTGGCTTAATCTTTTCAGAAGTAGACTGCCAGTTCCTTCTTCCTAGTGTATATTATTCTGGAAACTCTGCTGAAACCTGTCCACCATGGGTGACCCTGCTGGTATTTGAATATTGGTGGCATAGCTTCCAGCACCAGAGCAACATGCAAGCCCCCACAGTATGACAAACTGACAGACATGTGGGGAGATCCTTTTTAGAAGGAGACAATTTAGAAATACGTTTCAATAAATATTTTATTATGACTAGTTCAATAGTTAAGGAATAATTTGGAGATGACAGGGATATTGTTTCTTAAGAATAAGGGAAAAAATTGTCATTGAGTCAATTCTGACTCATGGAGTGGTGACACGTGTGTCAGAGGAGAACTGTGTTCCATAGGGTTTTCAGTGGCTGGTTTTTCAGAAGTAGTTCACCACAGCTTTCTTCTGTGGTGCCTCTGGGTAGACTAAACCTCCAACCTTTTGGTTAGCAGCCAAGTAGGTTAACCATTGCACCACCCAGGGACTAGTGAATAAGAAGATGTTCTTATTAAAAAAAAAAAAAAAATCCCCCAAATATCTTTGGAGAAATGACTTAAGCGCTGCCAGACTACCAAGAACTATTTTAGCAATGCCAGTTTACCCAAGAAAGCAATACATTCTAATAAAAAAAAGAAAAAAAGTAAGACAATATACATGATTACTTCCCCAGCATAAATGTAATGTTTTTCTTATGTAGACAGCTGAATTTTTTTTATATTTAGAGCAAAATAATTTATGTTTGAGAATGTCTTATGTGGCTCAAGATAATGCTATCACTCTAACCCACATTTCCAAAAATAATTAAATAAAGTGAAACCATATTTTCCCTAGGTATTAAATCTCATCTATGTTGGACATGGCTAATTGAAAATGCAACTAAATTAGAGAATCCCCTTATATTACTGTGAAAAATTATTTAATGATAAATCTAGTAAGCTTAGTATTACGTGATAGCTACAGGTAACTCTAACTTGACGTTTATCATTTTAAGGTTTAGAACAAAATTCTATGCTGTCATATCTGGCTGGAACAAACTTAAAGTTCATCATAAACCTTTAGGTTTTAATAGTGAAATGGTATGGAAAATAATGATCGCACTTTAGATGTCATATCATAGCTTTCCTATGATGTCTTTTCTCTCAGAGACGCGTTCCAATAAGAAGAGCAAAACCGAACATATTGTAAATTCTACCAATCACAGTAAACTGACAATGTCATGAAACAAAATAATGTAACAGTGATTTTTATTCATCATCAACATATTATAAAAAGGAAAATTGGATGTTTCAGATTTCATTTATAATAAGAAATGTAAAACATGGTAAAAATAAATATATTCTTTAAAACTGTAACAATTATGAGTATTTAAGTTAAGATTAAATCCTTGCTGCTCTAAATTCAACTCTCCTAGTATTTAGTCTCCTAGTATTTAGCTTCCTAATCCTAAAGCAGTGTTCTGGTTTATTGTGAAATCAATCCCAAGGTTAATCTGGGAATGCTGTTAGTGGCATAATTAATGGATAAGTCAAATTTCACAATTCAAAGAACTTGAAAATTATAAAATTGTTTACTGTATCTTAGCATCCAATATAGTTTATGTTTGAATATGCTATAGTCGTGAGAGAAATTTTATAAAATACTGTGATTCTTTGCTGAACTAAGAAAATAAAAGTGATACTTACGAGCTTCTCATCAATTTATATGTATACAGATACAATTTATATAAAAATAAATATATACATATTTGTTTATTCGTTCGATAGAGTACGACAAAGGATTTTAAATACAGTGAAACTTGTGAGAGCTGGAACTCAACAGGACTTCCTTGTTTTCCAGGTCTCGCAAGTTTTCCATCTTTGACAGGGTACAGGCTAACCACTTTTCTATCGCTGTCTATTAGTGGAAAATATTTGAGTTTTCCTTCTCTGACAGATTTCTACTGTACACAGGTTCTGGCTTTTGCAGGTCTGACTGTATATATTTGAATACCAAGGGCTATTTATTAAATACCAAGGACAATTCACAAATTGTAGGTAAAGTTACTGAATATTTGTGTTTTATACGGCCAACACAATTACTTGAGATTTCAACTAAAATGAAACATGTATGACTGAAAATATCATTTAAAGCAATGGGAAAATACTGATAATATTACATGGGAAATTTTAGCAAAATTTCTTTGGATAAATTTTTCATTTCCCTTGTTTCTCTATTTCAAAAGTATGAAAATTATCATCAGGCCTAGATATGGTATTTGTTGTTGTTAGGTTCTCTCAAGTCAGTTCTGACCCATAGCAACCCTATGTACAACAGAACGAAACATTGCCTGGTCCCGCGCCATCCTCACAGTCATTGTTATGCTTCAGCCCATTGTTGCAACCACTGTGTCAACCAGTCTCATTGAGGATCTTCCTCTTTTTCACTGACCCTCTACTTTACCAAGCATGAGGTCGTTCTCCAGGGACTGATCCCTTCTGATAATATGTCTAAAGAATAGGAGACGAAGTCTCGCCATCCTTGATTCTAAGGAGCATTCTGGCTGTACTTCTTCCAAAACAGACCAGTTTATGGTATATTTACTATTCTTTGCCAACACCATAATTTAAAGGCATCAATTCTTCTTTGGCCTTCCTTATTCATTGTCTAGCTTTTGCATGCATATAAAGCTATTGAAAATATTATGGCTTGGGTCAGGCTCACTTCAGTCCTCAAAGTGACATCTTTGCTTTTTAACCCCTTAGAAAGGTCTTTTGCAGAAAATTTGACCAATGGAATTCGTCCTTTGATTTCTTGCAGCTGCTTCCATGGGTGTTAATTGTGGATCCAAGTAAAACAAAATTCTTGACAACTTCAATATTTTCTCCATTTATCATGCTGTTGCTTACTGGTCCAGTTGTGAGGATTTTTGTTTTTTTTTATGTTGAGGTGTAATCCATACTGATGGTTGTAGTCTTTGATCTTCATCAGTAAGTGCTTCAAATCCTCCTCACTTTCAGCAGGCAAGATTGTGTCATCTTGTGGTGGATTAATTACTTTTGTATGTGGCCTTTCCAGTCATGGGCTTGTAACTCCAACCCAGGTGATTGTGTGCTAGGATAATTGTGGCCTACCAAAGGGTTTGGTCAGTTTTGCCTTAAAAGAGAGCCAACTCCAGAGCAAAGAGGAGAGCTTATCACCACGAAAGAAGGAGAGGCCTGCAGCAGAGACCCATAGGAGACAGCGCAGTGGGCCTCCTAGCCCATGGAGTGAGAAAGCTGAGTGCCTTTGGACAGAGACTGAGGGCCAGGGAGAAGTCTATGCCTGAAGCACAAATTTGGGACTTGCCAGCCTCCACAACTGTGTGAGCCACTTTCTTTGTATGGTTTGTGAGATCTGTGAGACATTGCAGGGAATGAGGAAATCCAAGAGAGGAGGGAGAGTACTGAAGTGAGAGGGAGTAGTTGATGTTAGAGATGATAGAGTGGTGCTGCAGCTTGGAAAAGTTAGACATCTGGGATATCTTTAACCTCTGCCTCATAGGAACCAGCTTTGTGCTGATCCTTATAAAAGAAATTATTCATTCAGTTGGTGTCAGAATGATGGGTTTTGTTGCAACAGCCCAGACTCAGTGGAATATGTGGTTTTGGAAAAAAGGGGATAAACAGGAGAATGAGAAATCTTCGGTTTCTGGACAGGATAAAAAACACCTGTGGATTGAAGCAGCTGTTATGTTGCAATCAGCTACCCAAGGCAAAAGCTGTTCATGGGATTTAGAAGGTTGGATCTAATGCCTGAGGGATTGGCTAATTGGATGCATGTGGAAATACAGAGTAATAAGGAAAGGGGCAGACAAATAATTCCTTCATTTCTGTTAATTGTATTAGCTGAAATGGCGGGGAAAAACAACGTAAGGGCTGATTTTAGCATTGAACCAAATCCAGATCTGGTCCAGTCAGAGCTACAACCAACTGCTAATCTCAGGGCTGACCTAGAAAGGGAAAATCAGGTTGGAACAACATGTGGTTCCTCTACAACCATTAGCCACCAAGAAGGTAGTCTGGGAGGGAAACAGGCAAAACCAAGAAACCTATAGAAATCAGGGGGTATAGTGTAAACGAGTTGCTTCGATTTGTATCGTCAGCTTCCTGAGGAACCATTACTAAAATGGATTGTGAGAGTGACTTATTTAGGGGCAGTGTCTTTAGTTTTGAATGTTGCAGAATGGAAGAGTATGTTTGGGTTGATGTAAAACCCACAACTCACTATAGAACAGTCACGAGTGATGATACAAGATCATTCACACAGTAGGTTAACCCAGAGTGGATGCCCTGCCTGATAGGATAAAATTTGCAGTGAGGTTTATTTGCCCTGAGAAGGGAAACTGCCCCCTCCCCCTCTAAATACCCAGCGGAACACTCCAGAGGAAACAGCTGATGTACTGCTTATGCAAGCCATGGTGGAATGGCTTTACGTTGATCATGATATTCATCCAGTGAGCATGCCCCTTACACAAGTCATAGTAGGTACAGTAATAAAGGGAGCCCCTTCTACATGGGCAACCCATGTAACCTTGCTACTGTGAAACAAAGCTACAGTCTGAGAAGCCTCGTTGGATCTGTTGGTACAGTTTCCCCGCATGGGTCTTACAGATGCAAATGCCAAAAATACCATTAAGGGATTGGAACAAAAGATACTGTACCAATTAGGGCCACTGAGTTATATTTCATCAGACCAAGGAATACACTTTACAGCCCACAGGGTGCAGCAATGGGCCAAGAACATCATATTAAATGGACATACCATGATGCATACCACCCTCAGAGTAATGGTTTGATAGAGAATTGGAATGAGCAATTGAAACATTTGTTATCTAAAACAAGAGGGAGATACAGGCATGAAGGGCTGGCTCATGCACCTTCAAGAGTGTGTGCTCACACTCAACTTGAGGGGGACAAAGGGAGGATCACCACTGAACAGATTCCTATACTCCTCTGGGGGATCTGGGGAAGAAGGGGTGGGGGAGGATGCTGGTGCCACTGTACAGTTCTTCCCCACATCACCTAATTTTTTTTTTCCTGCTGGATGCTGGGGTTCCAGGACCAGGAGTGATCTTTAGCAAGAAACTGTACCTGTATGCCTGAACATGTATGCCAGAATTCCCAAGGGCCTGATGGGATGGATTGTACCTTCCCCTCATCTGGCAAAACTGGGGTTGACAGTGAATACTGCCATATTGCCTTGTGGGCGAGATAGCCCACTAGTGTTGTGCCTATGTAACCCTACCCAACATGAATGGGAGTAGACTGAGGGGAAAGCACTTGCTAGACTGGTCTTGCTACCAGCAATCTGGACTAACACAGCAGCTGAACCTGATATTCCTTCCCAAAGTGGAAAAGTTTGGGTGAAAATAAATGACAAATGGAAGGAAGTAGAAATAATAGCTGAAGTTAAAGGAATTAGTAAACGGGTTATACAGCAGGGGAAACCTAACATTACGCTGATACCTCTAGAGAGACTCAGAGGAAGGGAATAATCTTCTCAGCTGAATTTTGTCAGAGGCCAGAAAGGGTGAAGATGAGATGATTTTTGGAGAACTTGACCAGATCAGATAAAAACCCACAGCAGACCTGAATGGCTAGTACCTGAGTAATCTCACCCTTGGACTCTTTGCCCTATTGAAGGTCTAATTGTTAATAAGTGTTTTGGACTGGTGAAATGATAAGGAGGGGGAAGTTATCCTCAAAATATGAAAGAACCATGGCTAGAAAGGCCAGGATGTGGCCTGTGGTGGATTAATTTCTTTTCTCTTTTTATTGTTGTAGTTTAAATGAAGTTTACATTTCCAGTTAGTCCTCCATACAAAAATTTATACATACATTGTTATGTGACCCTAATTGCTGACCCCATACTGCGACAGCACACTCCTTCTCTCTACCCCTGATTCCTCATGTCCATTCAACCAGCTGCTAACCCTCTCTGCCTTCTCATCTCACCTCTGGACAGAAGCTGCCTGTTTAGTCTCTTGTATCTACTTGAGCTAAGAGGCACACTCCTCACGAGTATCACTTTATGTCCCACAGTCCAGTCCAATCCCTGTCTGAAGAGTTGGACTCGGAAATTGTTTTAGCTCTGGGCTGATAGAGAATCTGGGGGCCATGCTTTCCGGGTTCCTCCAGTCTCAGTCAGACCATTAAGTCTGCTCTTCGTACTAGAATTTGAGCTCTGCACCCCACCTTTCTCCTGCTCCATCAGGGACTCTCTGTTGTGTTCCCTGTCAGGGCGGTCATTGGTGGTAGCCATGCACCATCTAGTTCTTCTGGTGTAAGGCTGATGAAGTCTCTGGTTTATGTGGCCCTTTCTATCTCTTGGGCTAATACTCCTTGTGTCTTTGGTGTTCTTCATTCTCCTTTACTCCGGGTGGTTGGGACCAATTGATGCATCTTAGATGGCCACTTACAAGCTTTTAAGACCCCAGACGCCACTCACCAAAGTAGGATGCAGAACATTTTCTTAAAAAGCTTTGTTATGCCAATAGACCTAGATGTCCCCTGAAAGCATGGTCCACAAACCCCTACCCCTGCTACTCTGTCTCTCAAAGTGTTTGATTGTATTCAGAAAACTTCTTAGCTTTGGTTTAATCCAGTTGTGCTGACTTCCCCTGTAGTGTGTGCTGTCCTGAAGGGAAGGATTAATTATTTTTATGTGTGGCCTTTCTAGCTATGGTCTTGTAACTCCCACCCAGGTGATTGTGTGATAGGATAATTGTGGCCTATCAGGTTAATTGGTCAGTTTTGCCTTAAAAGAGAGCCCACTACCACCAAAGGAGAGACTTGCAGGAGGCGGCACAGTGGGCTTCCCAGCCTATGGAGCAAGAGAGCTGAGTGCCTTTGGGCAGAGACTGAGGGCCAAGGAGAATTCTACACCTGACTCACGAATTTGGGACTTGCCAGTCCCTACAACCATGTGAGCCATTTCCTTATATGGTTGGTGAGTTTTGTGAGATATTTCAGGGAATTAGGGAACCCAAAGACAGGAGGGAAAGCACTGAGGCAAGAGGGAGTAGTTAATGTTAGAGATGATCGAGTGGTACAGCAGCTTGGAAAAGTTAGACATTTGGGGGATCTTTAATCTCTGCATCATAAGAACTAGCTTTGTGTTGATCCTTGTAAAAGAAATTATTTGTTTATATCTGCATATCTCAGGTTGTGAGTCTTCCTCTAATCCTGATGCCTGATTCTTCTTCATATAGTCCAGCTTCTCAGATTTACTTGCTCAGGATACAAATTGAGTAAGTATGGTGAAAGGACACAACTCTGACTCACACCTTTCATGACTTTAAACCACTCAATATCCACTTATTCTGTTCAAATCACTGCCTGTTGATCTGTGTACAAGTTGCTCATGAGCACAAGTAAGTATTCTGGAATTCCCGTTCTTCACAATTGTCTTAGTCATCTAGTGCTGCCAAAAAAGAAATACCACAAATGGATGGCTTTAATAAAGAGAAACATATTCTCTCACAGTCTAATAGGTTACAAGTCCAAATTCTGGGCCTCAGCTCCAGGAGAAGGCTTTCTCTGTAGGCTCTGGAGGAAGTTCCTTGTGATGCATCAGTCTTCCCTTGGTCTGAGAGCTTCTCTATACAGGAACCTCAGGTCCAAAGGATGTGCTCTGTTCCCAGCATTGCTTTCTTAGTGCTATGAGGTCCCCATGTCTCTCTGCCTGCTTCTCTCTTTCTTTCATATCTCAAAAGAGATTGGCTTAAGACACTGTCTAATCTTGTAGATTTCATCAATGGAACTATGCCAATCCATCTTATTACATCATAGTGATAGGAGTTACAACACACAGGAAAATCACATCAGATTACAAAATGGTAGACAATCATACAATACTAGGAATCATGACCTAGCCAAACTGATGCACACATTTTTGGAGGGACACAATTCAATTCAATCCATGACAATAATGTTACCCATAATTTGTTATGGATCCACACATACGAACGCCGTTGCATAGTCAATAAAACACAGGTAAACATCTTTCTGGTATTCTCTACTTTCAACCAGGATCCATCGGACATCAGCAATGATACCCCTGGTTCCACATTCTCTTCTGAACCTGATTTGAATTTCTGGCATTTCCCTGTTCATGTACTACTGCAGCTGCTTTTGAATGATCTTTAGCAAAATTTTACTTTCATGTGATATTAATGATATTGTTCGATAATTTCCACATTCTGTTGGATCACCTTTCTTTGGAAAAGACACAAATAAGAATCTCTTCTAGTCATTTGGCGAGGTAGATTTCTTCCAAATTTCTTGGCATAGATGAGTGAGCACTTCCACTGCTGCATCCGTTTATTGAAACATTTCAGTTGGTGTTCCATTGATTCCTAGAGACTTGTTTTTGGCCAATGCCTTCACTGTAGCTTGGACTTCTTCCTTCAGTACCATTGGTTCTTGATCATATCCTACCTTCTGAAATGGTTTAACATCAACAGATTCTTTTTGGTACAGTAACTCTGTGTATTCCTTCCATCTTCTTTTGATACTTCCTGCATTGTTCAATATTTTCCCTATAGAATCCTACAATAATGCAACTCGAGGCATAATTTTTTCTTCAGTTCTTTCAGCTTGAGAAGTGCTGAGCGTTTTCTTCCCTTTTGGTTTTCTAACTCCAGGTCTTTTGTACATTTCATTATAATACTTTACTTCTTTTGAGCTTCCCTTTGAAATTCTCTGTTCAGCTCTTTTACTTCTTCATTGCTTCCATTTGCTTTAGCCACTCTACATTGAAAAGCAAGTTTCAGAGTCTCTTCTGACATCCATTTTGGTCTTTTCTTTCTTTCCTATCTTTTCAATGACCTCTTGCTTTCCTCATGTATGATGTCCTTGATGTCATTCTGCAACTCGTCTAGTCTTTGGTCATTAGTGTTTAATGCGTCAGATCTATTCTTGAGATGGTCTCTAAATTCAGGTGGTATATACTCAGGGTTATACGTTGGCTCTCGTTGATTTGTTCTAGTTTTCTTAAGTTTCAACTTGAACTTGCATATGAGCAATTGATGGTCTGTTCCACAGTCAGCGTCTCACCTTGTTCTTACTGGAAATATTGAACATTTTCATGGCCTCTTTCCACAGATGTAGTCCATTTGATTCCTGTGTTTACTCCATCTGGTGAGGTCCATGTATATAGTCGCCATTTATGTTGTTGAAAAGGGTATTTACAACGAAGAATTCATTGGTCTTGCAGAATTCTACCATGCTATCTCTGGCATCATTTCTGTCACCAAGGCCATATTGTCCAACTACCAGTCCTTCTTCTTTGTTTCCAACCTTCACATTCCAATCACCAGTAATTATCAATGCATCTGGATTGCATTTTTTATCAATTTCAGGGTGCATAAGTTGGTAAATTTCCTCATCTTTGGCCTTAGTCATTGGTGCGTAACTTTGAATGATATATTAACTGGTCTTCCTTGTAGGCGTATGGATATTATCCTATCCCTGATAGCATTGTACTTCAGCAGAATAAGCATAACTGATTTAATCATTAATTCTTATTGGTATACCTACTATATTCCAAGGTCTATATAAGGTACTCTTACTTAAATAGATAAAATGTTCAAGGACCTCATAGTCTAATAGAGATGACAGACAAGTAAATGATTTTAGTGTAATATTACAAATTCTAGAACACTTTTATCTGTATAGGATTTTATGATAGTACATGGAAATTGCAACTTTCCCGGAGGTAAAGACAAAATAATAATGACTAAAGCTATCTGGAATGAGTTGTCATCTGAACAGAGCCTTAAAATTTAAAGGGAATTGGTCATGAGATAGTAGAAGAAGTTTACTCCTCACAAATGGACAAATATATGAAATATCACAGAGAAACATGCAATAGGGCACATTCAGAAAGGGAAAGATATCTGTACGTCTGGGTCATGATGTTCAAGAAAGGAAAGGACAAAAGAAAAGGCTGGGTTAGTAGGCATGTCCAAGATCTTAGGGGTCATATTTACAGTCACAACTCAGAAGTCATCATTATGTTATTTTTCTAAAAAACTCCAAATTTTTCCTGGCTGTACACTAGTTGGCTGACTGACCAGAACTGGTAGCCATATGGAGTGAACCTAACATAAGCTCATACAAGTGTACCAGCCTGTGAACAGCTGCCCTTAAAATACATAGAAAATTCTTAGGCCAAAAGCTTGATCCCACTGACAAGACCCAGAAGCCACAATAGATAACTGGCAGTTCTACTAAACTATTCAGAGCATTATTGTAGTAAGAACACCTTCTCATCTGTGTTTTATTACTCAAAGAGCTTCTAATATATTCTGAAGGGGGAATTCTGATTGTACATGTTTAACATGAATATACACACGTACGTATGTGTGTATGTGTGTGCATGTATGTATGTGTGTATGTGTGTGTATATCACATAATGATCTGAATGAAAGCAGGGAAAGTTTCCATTTTATTTAACTAGGTATTGGTAATAAAATATTAAACTTTCAGTTATATTTAAAATAACACTAAAATATTTGATTTAAATAAACAAATATACTAAATGAATATTTGAGTATTATAATTTCTAATTAAGTTTCCAATTTTGCATTTCGTCCTAGTTCTTCTATTTCGTGTGTACAAATGGGGTAAGAGTACAGCCAGATTAACCTTTGCATGACATTTGCAAGACAGTAAAATGTTCAGCTGCTGCTGCAAGGAAATGTACATGGAAATGTCAAAAACATAAACATTAAATGAGTCAGTGCTTCCAAAATCTGATTGGGCATTGTAATCATCTATGCAGATTGTTGAAAATACAGATTCCTGACTCAGTCCCCTAAGATTATGTTTGATAAATCTGGGTAGAGGCCCCAAAATTTATATTTTTGATGAGTACCTCAGATGATATTGTTAAATATGTATACAGATAGTCATCTGAGAACCACAGCTGCAGGAGTTGCCTTTTGAGCTTAGATCTGAAATAGGAAATGAGTTTGATATTTCAAAATGGTATTGATATTTAATGTATACATTGAAGCTTTACATACAAAGGGCTGATGGTGCTCATAATTTAAAGACAGAGGTAGGGAGCTCTCCAAAAAGATTTCATTGTTGTGTAATACCTAACTAGTTACAGACATTTTTTAAGGAATTGTGTGTCAGAGTAGAACTGTACTCCGTAGAATTTTCAAGGTTGTAACTTTTAGAAGCAGATCACCAGGGCTGTTCTCCAAGGGGACTCTAGGTGGGTTCAAACCATCAAACTTTAAGGTAGTAGTTAAGTGCTTAAGCATTTTTACCACCCAAGGATTCTTCTAGGACATTAAAGGGAGTGGAATGCTTTAAAGTGAAATTGTTAAAGCTATAACAAGATGTCGATATGTTTTTGCTGAGCCCCAAGGGCTAAGAAACAAATGACTTCTTCAAAAGCAAGATACAAGAGCCTATATGCTAAAATCTTTTACAAACCAGCTCTGTCCATATTAGTGGCTACTTGTCTCCAAGGTATATAATATTATTGATTGAACTTAAGAAAGGAAGATTTCTTCAGAAAGAATTGTTAACATAATATGTTTTTCCTCATGACCATGGTGAAGGAAGGGACATTTTCCCCCTCTCTCCTCATGAGAATCACTAAGTAGATATTTGTACCAGGAGATTTGGAAAATAAATGAAATACTTAAGTGGGAAAGACTTAAAGTTATCAGAAAAAAAAAATACCCAAAACGTGGTAAAAATAAGAAAAAAATTGGGCAACAGGGCGTTTTGATGTTCAAATCAGGGCAAAGACTGCTCAATGACAGCCTGGAGTGATGTATGTAGTTGAGCTCACTGTTCACTATTAATTAATAGTTTCAGACTAAGTGAAGTTTCTTCTTAACCTGTAGATTTTCATCAGAAGTGATACAAACAGATTCTGTCCAGTGGAAAAGGTTGCACCAAAGATTTATGAGATACTGAACATTAACTGATTTTATATCTCAACAAGCAATCCTATCCTAATATTTCTTTGTTAAATTGCCTATAAATAGTCCAGCTTCTCAAATGCTCATTGAGTCAGTCATAACATCTTAATTTTTCCCACATAAATTATTGGGTTATGTAAGATCTTTGATATAGGTATGTTCATTTTATGTTTGGCTCAAAGTCATGATTTTACCTTTTTGAAAATTATACTTTTTTGAGGCTGAAACTGTCTATCTGGTGGCAGAATAAAGAGAGATGACTACATCAGGAATAGCCTACCCTCCACACTGAGGGTGGCATGGGAAGGGTGATAACCTGGCATCATCTTGGATTTCTCCCATAAGAAATGCCTGGAGAGTCAATATGAGTCTGATATAGAGTTGTTCATGGTGGACTCCCTAGAACCCTCATTAATTATGGGTTAAATAAAATATTTGACAAGTTCATTTTTATATTTACCTATGGGTAAAATTTTACATTTCTGATAAACATACTTGAACCATTTTGGAGGTTTCTGCCAAGATCCCCACATCATTAGAGGGAGTGGACCTAACAGTCAAGTAAATTGAGTGGTTGAAGAGGGGGACCACATAGACTCTTTAAGCCTAAACAAGTATATTTTGACTCCCAGTTTATCCCAAGGAAAAAATTAGAACTTTACCCTTTTTGATTCTCTGTTTCTCCTCCTATTTTCCACTGACTTTGAGTTTTTATTTCTGTTGTTTTAATTTACACAATAATAGGTTATTCCCTATTGGTGGCAACAATCTCTGTTGGGTGAGAAATGAAGTGATGGTTAAAATTGTGTGTCAGCTTGGCTAGGCTGTGATTCTCAGTGGTTTAGTAATTATGTAATGATGTAGTCATTCTCTATGATGTGATCTGATGAGGTCAGCCAGTCAGTTGTAAGGGGAGTCTCCTTGGGGGTGTGGCCTGCATCTAATACACATATGGACTTTCCAGAAAATCTTGCTTGCTGTGGATCCTATTTATGGCTCATCATCTGATCTCTGGCTCTTGGGACTTGAGCCAGATGCCTGTCGTCTGTTCTGCTGACTTTGGGATTCACTGGCTTTTGCAGCCTTGTGAGCCAGCAGCCTGCCATCTGGCCTGCCAGTTCTGGGTTCCTCAGCCTTTGCAGCCACATGAATCAGGGGAAGCCTCCAGCCAATGCCAGACCCACAGACTTTGGAACTTGCCGACCTCAACAACAGCGTGAGCCATTTCCTTGAGATAGATCTCTCTCTCTTTCTCTCTCTCTGTATGTGTATATATATATAATGTACAGTTCACTAGTTTTGCTTCTCTAGAGAACCCAGCCTAAGACAGACGACAAAGAACCCATACATATATATACATATATATACACATATATACATATATACATGCATATTTACACATATACATATATACACACATACACGTATACACACACACACATACACACACATACACACATACACACACATACACACACATATGTATATATAGCTGACTTCTGTATTCCAAATGCCTACAAAAATGTCTTGCTAAGGGTAGGCATTCAATAGATACTTGTTCAAGGAAAGGTCATGGAAGTTCCACAGACACACCCAAACTCCCTGAGGGACTGAATTGCTGGGTGGAGGGCTGTGGGGGACCATGGTCTGAGGGAACATCTAGCTCAATTGACATAACACAGTTTATAAAGAAAATCTTCTGCATTCTACTTTGGTGAGTAGCGTCTGGGTTCTTAAAAGCCTGTGAGCAGCCATCTAAGATACTCCACTGGTCTCATCCCTTTGGGAGCAAGGGAGAATGAAGAGAACAGGATACAAGGAAAAGATTAGTCCAAAGGACTAATTGTCCACAGCTACCAAGGCCTCCACCGGACTGAGTCCAGTACAGCTAGATGGTGCCCGGCTACCACCACTGACTGCTCTGACTAGGATCACAACAGAGGGTTCTGGACAGAGCTGGAGAAAAATGTAGAACAAAATTCTAACTCACAAAAAAAGACCAGACTTACTGGCCTGAAGGAGACTGGAGAAACCCCAAGAGTATGGGCCCCAGACATTGTTTTAGCTCAGTAATGCAGTCACTTCCGAGGTTCACCCTTCAGCCAAAGATTAGACAGCCCCATAAAACAAAATGAGACTAAAGGGGCACAACAGTCCAGGGACAAAGACTAGAAGATAGGAGGGGACAGGAAAGCTGGTAATAGGGAATCCAAGGTTGAGAAGGGACAGTGTTGACATGTCATGGCATTGTTAACCATTGTCATAAAACAATATGTGTACTGTTTAATGAGAAACTATTCTGTAAACCTTCAACTAAAGTGCAATAAAAATAAAAATAAAAAATAAATACTTGTTCAGTATGCAATATTTTTGCTTCTGTAACTGTTTAGTTTCTTACTTGCCACATTTATTACATTAATAATAATATTCCAATTAACTTTTTTTCTCTTTGCCCTTCTCCTTCCTAAGTTCTAGCAGCTAAATTTGGAACCAAGTAGATAAATTTTGAAATTCCATTCCACTTGACCACATTGAGCTCTTATATTCCACTAAATAGTATTTAATGGAAGGAACTCATCTCAAAATAACAAAATACTTTCTTGCAAATATTATATTTCTTTAAAAATGAAGAAAAATTGGTTGTGGATAGAATAGCACCCAAAAGCCCATTGCCGTCAAGTTGATTCTGACTCATAGTAAACCTATATGACACAGTAGAACTACCTTATAGGATTTCCAACAAGCAGCTGGTGGATTTGAACTGTCGACCTTTTGGTTAGGAGCCAAACGCTTAACCATGGCGTCACCAGGGCTACAATATATTTTTTTTTTTATGACAGGTTCTTATCTAAATCTGAATGATTTCTGGTTTAAACATTTAGCTGTACCAATATGTTTAAACATTACTAAGATTTATTGGTCTACTAGAAATCTGGCAAGAATCAATGCACAGACCTATTCAACAATCTAATGCAAAAGTAGAGAAGCCACTTAGGATCCTTCACAGCTAAGACTGTGAAGATAATTTTCTGGCTGCTTTTGCTACCTTATTTCTTGTATGTTCTTCTGTTCTTCCCAGAGATCAGGCTACTCTTCATTTTCTTTTTAGAGCTGTCAGTACTATTTTTTTATTGGAGTGTGTCATAAAGCCCAAGACTGATCATGTTTGTATCTCCTTCCTGCCCTGACTTTAAAAAAGTGGTCCCTTCATACATTAATGATATTTATGCAAATCAGCTGGACAATGAATAAGGAAGACTGAAGAAGAATTGGTGCCTTTGAATTATGATGTTGGCAAAGAATATTGAACATACCATGAACTGCCAGAAGAATGAACAAATCTGTCTTGGAAGAAATACAGCCAGAATTCTCCTTAGAAGCAAGGATGGTAAGACTTTGTCTCACGTACTCGGCCATGTTATCAGGAGGGACCAGTTCCTGGAGAAGAACATCATTCTTGGGAAACCATAGGGTCAGCGAAAAAGAGGAAGACCCCCAATGTGATGGGTTGACAAACAGTGGCTCTAACAATGGGCTGAAACATAGCAACAATTGTGAAGATGTTTCGTTTTACGGTACACAGTGTCATTATGAGTAGGAACAGACTCCGTGGTGCCTAACAACAACAGCAACAACATGAAAATCATTATAGGGTCAAGAAATGATAAATAGGCAAACATAGCAAAATGCGAAGATTTAGACATGGTAACTGCCATACAATCTCTGATTCCCTATCTGTTTTATATCTTGAAGCTCTACTAATATCCTATGTTTCTAATTATTCCAAGTTAGAAAACTTACTCTTCTTCTAAATCCCTAACATTTATTCCTTGAAATTCTCATTCTGTAATATCAATTTTTGTCAAAAACTCACAAACCATTCAACCAAGCAGTTCCCATGGCTATGCATACCCACACTTCCCTTCAGATGGACCCTATGGTTCAAACAGGAAATACCGTCTTAAAGCACTTCCTGCCACCCAAGCATGTCCTTTATCTAGCATTTAACCAAGTCATTTTCTTGAAGTTGATTATGTAGAATAACGTGCCCCACGATTAATTCAACCACTGACTATTTACAGGAAACCCCACTATGGCTTACTTTATGTAGGTGTACCACTTTTTAAAGTACTCTGATAAGACTAGAGGAAAGTCATCTACTTTTTAAAACCTTCCAATACTTAGACTGCTATTACTATAATGTTAAGCGTAACCTGTACACTGATTTGGACTCTTTTTATAGTAACTTCATTCTACAACTCTAAAATCAGTTCAATGATGCAACTGAACTATATTCAGTTTTTTTTTCCAAAAAGATAAATACATATAGAGATTTAAGTAGAATTCTTTTGCAACCCCTTTAAATCAAACCATTTCTATAAATGCAATAAGAGAGAAATTGCATAATATTGTAGACATTTCAATGGTGAGCCAAAAACCTCTTAATTTATGTTAAGAATTCTTATCCCATATTTCATTTAGTGATAAATTTAACTAAATTCCACTGGCACACTAAGTAACAAGCTCTACTACCTAATAGTTACTAAACCCTGAGGGAAATGTTGAGTGACAGTATTTAGGATTACTGTTGTTTTTAAAGAGCAAGGCCTTTTCAAAATGGGTGATCATCCACAAACAAACCAAGAGCATATTATTTGACAGGATGTTAAAAGATGCTTTAAAAAAATACTGAAGGAAAAAATTACCAGTCTTCAAGGTGCTAAAAGGTGAGCTATTTCCTCTCTCGGCACGTATTCTTAGAAGTCACAATGTTAAGAAAACTATCATAATTTTGCATGTTATATTAGACAAAATTTTTTGAAAGTAAAACTTTAGTAACAGAGCTATTTCTTGGGTTTTCCTCATTCTATAGACTGAATTAAGAACATTAGATAATTTTGTTGTCACTTAATTACAGAAATTTGAAAGGTTATTTAAAAAGAGTACTTATTTCTGAGCATCCATATGCTCATGTTTTACATTTTAATTTCTAAAAGCCACCAAGGGAGCTCTGTGCACAGAGATTGTGTCCTTTTACAATGTTGACATTATATTTTGAATTTTAAATGAGGGTTTGTAGTAACTCAGTTTGAAAATTGGATGAAATCAACACTCCCACAAACTTAGTCCTTCATTGACTCAGTGGAAAGTCTAAGGATGTCTGTGGTTGCCAATATACAGTTTCATTTTCCTATTTATCTACTCAAACCACTCCAGAAAATGTCAGTTGAATTTATAACAGTGGTAGGGCTGTTGTAGATGTATATCACTAGAGGGATAAAATACAGTCTTTGAAATGGTTTTACTGCCAGCTAAGAAGGGCAATCAGAAACGTTAATTGTGACAGAAGCAGTGTCTGCTGTTGGATAATAGGCCCTAAAAGTCTTGCAGCCCTAATTTGTACTTAAGGAAAAAAAGGGAAGAAATGCAGATGCAAAAAGAATACTATTTTTCTTTGATGGGAAATAGGGTTTTTTCAGTTTATTTTATAAATATACCCATTGTGTAATTGGTTAAACTGATAAATATTTTGACTAAACTTTGTTTTGAAGCCTCACCTTTAAATATTTGAATATCTAGCCCATTAGGTAAACTAAGCTAGTCAGTGAGTGCACTGGAAAAGCAGTTACTGGGTGCCTTCATTCATGGACACAGCCATATTTCTCCTATTAATTTGCATTCTGATGTTGGACAAGTGACACATTTTCTTGCACTATAGTACCAGTTGGCATGGAGTCGATTTGGACTCATAAGAGACCCCATCTATGTCAGCGTATCAAAAAGTGAACTTTCTACTTTTTGCCCCAAACCTGTTCATTCATTTGTGGACCAAAATCAGTGTGGTGTGGAGATGGCAGCCTGTGTTCCTATAGCAGCTGGCTGGTGCCAGGGCAGGCAGTGGATTTAGGGCTGCACGTTTCGCACAGTTGGATTGGTCTGGTGGTGCCCTGAAGAATGGGTGCAAACCAATGCCCAGCACTCTTGCAAAAGAGCATTTACCCTGCCAGCAGACACAAATGGTCAGTGAGCCACTTAGATAAACCTGTAAGGCCACAGACTAACTGCAGAGATAATAGAATTGGAACATGTGCATTGTAAACATTAGTTTGGAAATTCCCTTAGCAAACATTTGACTGCAGCCTTCATTAAGTAACACCAGCAATCTCTGAGGAGAAGGAGAAATGGATATTTTGAGTTTTGCTGTTTGTTTCTTCCCGGGAGTATAAGCATATCACCTTCAAACACTAGTTGGGCATAGGGGCCTAAAAGGAATCCTCAGTGTCCACGTCCATTTTGGAACGCAGCCTTTGCAAAAGTTGCCAGGAGAGGTTGCTGAGCATCTAAAAAAATAAAATACCTAACAATAAATGAAACCCTGGAGGTGAAAGGCTTGTACTCTGAAAACTATAAAATGTTGCTGAAAGAAATTAGAGAAGACCCAAATAAATGGAAGGACATGCCATGCTGATGGATTGAGAGACTATTGTTATGATTTTAATACTACACAGAACATTCTATATACGGCAATAGTTTATATATTTTTCCTTTAGATTTAAACCAAGATGGTTATTAATTCTTTGCCTTATGTATCATTTCTTTTTAACAATTGTTTTAAAGGTTTCATTTCTTCTTATTCATTTAATTATTATTTAGATATAGTCATTGTACTTATATCATTTGTTTCGTTTCTATTCTTGATTTTCAGCATAAGATCATTTCTAGCTTTCTGTTGTTATTTATTCAATTATTGATTAAAACCCATTGCCATCGAGTCATTTCCGACTCATAGCAACCCTATAGGACAGAGTAGAACTTCCTCATAGAGTTTCCAAGGCTATGATCTTTTACAGAAGCAGACTGCCACATTTTTCTCCCACGGAGTGGTTGGTGGGTTTAAACTTCTGACCTTTCTGTTGGCAGCCAAGTGCTTAACCACTGCACCAACAGAGCCTATACTAAATTATAACTTTCTCAGAGTCTTATTATACATATATTAAATTTCATCTATCTTCCACATATTTTCTTTATTGTCTCATTAGACCTATTGTCCCATCTTTTAGTACCCTCTACCCTCACCCCTCAGAAAGGGTTCTACAAGTATTTTTAAAAGTTTTTACTCTATTGCAATACTAAAATATACTAAGTCTTCTAGTTATCATCTCAAGTTTTTAATTCAGCATTCATGCTGGTTATTTCCATTTAGTTTTTTGATCACAACTTTTTTTCCTTGTATGTGAATGCTTAATCTTGTTTCATAGATGCAATATCTATTTGAAAAGAAAATTATAAGGATTAGAATGGTCAAAATGTTACTTAGTGGGTATAAATCTTTTGTAGAGTCATATTTTCTGACTCTTCAGTTTTCTCTGGTCATTCATGGTAGAGTAAATAATACACAGTGAGAATACATTTTGCTTGCTATGGCTTTGTCCTCATTGTGAATCCAGACCACACACATTTTTAGATGGCTGAGGCTAAATACACCGAACTCACAAAGAACTGACTTTTTGCCTTTTGCAGGTGTGAACTCCAGAAGACAGTCTAAGCACTCTTCTGACTTGCTAATTGTCATTGTCTTTCTCCCACCCTTTTTAACAGGAATGTCACTAAGTTTGTCTCTTTCCATTCAATTTCCTATTGGCAGAAGTTTCTTAAAGTAAATGCACCTTTTCTAGATTTCTTCATTATTTTTAAACTATTATCATTTTTTTTCATTTTATTAAACTTGCATTTGTATTTTTATGTAGGTATGTTTCATTATTCTCCCCAAATTAGTTTTTTTATCATACATATTTTAGTTATAACATTCTTTTTATAGTTATATCCTAGAGAATTACAAATGCATTTTTAATTTATTAATGACTAATATAAATTAGTACCTTTAGTACTTCCTGAAAATGCAAGGGTTATCATTTCTCCTGCTTTTGTTGTTTTTGTCATTGTGTTTTAATTCTACATCTAGTTTCCATACCCACAAACCATTTTTGTCATTTTTTTACCTCAACATTTCTTTATAGTAACTCACATGTATGCCTTTTCCATATATACCCTTCATATATATCTAAGATTATATCTAGATCATACTGATATTTCTTGAAAAAAATTTTAATATTTTTTAGGGAAGTCTATGGGTTATTTTCTCTTTTTTCCTGAAAATATCTTCATTTCACCTTCATATTTAAAGATATTTTCACTGACAATAGAATTGTGGGGTGGTATGTTTTATCTTCTCATAGTGACACTATGTCAAAATTGACTTGAGATCACACAACAATAGCAACATGTTTTACCTTCCAGGACACTTTACAAATCCCATTTCATGGTCATTGCTCTTCCATAATTTCTCTTGATATCATCTGTCTGTCCTATTCAGAGAAAATGTGTCATTTTCTCTGACTTAGTTTTTATTGTTGTCTTTTGTTTTTAGCAATTTTACTTTGATGTGCATAGGTCCATGTTTGTAATAGTATTGCTTAATGTACATAATTCTTTATTATTATTTCCTTTGATGTTACTTATCAGTATTGGAATATCTTCACTTATTGTCTCTTCAATTACTGCTTATGTCATATTCTCTCTTTTGTTCTTGTGAGACTCCAGTTACACATTATGTTTCCTAAACTATTTTCTATATTTGCATCTTTTTTATTTTCCTCCAAGTTTTGTGTTCATAATTTGTAATGACCTGTCTTCCCAATCACTGTGCTTTCCCCATCTCTGTGTAAGTAACTGTTAAACACATCCTATTGGAATCTTAATTACTGTCATTGTATTTTGTGGTCCGAGTTGTTTTATTAAATTAATTTCATGCCTCTGGTTAAATTCTTCACATTGACTTTTTTTTTAAATAATCATAGTTATTTTAGAAGTTTGTGTCTGATTAGACAATATATGAACCACTTAGGTATCAAATTCTAATGCTTGTTTTTTCCTAGTTCTATTTTGTTGATATGCTGGTTAATTTTGTGTAAAATGAGACGTGACATATTACAAGTTTTAGAATCTCTGGACAATGCTACTTCCTCTAAAAAAAACAGATATAAGTTTTATTTTGATAGGAATTAACAGCAGAGCAGATAATCTTAGTATCATCTACAACTTAATTAACTTTAGGCTGGATTTAATTAATTATAAGGTGTATCTGCTGTATTGCTACTTTGCCCTTATTCCTAGAGTATGGAATCACCTGTACTACTTATTTCTGAATCTTTACCTCCACAAGACTAAACCTACTATTTTTTCCCAGTACTATTTGACTATCAAAACTTTGTTTAGCTAATTAACCTTAGTAGCCACTTTTTTTTCTCAACATATCCTTCTCTTAGACTGTCATTAAGAATTTTCAAATTCTTCAAGAGTAAAGCAGCTACTTATATCAGAAAAAAAAAGGTTTGTAGCTCTCTCATGGCTTCAATCATTAAAAAAAAAAAAAATTTCCAGCTTTTCTCACTGTTCACAATGATAAGATTGATGTGCCACAAACTTAATAGTCATAATCTGAGATGCAAATCGTACATATATTTGAACATTTATGTGTGGACTGTCTATTGGGAACCATATAGAGTACCCACAGGAAACACTTTTATTTCTTTCAGCTCCATGATGTGTTTTAATTTTTTTGTTGCCCATTCATTATTTAGGGCAAGTTGTTTTTCAGTGGTGATAAGAGAACTCTTATTGGTGTTTAGATACATAGAATACATCCCTCACTCATATATTTGTATTTCAGGCATTGCAATTACGTGAACGTCATACTTCAAAATAATAAGCAAACATTCTCATAAATTTGCTGATTCACAGCAAAAATTTCACAATTTTTCTTTCTATCATGTTATGAATTGAAATGCGTCCCCCAAAAATATGTGTTGTAAATCCTAACTTCTATGCCTGTTGTTAAAATCCCATTTAGTGTAGGGTGTATCTTGACTCAATCACTTTTGAGATATAAAAGAGATTAAATAAGCAAGATGAACAGAGATGGGGGAAGAGAGGTGCCAAGCCACATGAAGATCACCCAGAAGCAGAAACTCAAAGACGCAAGGACCTTTCTCCAGAGCCAAGAGACAATGAAAGCCTTCTCCTAGAGCCGGCACCCTGAATTTGGACTTTTAGCCTCCTAAACTGTGAGAAAATAAATTTCTGTTTTCTAAAGCCACCCATTTATGGTATTTCTGTTATAGCAACACTAGATAACTAATACATTCACTGAATTTCTCATTATACATGCAGCCATGTGTATGTTTTCAGTTAGGCATGTTTGGGGCTTTAAGTAATGGATAATTGAATTACAGTGGCTTTTAAAAACAAACAGATTTATTTTATTCACACTACACAAATTCCACCAACAGTTGATTTAATTATTAGACAACATCAGAATTGGTGTCTACACTTCTTTTAGTCTTTGCCTTGTGATCATGGTATATCAAGCTCCAGCCACCATCTCTTCATTCAAGAGGGCGTGGGAATTGATGAACGAGCAGTGCCAGTTGATTTCCTCCTGCGTATCATTGGCCAGAACTGTGTCCTACAAAGAATATTAGGTTCAAGGAAGGCTGGAATGTGTATTTTAACTTCTGTTCCCTAGAGGAAAAAGGTAGAGAAGAAAAAAAAAAGAGAGAGAAATAGGAATGGAGTGACTGAAACAAGTCCTAAGTATGTGACCAAATACAAAACTATTTTTCTAAATTTTAAACCAGTGCTCTTGATTGGACCTCTTATTATAAATAAAGCATATGTGTGCTATGAAGAAGTAGTCAATTTGCCAGTATTGTATGCTGTATTCATAGATGATTTTAAATATTAAATGATACAAATGAATCTTTAATTGTCATATATCAAATGAATCTCAGAGAAACTTTTAACAGAAGTTTAATTTCAAAGTATGCTAAATAAAATGCTTGATGAATAAAAGTTTAATGTTTGCCCAATAAAAATATTCCCATTATAGGCTCTCTGTACCTAATTCACTAGCTTATACAAGTACTCTTTAAGAGCTACAGAAAATATTTGCAAGATTTGCAAGTGACAATAATTAGTATAGCACCCCATCACTTTGATCTTTTAAATACCTCTCACACATTAATACATTCTTGCATATGAGCAAATTTATATCTAATAACAAACTATTTCATCACTTTTATAAGCATCATTCCATAAATATCAGAAAGTTTGAAAATAAAATAACATTGATATTTGTATAGCTGCTAATTTGAAATTATATTTTGTTTTTAATATAGACATATCCATTAAGAATAAATCTTAAATAAGCTTTCTTTTTATGACATCTTTAAGCCATCTCACTTTATACATATATAGGATTCTTAGAATTCCATGTAGAGGGGAAAAGAATTAGAGAACCATTTCCAAAAAAACCCACTGAATTTTGAATATTTGCATCATGTTAAAATGTGTGTAAACTTTTTCATGGGTTTTTACAATAGAGGTCTCATACAATATTTGTCCTTTTGTGATTGACTTATTTCACTCAGCATAATGTCCTCCAGTTTCATCCATGTTATGAGATGGTTCACAGATTCATTGTTGTTCTTTCTCGTTGCATAGTACTCCATTGTGTGTATGTACCATAGTTTGTTTATCCATTCATCTGTTGATGGGCATCTAGGTTGTTTCCATCTTTTTGCTATTGTGAACAGTGCTGCAGTGAATATGTGTGCATATGTCTATTTATGTGACGGCCCTTATTTCTCTAGGATATATTCCTAAAAGTGGGATTGCATTTTGTAGTGCTTTCTTTTGTGGTGCTGACGTTTTCTTTGTTCCTCTTACTCTTCTGTGCTGAGTTCCGTTTGTTTGTGGATTTTTTTTTCATTTCTTTTGTTTTTGTAGATTTTGTTTTTACTGAGACTTTATGTTTTTCTTCTTTATTTGGATGAGTAGCTTTGTTAACTTTCTTTGTGGTTACCTTGAAATTCACCCTTATCTTCCTAGCTTTGAACCAGTCTATTATTACTTGGTATCGCCTTGACTTACTCTCCATTAGAGTGTTCTATACCTACACCGTTTACTCCCACTTTTATTGTTCTGATGTTGTTGTCATTTACAGTTTAACCTCTCTGGTTCCCTCTTGTAATTCTTTTGGTTTTGCATAGATCTTAGGAATTCCTTTTCTAGGTTGGTATCTGGCTAGTACACGCCTGTGTTCTAGATTCAGCCTGTGGTCTGAAGTTGTTTGTTCTCAGATCAAAGGACTCCCTTTAATAAGTCTTGTAAGTTTGGTTTGTTTTTTACATAGTCCCTTAATTTCTGTTTATCTGGAAATGACCTAATTTCACCATCATATTTCAACCATAGTTTTGCAGGATATATTATTCTTGGCTGGAAATTTTTTTTCTTTCAAGGTTTTATATATGTCATTCCATTGCCTTCTTGCCTGCATGGTTTCTGCTGAATAATCCGAGCTTAATCTTATTGTTTCTCCTCTGTATGTGACTTCTTGTTTTTCCCGCACTGCTTTCAGGATTCTTTGTTTGTCTTTGGTTTTAGCAAGTGTGATTATGATATGCCTTGGTGGTTTTCTTTTGGGGTTTATCCTATATGGGGTTTGTTGAGCTTCTTGGATGATCAGCTTTTCATCTTTCATGATACTGGGGAAGCTTTCTGTCAGCAATTCTTCAAGGATCCTGTCTGTGTCTTCTGTTTTCTCCCCCTGTTCTGGAACTCTGATCACTTGCAGATTTTTGCTTTTGATTGTATCCCACAGAATTCCCAGGGTTTCTTCATTTTTTCTTCATTCTTTTTTCTGAGTTTTCCTCAAACAGAATTGTATCCAAGTGTTAGTCTTCAATTTTGCTGATCCTGTCTTCCATTGTTTCAAACCTGCTCCTCAGCCCTTCTATGATACTGTCCATTTCTGAAATCTTGTTATTTATCTTTTGGATTTCTAATTGTTGTTTTTGTATGGTTTCTAGTTATGAATTTATTTTAGCATTTTGTTCCTGTATTATTTTCTTGAATTCTTCCATTTTTTGTCTGTATTTTCCATGAATTTATCTGACTTTTCCATGAATTTATCTATTTTTTCCTCATTTTTGTCTGCTTTTTGCCTCAACTCTTGGATAATTCTGAATATTAGAGATTTGAATTCCCTATCAGTTAGGTCTAGTGCCTTTTCTTCTACTGGAAAGTCGTCTGGTGTTTTATTTTGGACACCTTACTAGAACCATCCTGTCCTGTTTTTGTAACTGTTTTGATATTGTCTGCTGTCTTTGGGACATTCAGTGGTTATTTTCTTCATTTATTGATTGTAGATTTGTTTGTTTTGTCCTGCTTTTTTGTTTTATTTGGTTATGTCTGAGATGGCGGGCTGTGCACTCTTTGTTGTTTGCTCATCTGTGGGCACGATACTTTTTGCCTCCTTCTCCAATGGGCAGGGTCAGTCACTCAGGTATGGTACAGCAGGGCAGTTCCAGCTGAAGGGGAGTTGCTGGCATGGGTTGTTTGTGGCACATACCAAGGCTGACAGTGCAGACCAGGAATTAGTACGGGGCAGATTCCAGTAGGCCATGCCTGTGCTGCTTGGGAGTGTGATGTTCAGCATGCAGTGCAGGTAGGCAGGAAGGAGGAGGTAGATTGTGATGTGTAGAGCTAAGATGGGTATGGGAAAGGGGAGAGAGGAACAGGAGCTGAAAACATACACACAGACAAAAAAGAGTGCTAAGGGAACTTGCTATTGGAGTGGAGAGATGAGAGACTGAGAAATGGGAAAAAACAAAAAATGAAAAGAAAAAGGGTGAAAGAAAAAATGAATAAATTGAGGGACTGGAAGTGAAGAAAGACAAAAAAGGAATAAGAGAGAAAACAAAACAAAGAAACAAAAAAACAAAAACAAGAAAGCCAAAAATAAGAAAAAAAAAAAACAAGAAAAAAGAAATGCCCCCAGGGATGTCCCTGTGCATCTGTGCAGAGTAAGGGAGTAGCTTCCAAGCCGCGTGGTACTGCCCGGCTAGAACGGGCTCCCAAGCCAAGAAAAGAAAAATAAAACAAACAAACAAACCAAAACTGAATAAATCAGAGCAAATAAACAAACAAAAAAGCCCTGGGGGTCCCACCAGTATGGCGGCACAGACTGGGAAGCAGTTTCACTGTTGAGCGTTATTTTGCAGCCTTTCAGGAAGAAGCAAAGATGGCGCACGGAGCCAGGTATTTGAGAGAAAGGAGAGGGAGGTGATGAGAGGTAAGGAAGAAATCTAAAGAAGTGGAAAAAAGCAACACCAGCAGCCAACAAAAGGCACTCAGGGAGCTGGCCAGTGCGTGTGGGTGGAATCCAAGCGACACCAGAGTGAAGTTTGTGCTTCCTGGCCAAGTGACTGTGGCTGCAGGAAGCAGAGGAGGCTAAGTGGGGCGTGAAAAAGGGTAGGGGGTGGGGAAGCCTATATCGCTGTTACTGGTTGTTCTATCTCCTGCTGGAAGCTCTGTGAAGCTGCTTTCTTGTATCCCTTGTTTGCTGATCTCCGGTAGGAGTCCATGATGGTGGATCTGTGCTGCAGTAGCTGATAGGGAACCTCTGCATGTATCTTTCCTTGCTCTCTGTTCTTCGACAGTTTCTTATTCCATCTGATGCTTGGCTGAGTTCTTTATCTCTTCATTTGATGCTTAGGGTTTCAGGATTGACGTGCAACTCTGTTTGTCTTAGTTTTTCTGATCTTTGCTGCGGAGGGATTGCGTGGTGCTTCTGGCTATAGTGCCATGTTGCCCTATATTTTTTAAAATTGACCAATTTTTTAATAAACTCTTCTTTTAGTGTAATTAATAAGCGAAGTAGTTGTTGCTGTTGTCAGGTGTTTTTGAGTAGATCCAACTCATAGTGACCCTATGTAACAGAGTAGAACTGTCCCATGGAGTTTTCTTGGCTGTAATCTTTACAGAAGCAGATCTCTTTCTCTTGTGGAGCCACGGGGTGGGTTTGAACCACCAACGTTTCAGTTAGCAGCCAAGTGCTTAACTGTTTGCACCACCAGTGAGGTAGACACAAGTAAAAATATACTTTTATAATCAAATAATTAATTAGCATTGTTTGTTTTAAATTCCATGTTAGCTTTTATGTGGATTTTTTATTTATTATTGCTCAAAGATGAAGTGTATTTATATTTTTCCATGTGGATATGCTTCCCTAAGAATACAAAATCTCTGAGTGAGGGATGTACTTACAGTATCTAAGGACTAATTAAAAATGTCACTATTTCTTTTAAGAATACAGTTTAGTGACAAATGTGTAATATTATCTTTTAAAATAACTGATATTTTGAAATCATTGGTTATTTTCTGCATTGGCTACAATTAAATAATACACCAACTAATTAAGAAGTAAATAATCAATTATGAATAAATAAATTATGTTACTATTACTACAATATTCTAAATTACTCATAGTGGCATTGTATAACATTAATAGAAGTGTAATTTTGCTTTTTCAGGAACACATGTAAACCACTAAAATGAAAAAATTTAAATAAGTGCACTTGAAGAGCCAACAAACCCATTAAAAAATAGAGCATAGTGCTGTTTTCACAGTGGCTTTCCTCCTATCCCCAAGTAGGGGAGGAAAAAGGAAAAATGGAGGCAGAATTCTTTGAGTATAGACACACCTCCACTTTCTCTGAGTTCTTGTATACAAATTTGACATTCATTTCAGTTGTGCAACCTGGAGCCACATGTGAATCAGTTTTATATAAAACACTTGGTTAAATGGATATTCATTCTACGGTATCAGCTTTAGTGTCAGATACACTTCAAATCTAATCCTGCATGTTCCACTTACTGACTGTGTGACCATGAGATTACTATTAAAACCTTCTAACATTCATCTCATCAAATGATTGGTCATGAAAATGAAATTGCATAATGTGTTGTTAAACCTCTTATGTCAGAACAAAAAAGGAGCCCTGGTGGTGCAGTGGTTAAAGTGCTTGGCTGCTAACCAAAAATTTGGCAGTTCAAATCCACCAGACACCAGACACTCTGCAGAAGAAAGACGTGGCAGTCAGTTTCCGTAAAGATTTACAGCCTTGGAAACCCTGTGGGGCAGTTCTACTCTGTCCTGTAGGGTTGCTATGAGTCAGAATTGACTCAACAGCAGTGCTTTTGGTTTTGAGTTATTTCAGAGTGTAAGGAACAGAACAATATGTGCAGATATACTGAATGCATTGAGTTGGTATTAGAGGAGTACATGCAGAATTCATTAAAACATTGAATTCTCAGTTGCAGCACAGTCAGATCTCATGGAGAATGCAGTGCTGTTCAGGCACTATAAAATCATTCAGGATATTCTACAGCCAAGTGGACATGATTCCTTTATTCCTTAACAGCAGCTATACAGTACTTGCTATTATAGTGCTTCATCCTTATGATTACTCAGTTATTTTTTCTCCATTGTCTACTGCTCCTGGTCTACTGACTCAGCTCTCCTTTTGTCTCTTTGCTTCTGAATCATAATGATTCCTCGTACCTCTCCTACGTGCGTGTTGTTCAGCTTCTGATCTTGCCACTACCTGGACTCTGTTTCTACATGTTTTATACATAAACTCTAAGACAGAAGAAATGATTAGTTTGGTTAGCAGAACTCACACAAGAGGATAATTATTAAACAGTTGGATCCCCTACAGTTGGGTTACTTTGGATCAGATCCCCATTCCAGATCCAATTAACTGTTATAAGATTGATGGAGCCTTACGGTCAACTGTACCAGGAAAAATGCTCTAAGCTTTCCAAAGATTTCCAAATAAAATTGAAAAAAAAAATTATTAGTATCTATATATACATTTTTTTTCCTACTCAGTGTCATTTTGTACCAGTGCACCACTCCCTTATTCAAGGATCCTTGGCACAGTAGTTAAGCATTTGGCTGTTAACTGAAAGGTCTGTGGTTCGAACTCACAAGCCACTCCTCAGGAGAAAGATGCGGCAGTCTGCTTCCATAAAGATTACGGCCTTGGAAATCCTATGGGACATTTCTACCCTGTCTTATAGGGTCCCTATGAGTTAAAATCAACTTGATGGCAATGGGTTTTGTCTGATCCCTTATTTACTGCCTTTGAATCACACTGGCTTCATACTCCAAAATCAGGAAACATGTACCTGTCTCAATGCCTTTGGCTTTGTCCTTTCCTTTGGTGAGAACACTCTCTTACAGATATTTTCATAATTGGTCTCTTCTAATAATTCTGGACTCAAATTATCTTCTACAGTGTGAGTATTTACCTGGCTAACTATTTAAGTCCATTCTTTATTCAATTACCATGTCGTTGATGTTTTCCTCCATATTTTTTGTTGCTACCTAAAACTGCTTTACTTTTCTGTTTTTGGTTGTCCTGGAATCTAAGGACCATCAAGGCCTAACTCTGTCTGCTTTATGACACTGAATCACTAACACCATACTCTGCCTTATACAGTTGCTGTTGTTGTTGTGTGCCATTGAGTCAATTCCAACTCATAGTGAGCTTATAGGACAGAGTAGAATGGAAGATGTAGAATGCATGAAGGATTTATTAGCAGACACTTAGAACAAAATCCCTCTCTGCCAAACAAAGTATGCAAAGTATGCGCTATGCAAGTATAAAAACTGACAGATGAGCCCCAAAATTTAAGATGCAAAAATATGATATATTTTTAAATTTCCTAAAAAGAAACTTACATACTTTACCCCTTCCATGTACGAATTAATTTTTTTAATATAATATTATTTTCATTAATGGAATACATACTGAATCATTGAGCATGTCTGAATTTTTGGTAAGTAATATAGATTTTGAGAAATATTATGTGTGATACATATGTCCCAGTGTATTCTGGTGGTAGGATACCAAAAATAAACAAAACCCGTTCACATCAAGTCAATTCTGACTCATAGCAACCCTATAGGACAGAGTAGAACTGCCCCATAAGGTTTCCAAGGAGCACCTGGTGGTAGGATAGGTGGGACTTATATGTCCCAGTGGTCACGCAGCACTCTACAGTTCATGCTTACACTATATTGTGCCTAAAAATAAATTATTAACTTGAGCATTACCTAATCCCAAAAATCACACCTTCCCAATAACACACAGGAAACCATAAATATACTTACAAGTCTTATCTCGCTGTACAGAAGCCCAAAGAGACAAAAATTTTACCAAATAACACCTCCAGAATGCATAACCTCATACAATAACCTTTCAACACAGTGATATGGTGCCAACGAACTTCCTTCCATTTTATGCAGTTGCACATGTTCCGGCTCCATGCCAGCACATACTATAAGTGGGATAAGAGTCTCCTGAAAAAAACATGAGAGGCAGAAAATATAGGTGACACCTATACGTCTCACTGTTCATGAAAGTGTTATTTCAGTGGGTGGAGAGATACTTGATGTATAGATTTCTGAGACTGTTGAGTTTACTCAAAAGACCTGAAACTGCTAATGTTGGAGCGTGAATACCTCGCAAATCCTTGTGGTGATGCTACAGAACAAAAAAGGCAAGGTATAGCTGATATTTCTCTAAGTTACTCTGTCAGCATACATTCAGAGTAAATAGGTTCTTATTTGTATTTTATTATAATACTTACTTTAATAAGATGACCCAAATTGCCCTAAACTTCAAATCCCATATTGTATAGTTGTTTTAATTGGATAATTCTCAATTGTTTAAAAATAACTCTTAATTGACAAGTTATATAGTAATTAAAATGTACTATTTTCATTCATCTTTAAAAACTGGAATAAAACACATGATTCTTAATCCTTGTCGTATCTCAAATTGAACGAAACTAGTATGTGTGTTAGGCAGGGTTTTGAATCCCAGGACTTTTGCCCACTGGTGTTATATCTGTGAATACATTACATTACATGGTAAAGGGACTTTGCAAGTGGAATTAAGATCGCTGATCAGCTTACCATAAAATAGGGAGATTTTCCTGGATTGATATAGTCACATGGGCCCTTAACTTAAAAGCGTAAGAGGAAAGCAGAGGAGAAGGCAGGAGAAATGAGGCATCAAAAGGACCCAAATACTTTTACTGGCTTGAAGACAATGATGGCCAGGAGCTAGGGAATTCAGATGGCCTCTAGAAGCTGAGAACAATTCCCGGCTGATAGCCAGAAAGGAAATGGAGATATAGGTTCTATAACCACATGGAACAGGTTGTCAACAACCTGAAGGAGCAAGGAAGTGGATTCTCTCCTAGAACTTTCAGAAAGGAATGCAGTCCTGTGGGCTCCTTGGTTTCAGCTTTGTAGGACTCAGAGCAAAGAAACCAACAGAGCCCACCAGATTTCTGACCTATGAAACTGTGAGATAATACATTTGTGTTGTTTTTAACTGTTAAATCTTGTTGATTATTAACATCTGCAATTCAGGATAATCTTCCTATTTTATGGTTAGCTGATATCCTTATGATTCTCTGCATGCCAAGTGATTTTGGATTGTCTTCTGTTCATTTATAATATTATATTATGAGACTCTGTGCCTTGTTTAAATCCTATGGACAATGTTGCTATTGTTGTTGTTTGGGCAGACAATCTGCCTAGTTGGTTCAGGCTGTAGTTTTGTGGGTCATGGCTTCACTAAATTCTATTTTCAAACCTTAGCTTTGCTATTCAGATCTGACTCATCTGTGCCCCACCCAGTGTCTAATCTGGGATCTTGGCAGTGGTCTATGTATTTCACGGTTAAGTTTTAAAAGCCTATGCATGTTGTTTAGATCAGATCCCTGCATGTACAGATAAGGGTTAAGTTTAGAAGTTTATAAACAACTTTATGTGGTTGCTTTCCCACGTTCATCTCTGTCCATGATCCCTCTATATTTTATGGTACCCAGAACTTACTTTTTCCATCCTCTGGCCAGAAATCTGAGACTTTATTTACCTGGCTCTGCAATGAACTTACCACATCTGTGCTTGTGTATGTGGTTTAGGGGAAGGAGGACAGAGAGCGGAAAACAACAACAACATAGATTCATTCCACCCTTTTGTGACCGAGGTCCTCTGATCAGAGAGGAAATTTCCTCTAGTTCAGAGTTTTAGACCATTGCAGGCCCCCAGTCCTGCTGCTGCTGTTGCCCCATATGCTTGCTCGTGTGCTGAGGAGCAGGAGAACAGACAAAAGTAAACAGATTTTCAATTAGCAGGCACTTAGAACAAAAGTCCCTTCTGCCAATGAAGGTATATAAACTTCTCTGAATGTTGCAATCACTCTCCTCCTTGAGCAAGAACTAGAGCACTTATCTTTGAATTCTCTCTGTCTGAACCCAAGCGTGTGTCTGGGTTTTGAGGTGCATTGACTCCAGGTTAGGGTATACTAGCAGGGAAAATATGGGAAACTCACTACCGGTTTAGTGATACTTTGAATTCTGGTCTTATTCCCAATTGACTTGCTACAATTTACTATTTTCAGATCCCTCATCTTCTCCTTGTATTCTGTTCAATTTTACAGCTGCATTCAGTGGGAATGATAGGATGAAGTGTGCTTCTTCACTTTATATGAAACAAGAACACTTCATTTTATTCATAATGTAATGAAACATTTTATTAAAAAGCACGATCATTAATCATAAGAGAAAGTCACTAAATTTGGAAATTCACAGTAACATTTTGAAAAAATCTTTTTAAAAACTGATCTGTTGAATCTTTATTCATTATTTCAGCCCATTTCTTTCTTTCTTTTTTTTTCATTTTAGGAATATGGAAAATTAGTCATGGTTGAAGCTTTGCCAACTAACTAGATTGCAATTAAGTCAGATCTTTGTATACACTGGAACTTTGTTTTTCAGCACTAAAATAAATGAACCAGGGGAAAATATTCTAATGTATTAATTCCAAGGCAAATAATTTTATTTAGAAATCAATTTAATTAAATGTAAAATCCCTTTTTGTCATAAACTTTTTTATGGCTTGTTAAACTTGGATTCTTCTTTCTAATTAAAAAAATACATTTAGTTCCATATTAAACATACCTTATTCATTGGTGTACTGGGGCCAACAGCCACTGGCTCATGAGAGCCCTTTGTGTACATCTCCTGCTAACTCCATGCTCACTGATGTCACATTGGCAGCTTGAGTTCAGTCATGGTGAGAGTGTTTACACAACAAAAATTGTCAAATGCAACAAACAATGTTTCTTTCCTTCCTTCCTTTTTCTTTTCCTTTTTGAGCTGATAGTCACCATTTACCAAAACAAAACTGTTTATACATCTCAAAAATAGGAATATTTTACTTCATAGATTAAAATAAGAGGGAGAGAAGATTTCACAAATGGCAATGGTTAAGAAATGATCGATTTGGAAATGTTGTTGTTGTTAGTTGTCATAGAGTTGATTCCAGCTCACGGAGACCCCATGTCTGCAGAGTAGAACTGCTCCATAGGGTTTTCGAGGCTGTGACCTTTCAGAAGCAGATGGCCAGATCTGCACCTCTGGGTAGTTTCAAATCACTGATCTTTAGGCTTGTACTCAAGTGCTTAACCATTTGCGCCACCCAGGATAGGCTTAATTTTGACATAAATACATCATACATTAGATATATCACATCTCCCGGCAATAAAATTTGCTGTCACGGAGTTTGGCTGTGATTTTTGAAATCATGCCTAGCGTTTTCAGACACTCTGTCAGATTCTGACTGCAAATAAATGAAATTGTATAAGTAAACTGTAGCTTGCATAGCCAAAACCTTGACTGATATTTTAAAGAATCTAATGATCACTCTAGGAGCTAGGTTAGCAAATATTGATATAGAACCTGTAGATATAGTTTATATGTTACATTCAACTGTAAATCTAACTGAATTAGGAGAAATTATTGGAGCAGCTGTAGTAAATTTGTTACCAAGTAACAGTCAAGTAGCAGAGCCTGGGAACATAGTATCCTTGAATCATCTTGAGGGAACATGATTTTTGCCTTATAAGAGCTCTTAGGTGAAGGTAAAGTTATCAAGACATGTCTTCCCTGATATATATGGTGAGAAGTTAATTGGGAGAAGACAATAAGCCTACGTGTATTAGTTTTTGTATTGAGAGGCAGGAAGTTATGGATGGCTCCCATCCAAGAAGCATCTGCCCTGGTTACTTTATCATGGTATCACAGTTTACATCATGGGCTTCATATAGAATAGTCAGAAACCCAGTTTCATCAAAACAAGAATGAATCATCTACCAGAGAGATAGCTACATAAACAAATTTAAAGAAAATAGATTTGTATGTAATCTATGCATGAAAACAGAATATCAACCTATAGTTTACCATAGTACATGAACCAATTTATACAAGTAGTCAGACCTACATGGAGTACCAAATAATAATCAGAAGGTCATTGATATTTAATCAGATAAATTTTTAAAGCCATTAGTACTAGGATAGTATGATTTGTTCATGTCTACAATTATCCAATCATTGAAGCTATAATTATTGAAATCTTTGTTGGAGACAGCTAGTATCCATCCCCACAATAGAGATGAGCTTAAGTGTGGAAACACACTACCCAAAATTGGTTAAGGCTACTAGTGTGACTCATCTGGGACTGACAACTCTATATCTGATTTTTAGATCAATATATTATTTTTGTTTGTATTACTTTTTTGTGAATGATACTGTTTTCTATATATCCAGATTAAAATTAGAACAATTTGTCCCCCTTCATGTCTAAATAGCAATCATATAGACATAAGAAGACAATTTTTGATTATTTTTCTCTATGTTAAGGATGTCAAAATAACTTTGTAATCAGGACACAACTATAAGTGTCTATGACTAGTATACAGAAGATACTGTGATGTATTTATTTGTATATCTTCATCTCTACCCTATTTCCAAAAGCATTTGATTCAGTTAGCAGTCTGAAATACAGCAAGAAGGTAAGATTCAGCAAGATTAAACAATCCTCTCTAGTAACTTGACAGCTGTGGTAGTGTAGACTCTTTTTGCTTCTGCATACAGACATATAATGAAATCAAATTTTTTTTAAAAATGCAGAGATAAGCTCAGAAGAAAACACTCAAGTGCCTGAAATTAACTCTACCAATAAAAGATACTCACTAATTGAAGGAAATAGAAAAGAAACTTGTTTTCTGGCTGGTAGTGAAGTAGGGTAAAAAAATTCCCTGGCAGAAACTAGTTACATGCTACAATTTTATCTGATTTTCTCCTCTGCTTCGTAGGGTTGACTAGGCTGTGGCAACCTGTCAAGAGACCACATTTCATGGTTCCCACTGCAACTAGGAGTGATCATGTGACTAATTTTCACTATGGGGATATTAGTGGAAGTGAAATATGCCACATTTAGGCCATGACTATAAGGTATTGTAAGCGAGTGTCACCCCAAATTCTGGTTCCTAGGTTTCCATGGTGCCTCCCATCTCTCTGCATTTATTAGCATCAGTGTTAGTCTGAGGGCAGAGGATTCGGCTCTTCTTTCATCTAAAGAGAACATGATGGCCTGATTAATTCTAGACATGGATTGTTGATTACAGGTTGAAAGGACCTCTGCATAGAAAACCAGATCTTACTCTTTTTCAGATTATAGATGCTTTAGCTTGGACAGAAATTGTACCTTTTTTTAATAGAGCTTTCCTGAAAATCTTAGAAAATAGCTGATAAATATCTGTAAAATACATTTTTCTTGTATCCTGTAGCCTCAGATATGTATCTTCTGATTTCAAAAGATACAACAATCACTTGCCTTGCATAAGGACTGTGTATATTCCAGGTGGAGATGAAGTGATTCTCATTGCTCTGCTTCTAACCTCAGCCCAGTTAGTTTCACATTTCAAGTTCTTCATGAAACATTCTGTTTTCAAATGCAAGTTCTGTATGGACTTTTGCTTGCAAATGACCAAAACCCAAATCAAACCCATCTCTGCTTGCTAGCTTGCATTTAATCTCTTGTCGATCTCAAAAGAGATTGGTTTAAGACACACCCTACATTAATCATGTCTCATTAACATAACAAAAACAACCCATTCCAAATGGGATTATAAGCAGGGGTATAGGGGTTAGCATTTACAACACATATTTTAGGGGGACACAATTCAATCCATAACACAGGATGTGTTGTAGCATCACATCCATGCACATCCCACTTTGCACCATGGAAGAAGAACACTGGAGACCCTCTCTCCCACGGTTAATATATTAACAGGACAGCCAGGTCTAAATGCCAGACAGCATGTAAAGAGACCAAGTAGTGGAAAGGGATAATAAAAGGGGTAATAAAAGTGGAAGCCCCCTTGCAAGCAATGAACATTACTCAGGTTCATAGTGGGTGACCATCTCCTGCTGGCTATTCTAGATTTATTGACGTTAGGAGCATTCCTTTCCTCTTTACACCACTAAGATAGAATAACAGAGTTCTGGGTTTCTCTGGAAGGCAATCATCTCCCCTTAAAGCATATACTGTACTTGGTATATACCAGCAGCTACTATGTTCATTAGTAGCTAGGGAGATAGAGAGATTATAGCACAGCTGTGCACCTAGCACCACCTGATAGCAGATTGATTGTCTTGCTTACATTCTTAATGAAAAGAGCAGCGTTTGTGTTCCCTTAGAAAAATACATATATTCTGGATATGGACTTGCATTTCATTCCTTATGATATGCCCTATTCACGATCATGTACTGTCATTCACCACACAGCATTTCCATTCATCATTATAAGGCTGTTTTTATAAAACTGTGGAAAGCCATTTAAAGAACAGTACCAGCTGGGTACACACTTTGGGTGTCTAGGTAATGTCCTATAGGACGTGTAATATGCTTTCAGCCAGTTATCAGTGTTATGGTGCTCTTTTATTGTCAAAATTCATAAGTTCAGGAACTAAGATATGGCTGTGGAAGTAGTTACTCAATTATGACCCTTAATTTCCCAATAGCAAAGTTTTTGTTTCTCATCTTCAGAACATTGGGCTATGATGATTTAGAAGCCTCAAATTTCCAGCAGAAGAATATTTTCACCAAGGTCCTCAAGAATGGTTCCATTAAAACAGAAGCTAAGACTGCTACGTGGACACTTTATGCTCCTTTGCCACTGAAGCACCAGGCCAAGAAAAGGAGTTTACTGTATTAGCTGGCATGTTTTATCCCGATTGGCTTTCTGCTATTCAGTGGAGGCAGAGAGAATTATGACTGAAACCCAGGATATTCTCTTACTGTATCTGTGTTTTCTTGTAAAAAGTAGTAGAAAAAGAAAGCTACTTTACTTAGGCAGAATTAATTATGGCATAGATTCCTTGGGGATGAGAATTTGAGTACTCCCTCGGCAAAGAACCATAATCAACTGTTGTGCTATCTGAGGATGAACGAGATGTGCAATGGATAGTGAAAAAGGCAGTTATAGATGCCACTGATGACAAGGTGACCATTTGCACAAGCATGATGGTGATAATTATGAATAATTTCTTCTTTACGTTTATATGCATATATGGTTATATATATTTACAAAACACAGCAGCATTCTGGCAAATTTTGAAGACCACCCATATCATATTACAAGATTGGACAATCAATAAGCGCTTCTGAAAAGTACTTGAAGAATGCAATAGCTTCCGGGCAAATACTTTAGGACCTCTGGTTTAGTTCTTTTTTTTTTTTTTTTCATTCAAAAATTTTATACACAAAATTTTTGGTGATGTTAATGGCATTCCCCTCAATGTATCAGCACTCTCCCCGTTTCTTTTTCCACCCTGGGTTCTCAGTGTCCATTCATCCAGTTCTCCTGTCCCTTCCTGCCTTCTTATCTTGCTTTTTGGAAGATGTTATTCATTTGATCTTGTATAGTTGATTGAACTAAGAAGCACGTTCCTCACATGTGTTACTGTTTGTTTAATCTTTTGTTTGTCTAATCTTTGGCTGAAAGGTGGACTTTGGAAGTGGCTTCATTTCTGAGTTAGCAGAATGTTCAGGGGCCATAGTCTTAGGTGTTCCTTCAGTCACTGTCAGACCAGTAAGTCTGGTGAATTTAAATTTTATTCTACAATTTTCTCCCACTCTGCCTGGGACCCTCTATTGTGATCTCTGTCACAGTGGTCCATGGTGGTAGCAGGACACCATCTAATTGCTCTGGGCTCAGGTTTGTGGAGGCTGTGGTTCGTGTGATCCATTAATCCTTTAGACTAATATTTTATGTCTATTTCTTCATTCTCTTTTGCTCCGAACGTGATGGGACCGACAGATATGTCTTAGATGGCGTCTCGCAAGCTTTTAGGATCCCAGACTCTACTTACCAGAGAAGGTTGTAGAACATTTTCTTTATGAAGTATGTTATGCCAATTGACTTGGATGTCCCCCAAGACCATGGTCCCCAGCCCTAAGCCTCAGTAACTCAGTCCCTCAAGGTGTTTGGATGTGTTTAGCTAGCTTCTATGACTTTGCTTTGATCAAGTTGTGCCTTCTTCCCCTATATTGTGTGTTGTCTTTCCCTTCACCAAAGTTAAAAATTGTTTACTATATAGTTAGTGATTTCCCTTCCCCATCCCTCCCCTCCCTCGTAAGCATCAAAGATTGTTTTTTCCTATGTGCAAACCTTTTCTTGAGTGATTATAATAGTGGTCTCATACAATATTTATCCTTTTGTGATTGACTTATTTCAGTCTGCATAGTGCCCTCCAGATTCATCCATGTTTCATGGATTCATCATAGTTCTTTATCATTGCATAGTATCCCATTGTGCATGTGTTCCATAATTTGTTTATCCATTCATTTGTTGATAGACACTTAGGTTACTTCCTTCTTTTTGCTATTGTGAATAATGCTTCAATGGACATGGGTCATATGCCTATTCATGTGATGGCTCTTATTTCTCTAGGGTATATTCCTAGGAGTGGGATTGATGGATCATATAATATTTCTTTTTCTTCTTCTGTTTATTGTTGTAGTTTAAATGAAGTTTACATTTCAAGTTAGTCTCCCATACAAAAATTTATGCATACATTGTTATGTGACCCTAATTGCTCTCC